>NC_051155.1:49485440-49620440 GCF_013339745.2 Dermacentor silvarum
CTATAGGAACTACACAGCCACCGCATGACGATGGATGGTGCAACGAACAGCACCACACTGGTGGAAATTCCGTCAGTGGCATGTGAAACAGACGACACCCCGGAAGAGAAGTTTGAGTGCTGTGGGGTCTCACACGTGCTCTTGGGACAAAGGAACGACAACACAGTAGTGTAAACAATAAAAAGGGGATTTATTGCACTTTTCATACACTAATACACGCTAGCCGAATTACCACCCGGGTGCGCGACAGAATTACCACATGGGTGCGCGACAGATCGAGTAAGGCCGACTCATCTCGACCGGAGAGCGAGCGACTACGTTTGCCCCCACGCTGTGACACCATCGCCTAGTCGTTCACATGTACGGTCACACGAACGGTGGCGCATTCGAACGATCTGTGTTCGTCCATACCGGTGTCCTGCTCCTAGCCTCGCGATACGGTCTCGCGAAGCGGGCCGGCGCACGCTCGAAGCATCCGTGCGTGCTGCTCGCTGACCCCACCCCAAGAGGAAGCGCCTTCTTCCTTTTTCACCCAAGTATCCCCGCCGTTAGTGGCGTTAGCAATGCAACGCTAGTGCCATCTCCCGCAATACTCTGCAACCATACCAACCGCCGTAAAGCCACGCGGCGAAGCCAGATTACAGGAGACGGGAAGCCTGCGGGGAAAACAACATCAGGAGACGCGTGACAGTTGCGCATCCCACAGTGCATGATGCAATTGCGTCTTCTGCCACCGTTTTAACAGCGTACATTTCATAAGGAAATTTTTCTCCACAACTGATTGCGTGCTTTACAAGATGAAAGTGTACAAAAAAGCCATTGAATATAGTGCCAACAAAAAATTCAGAGCACAATCTAGAGTCTGGATAAAACATAATTTATGCATATAACTGTGACTCGCAAGTGTGCTCTCTTGGTGGCTCCAGTGATAACAACATGGGGACCGTCTCGCCAGTTTCAACAGACACAAGGCTCATCACATTACAATCATGTTATAGCTGTTTTTGGCTATGATCTTGCATAGTCTGTATGTCCTGATGTACAAACTCTGAAATGGTTCGTGTGTTGTGGGATGCATGGCAGCTCAGCTATGCAATGACAGGGAAACAGTCCATAGCCTGTTATCTCGCCAATTTTCGTGACAGCCTTGTGGACTCAAATGCTGAAAGCCTTGGATAAATAATTGTTGCTCACTGGCAAAGGTACATTTGCGAATTTTCATTGTACTTTCAAACTTCTACTAAAAAAACTCCTACTTTCAGGCTTATTTACTTGTTTACACAAAACATGTTTTTTGATGCAAACATCTGCAGCAAAGAATGGCAAAAATCTGCAGAATGGCTGCGGTGTGAATGGCAGAAGCCAGTTAAGGAGCTCACTCTGTTTGCTGGAAATCCCTGCCAGGACTGCTGTGCTTGCACGGCCACGGTTCTTCTCTGCCAGGTTCTGTTGATCCAGGAAATGCAATATCTTTAAATTAGGAGTGGGCGTATAGTTGAATATACAATTTCGAATCGAATTGCGTACATTCAAATAATTCGATCTGCAAATCCGATTTCGAAACGATCCCAGATATAACTATCCATCGGTTATAGCAACCACGTGTGAGTGGATTTACAATTTTCCGACCCTCCCTATGGAAACTGCTTCCAGATACAGCAAACGTTTTTTTAAATCGCTCTGCTGCTACAACGAACGCTTTGAACTGGGTAACGGCAAAAAGAGGGCACACGCGAAGTGCCAAAGCACGGAAGTGCGACCAAACTGGGCGCATGGCAGCGCGCGCCCCACTCCAGTCCAGCCGCGATGATGATCCGGCCTTCAAGATGAGCGAGTGACCACCTCGCGCGAAGTACGGAAGCCGCAAAGATGCTCACGCGTTTCATGGCATGCCTCTAGGGCAGAGGCATGGCGGAGACGTGCCGTTGTACAGCATAAGGAGCATGTGCCGGTGCAATATCGGATGCCACGACGGCGTCACTAGTTTTTGCGCAACTGTCCATGAGGCACCATGTGCATTACGCCTGTTTCAACGATTTGGCACGACCATCTATGTCTTTCCACCATGGGAACAACAACTGCTCAAGCGTTCCTGCTGACGCAGCCCTACAAGGTCCGAGTCGTTGAGAACACTGCACCACATGCTGCCGCCACGCAATGTTGCAAAGAGTCAGTGGTTCCTACGCTGTTATCCTGAGCTCACGATTCGGCGGTGCTTTTTTTACGCGTTGCCGATTGTGATAACAGTTCCAGTGACAATTTACCTTTCGAACATAGCATTCTTTTCGCCTGAAGTGACACAGGTTACGTATTTTATAGCTCTTGTGTGGCTGATGCGGAGTCGTAATGCTAAAACCATACTGTCCGAGACCTTCGCAGAATAGTAGTTTCGAAGTTTACGCTTTCAGCCAACGAGAACACTTCGCTCTTGTGTGCACAATACAGTCGTGTCTGTCTCGCTGGTAGTACATATATCACAAGCTCCCGAATAAAAAATGGCGGCTGTGCAGTGGCGCACCGAAGGGGGGGGGGGTTGTAACCCCCCCTGAGGCCGAGTTAAACCCCCCCCCCCTTTTGTTTAACCCCTTTCTTTCCTTGCGCCTTTGAGTACTGCAACTAAGATGTAAGACGTGCAATCGTCTGCACAAAGCGCATTTTTTGACAATTTCCCATGAAGAAATTGAAATTAGTGCTGTTTAGATGGTATTGGCAAACTAAGGCAAACTGTCAACCCCCCCCTCCTGGCAGCGATCCTGGGTGCGCTACTGGCTGTGCTTGCAGTTTTGAAATGACAGGTGATTGGAACCAGGCACCATTTTGAGAGAGCTACACGATAGCGCATTTCGTTCTTCAGATGGATTTTCTCACGGAAGTTTGCAGCTAGGTGCGCGAATGCACCGGCAACAAAAATTACACTAAAAATCTGGTTTTCTCACCAAGTGCTGCCGAATTGTAATTGGTGAAGCCAGCATCAGTGCTGTTAAATTTTTAGAGTCTTTAAGGGCGAGTCCATATATAACGAATACTCATATAATGACCACTTTTGGTGGAACTATCAAGTTCGTTATAAACGGGTTCGACTGTATTCGGTTTCTCAAACATTCGTTCTTTCGACGTCATATACTTGGTGAGTGACCTGGCTGTGGTCGGTGCCTTGACGCATGCAACATTCCACAGCGCGCGACCTCTATAGTTACAAGGCTCAAATACGTCAACTGGATGGAAGGAACAAGAAAGCAGCGCACATGGCAAGCACAGAAGCATGTATGAAGATCAGGATGATTAGCCACCAGAAGGCAAGCAGATCGTGCTGAATACGGAAGTTCAGTGTCCATGCATGCAGATTCACACCGTTTGGAGCTTTCTGCCCACATGCGAACACACTAACTTGGCACACATGCTTGCGGTAGCTGCCGGCTGGTCGAACGCAGACCCGAATGCTGCTTCAATGGCCGTTAATCTAACCCATACGTATGATCGCGCGAACCGATCACTGATGAGGCACATGCCGGTAGGAATGGCAGAAAGCGAGAAGCTTTTCCTAGCGGTTTGCGGCCCGTTATCACATCGGCCAGCGGAGATTTTTGTCAAGGGCACATAATTGGCCATTCAGACTGTCTAGACTGTTATGCCTAATCGGCGCTGCATCATCAGGTGTCAGCATCTCAAGTTATGGTTTCATACCAAATCAACACAGATCTATTCACTGGCTGCACGACCTCAGAAAGCCAACAAACCACCTCACCAATGAAAGGAAGTGTACGGAATGACCTTGTTCATGAGCGCGATATTTGCAAAACACCGTATACAGTGGTCCCTCATTCGCACACCATTCGTAGACGCACAACGGTCTGCTCTTGTGGCCCCGAGTGACCCGTCACAAGACTAGCTTTGAATTTACATGGCGGACTTGAAATTCACGTGACTTGCGCGTGATCACAGCTGCAGGCGGATTTACGCGCAGGGCAGGTGGACGCGGCTGGACGAAAAGGAGGGGAGGAGGGGCATTGCGCAAATTGCTGTCGAGGCCTCCGATTTGAGAGCTATCACACATTGCTACGAAGAATAATGTACACTTGCGGTTAGCCTGTCCAGCCCCGCCCATGGCCCCACCCAAAATGCCCGAAGTACCCAATCGTTAGTCCTGAAAGAGTGTCTTGGTGCAATTGTAGTTCTTGCGATTCCCTAAAGTAAGCTTCGCCGCAATAAAGCCCTCTTATGCAGTGAGCAAATGCAAGATATTGCAGTGAAGCACATTAAGAGTGGAAAGGGACCACGGTCACGGAACATAGTAAGCGTCTTTAATATTACGCATGCAAGCACCGTCTCCAATCACAGTACGAGCGCCGAGACGTCCAATATCTGTACTGGTAGCCATTCAAAGATGTTTCTATGTTGCTGTAACAATTGGGCCTCTCTCACTGTTATGTTTTCCGGCTGCTATGATTTATTGCCACAGTCCCTGGAAAAATGAATCATCGGGGTTCCACAGTAGTCATTTTGTAGGACATTATGTGCTTCCACCCACCTTGAACTTGTTGAGTGAGGCTGTGAGTAAGGTCTTCTCCTCTGGACAAGCTGCTCGCTCATGCATATACCTGGGACAGAAAAGCAGGGAACAGCCTCAGAAATTTAGCTTGGACCATCTGTTCGCTCTTTTAATTCTAGGGTGCTTTAAAAAGTGAACATTTCTAATCCAAATGCAGTGATAATGGCAATTCGACTGGTGTTTCAGAGCACCTGACAGTGCCGTAAGAGTAAAAAATGGGTACCTATTACAAAAATGAACAATCTAGAGTGATAATCTGGCTTATTATCACACTGGAGCACACCCAAGTTCACAGTAAATCTTCACTAATATCTTACAAGACTTCTGTAGCTCTGCTACAGCGCTTTCAAATGGATAGTCAAAGATGACATTACGATATATATATGGACTCCAAATACCGAACTGAACAAAGAATGTCCTGCATCTGAATTTAAAGAAAATGGGGGGAGGGGGGAGAAAGGCAACACAAAAAAAATCCCCCCCCTTCCTCCCCCAATATATACGACACTGTTTAGAAGTCCTTTTGACTTAGCAGTGTTAAAATGAACAAAATTGAACGCTCACTGCAGTCCATGTAAGTCAACCACAGGTATCAAAACACAGCGAGCCATATGCACGGATTTTTTTTTTTTCTTTTCTTTGTAGCTGGCAGGCTATATAATCATAGCAACTTGTAAATTTCACACCTATGGAATGTTGTGGAAATCGAATATCAAATTCTTGAATTGAATGTAGAGTTAAACCTCGATAAAGACCTTGAATATAACGAAATTCATGATACAACAAAGTATTTAACTTTTCATAACTCTTGTCAATAAAACATGATATTTAGAACCTCATTATAATGAAGTGTGTTTATATGCGATTTCCATATAACAAAATTTCACCACCACCAAAAATGAATACCCAGACAATAAATGGAAACTTCTGTGGACTCAAATGGTCAAGTGATTGAAGTGATTGTGTGTGGTACCACGCACATCTACTACTGTAGGTGCATAATCTCGAGTTTCAGAGACCCGCTGAAGCGAAAGGCAGACGAAGCATTCACTGCCCGCTTCTGGCGCTTTTCATGATAGTGTGTCCCAGTGTGGGCTAACTCAGCCCCGCGACGCTATCAGCCACAGGGGCGAGTGGACGCAAAGCGTGGCTGGCTTTGCTTAATTCGTACCGCCGATGCGATGATATCGTCGACGTAGCATGAAACCATATAATTATTGATTTCTCATTGAAATTTTTTTTTCCTTTGATTGCCCGTTAATTCGGAAAATCTTGTTTGTGGCCCCTTTCCGTGTAAGAAAAACTGATTGGCGAATGTACTATTTGCATAAATGGCTGAATTTATATACAACGAAATTTCAAATAACAAAGCAAATTGCCAATTTTACCGACTTCGCTATATCGAGGTTTAACTGTATAGAGAGAGAGAGAAAAAAATTTATTTACAGAAAGGCAGAGAGGCCTGCCTGAGCTGTAACTTGCTCTGGCCTGCTACTCTAGACTGGAGAAAGAGACGGGAGGAAAGGGCTAATGAATGATGATGATATGAGGAGGAGTGTGTACATACAAGTTTACAACGATGTGGCATCTCTAAAGAAGTGCATCCAGTCCAGTGGCTTGTGGAAAGGCTATAGTGGCAATGGTATCAGGGCTGCGCTGTTTGCATTGGGCTAAGGACCTAAAAAAGCTAGCTGATAGCAGCCTCTTATCGAATTTTGCAATGGAGGGGACCAGTTTGTGTGGTTCTTGCGGTACGTGGGACAAACGCAAAATAAAATGATCAAATGTTTCTGATATCTAGCAGTATCACAATTTGGGCTAATGTCACTGCAACCAATCATATGTCTATAACGCTTCGTGAATGCGACACCAAGGCGAATTCGGTTGCACCATGCCTCTTTGGCTTTTTTTGAGCTTGTGAGGAATGCGGCATTTCATTTCTGGGCCCCATTTATGCACTCGCTTGTGTTGACGATTGGTTGGGTCCAGTGCTCCAAAGTAAGATTGCGTATACGCAACGAAGTAGGGCATTTGTGTCTGTCCGCGAGAATGGAATGCGTACTTCAGTCGCATTATTTAAAGCAGCTTTCGCTTCAGCGTCTGCCTGTTCGTTCCTACACACCACAGTGTGAAGGTATCCACTGAAAGGTGATAATATGGCCATTTCTATTTGCATGATCGAGAAGCTCTGTGATTTTTACGTCATTGAAAATATGGGCCCCGCTGAGGACACAGTCAATGGTTTGAAGAGCTGGCTTGGAATCGCAGAATATCGTCCATGCGAGGAGGCTCCTTGGAGAGAAATCGAAGTGCCTCCCGGATAGCAGCAAGTTCTGCGGCAGTTGATGTTGACCTATGGTCTAGTTTTAAACTGCCGTGCGACGATCATATGTGGGATGACAAAGGCTGCAGTGGAGGCATATGGTGTGACAGAGCATCTGTATACACGTGTACAGTATCCGTATCTGATAAATGTCACACAGAGTAAGCTGCTTGAGGCCAATGGATGCAATGGATGTCTTTTTGTAATTCGGGAATCTGCAGAGCAACAAACGGTTTAGGCAGAAACCCACGGGGGTATTATCGGAATACAGTCGGGAGAAAATCTTGACGGTAGAATATTGATGACGCGATAGAGTCCTTGAAAAGCGGGCAACCTGGCTTGTGGCAGGGAGAGAGACAAAGGATGGTGTTTGTGTCGGGTCAACACGCGGAGGTACAGTCGAAGAGGCTCGCAGATCAAGTATACAGCAATCGGACAAGCACGAGCTTCCGTATAGTTCCATGGTTGACGTGCATCGTGGGAGGCCCAAACATGTGACAATGCTTGAGCTGAATGCTCTCCAGCTGTGCGCACACAACCAAGTTTCATGCTTGAGAGCGCCGGCATACGTACCGTATATATCCTGTGAATAGCGCTTGGTAGAGTTGGAGTAATGATGACTCGAGGGGTAACTGTGCTACAATTTACTCTGGAGTTCTCGCATTCCACACGAATAATGAGATTGTTGTCGCTTATGTGAAACATGCAGTGCCCTTTTCAACTTCGTTCCCCTTATTATCCTGTCATGTAAAGCTTTTTGGCAAGGCAATCGCAATACGGCCTTGATCACAGCACTGACTCACGCATCAGTGATACCATGTGACCCAACCGCCAAAATTTCACGACTGTTATGAGGTGCATGTGCTTCCTTCCCAATGGAAAGACAACGATGCTGACGAGGAAGAAATACACGGGCATGATCATGCAACATGACAGGGAAGATGTCATGACAGAGACAAAGAAGAAACACCAGAGAGCCTCGTGTGTCAAGCACAGAATTACGAAGCGGCACCACTGCGAAAGGAGAAACTGAGAGAGGAAGGCAGCAGTGGTGGAAAGAGCAGCTCGATCGACGATGGGTCTGGGCTCCTGCCCATGCCTGGTGCTCCTCAGCCTGCTGCTCAACGTTTAAAGTCTCGGGTGTCCAGTGGAGCACTAAATGCAGTCTCCCTGAACTTGGTGCTCATTCCTAGCGTGCCCTTGTCCTGTCACAATGCCTGGCCCCCTCTCCTCTTGGATTACCGCAGTCACGGCAGACACTGGATGCCCGCGTCAATCCAGCCATGGAACTTCCCGACACAACCAACTGAACTACGGTGATGTGTGAACATTGGAATTCTAGTCACATAGTTTGCAGACTAAGTCAGGACTTTGTACCTAAGTGTTTGTAGCTTATATCTTATTCACGAGTTATGTTTGGAGACTTATAAAATGCGTGTTTGTGTGTGCAACACAGGACGTACGTTTCATCTTTGCTTTCTCAATTTGGTTTACATTTTATAGATTCAAGAACCTTCTACGGTGAGAACATACCTACACCGTGGCAGTGACATAAATGATCAAATGTAAACAAATCCTATGCCAAGAAATTTCGGGCACTTTCTGAATCTGTCACATGAAAGGATGTTATAGTTCATGATTTGTGAGCATTCGAAGAGTTGAGGCATCGTAACATGCTTCCAGAGTCAATGGCTATCTAACAAAGGAAAAAAGCGAGACAAAAATGTTGTGCCAGTTCTCTTAAGTTGAATTAGGGTTGCTTTCTTTGTTCTGCACTTCTAAAGGCATACCACCAAAAGATAGACGTATTCTGTTATATAATTGTTAAAAAGTAATCAACTATCTTTCGAAAATCACAAATTCAATTAAAAAAAACATTCTATAGTTGTGGTACACTTTTTGAAATGCAATAAATCTAAATGCATATTGCAGAAATTGTGATCATATGATGACAACGACACATAATGTTAAGTCAGAAGGCTGCAAGGAGAGGATGCCACGCTCCCATAAATAGCATTGTCATTGGAGTGTGAAAAGGTAGCATCGGCAAGTTCCTTCTGTAGAAAAACCTAATAAAACCAACCAAACACAATTCTGTTCTTCATGTTCAAATGCAATGTAATTGCTTTTCATTATTAGAGGTTCACTAATAATTTGTGAGTTATTGGCTGAACATAACTGAATGTGGCTTGTGTGAGCATGGCAGCCTCACTCATCTCTCCATTTTTAAATAAACGCACAACTAATGCAGAACCTTTCACTTGCTTGCACAAATCCATTCTCAATGTTCGCATAATATTCCTCTAAATGCATTGCACTGTAAGTATCAGCATTGTGAAATTCCTTGCTTGTGTCCATGCGTTTCAAATTTCATTCTAGTTATAAAAGAAGAAGAAAAAAGCGCCATGTGAATGGGCACAAATGATGTCCAGCAATCACTTTCTTAAGCTGCACATGCCCATTTGAATCCATCGAATGCCACGCTAAGCCTGGAACCAGTCTGCCTTGACAGCCATAGCATGACAGCAGTAATCAACGGCTGCTGTCACCTGCTGCTATAATGCATACAGCACTGAAGTCGAGTGGCACATGATGAGCGGTCTCCACACAGCGAAGAGAAAGCCATCAGGGGCACACCTGTTCTCCATGAGCAAGGCATCAACGTCGAGCGGCACGTAGTCGGCACCTCCACGCAGTGCATGGTTCAGCTGCAGGTTGAGCCGGTCCACCTTTTGGCGGTACGCGTCCCCTGTCCGCACCAGTTCCTCTTTCTCGTCCAACACTGCCTGCAGGTCACCCTCCAGCATGGAGCACTGTAGGGACAGTGGATGACCATGCAATGAAGAACAAGGGAGGACAGACCAGATAGTCACATCTCGATATAATGAACACGGATTATACTCATAGAATATACAAATTAAATCTAAAATATTCTTTGCCGATACGCATGATATTCTTATTTTCATATTTCATTCACCCTTATATCTAATATTCGTTATAAGCAATGCATGGTTATAACGAATATTGGATATAACAAAGTCATTCGTGTCAGATACAACTTATGATAACAGATTCGACTGTACAGCTTTAGGTAAACGCTAAGCTGCTACGAGAGTAGCCTTGTACTCACTGCAATGTGCACACTGCCCTCTCCATCTTAGGCACGTGACAAAAGATGAGACAAAGTGTGGGGATTGTGAGTTCAGCACAAACGGGTGTGACTGCAATGCAGTGGTGTAAATTTACCTTTAAATGCAACTTCACTGCACATCGATTCATACTGCCGTGAAGTCGCACCTGAAGGAGGAACGCGCATATGTGCGTGCTCTGTGCTGCCAGAGAGGCCATAGTGACTATAGATACACAAAATGCTTCCCCCCCCCCCCTTCCCTGAGCTCACACCTTTTGTGGATACATACACACTTTATTAATGATGATACCTCTGGATGCAAACGCAAGCGGCAGCAAACTCAGACCAGCAGGGACTGACGAGCAGCACAGTGTCTTTAGATCACAGTGACTCTTTCAGCAATATGGCTTGCTGATTTCAAAGCCTGCTGTTAAAACCGTCAGAATAAACTTGCTCAAAGAAAGTATCTGTCTGGTGTCCTTTCACCATCAGGTTTCCAAGGGCATGATCATGGACCGACAAATGAAACTTCTCCACAACAAAATTTTTTCGTTAAACTTTACACATTAGTAAAATCATAGAACGAGCCTGAATTTGAAAAGTTACGAAAAATTATGGAGAGTTGGGAGGTATGCCTATCTCACTGTGCCTGAGTTAACGTTATGATACAGACCTGCCCTAGTATGCACCAATTTAGCATGCCAGTACTAAGATGAGTAAGTTGTTCCTGGGCATTTATTTCTTATGATGCAACGATCTCGCTCGCTTCATGCTCGCCTGATGGTGAGGCGTAAGCATTCACGTCACTCGTGGGGTCTGCTAAGGGCATGCACGTGTGCTCTTTTGCAATTCTGTTCTGGTTATTGGGTGAAATTGGCTGGAATTCATTACACTGCAGAAATTAACTGGTTATGAACTCCTTGGGTGACGGTCTTCAAGCTTTGCATTAGAATCATAATCGTTTCACTCTTTGGTTAAAAGTTAATTAGCCTAATTTTCACAATCACATTTCTAGTCACTGTCTCAAGACATTTTAAAAGGCGTTCCTGTACGGTAAAGACAATCTTATGGAAATCACCCCCCCCCCCCCCCGAACATATTTTCATATTTCAGGAATTTCGAATGCGCTTCTGAAACACAGTGCAAGGGCCCTGTGGTTGAGGACTCAGGCTCCGGCACCAGAGGGTGTAAGAGGGGCAACTCACCTTGCTGGAGCAACTCGAGCTGTCGCACCAGCTCCTGGCGGCCTGCTTTGCTGAGCACTGGGCCATGGATCGGGACAACGGCGGCTGCGGCGCCCTGCGCCTCCAGCTGCTCTCGCAGAAAGCTGCACAGGGGCACACACATTCAAAGCCAAGTATCGTGAGCAAGCCTAGCTGTTAATTTTAACCATTCACTCTACCGCCTAACCTAACATAAACTTTTTAACTATCGGATAAATTGTGCCAAGCCGAGGGTGCCTCAATTTGCATTGTGCAAAGGAGTCTTAGTGGTTCATGAAGCCCCAGCTAAGTGTAACTGTAAACTTAAGCAGGCACAAGGGGAAGGTTCCATTTTTGTGGTTATTGCTATGAATATAGTTCCTTGCAAGATGGGTTCAAGTTGCCATTTGGGCTTAGTGCAATAAGCTAACAGTACAAAATATAGTTCCCAGCTTGCTTGTCTTAACAGCAAAATTATTTTGCAATTACAGCAGTACATTGGCTCTCAAAAATATTTTGTAGCCCACACTATGAAATAAAATGCAAACATCTGTTCATGTTATGGTCCGCCTGGCAGAACGAAAAATTGCCACTGTCTGCTTACCCAGTCAGCGGCAAAAAAAAAAAAACAAAAAAAAAAAAAAAACAGCTCTGCGAGAGAAGCAGGCTGTTGGTGCTTTCAGAGTACAATACCCACTGCCACTGGGTACAGTGACCTGTTATCAAATGGCAGGTGTGAAAACACGGACACATGTAGAAATGAATCGGCCAACACAGATACCAACTATCAACTGAAAGGTCTCAGAGTGACAGAAAGTAAGCAAGACGCAAAACTTACCAGTGCATGCTCAATGGGAGGCAGCACCAACCTTTCAATCATGTTCACGTGCGGGCACTCAAACTAACTGTTTAGAATTCAGAATTTTATTTTATTAGTTCAGAATTAATTTAATTACAGCATACGATATACAAAAGCACATCCTAAAGTCAGTGATTATAAGGACCTCCCACACTCCAATACTATACTGTCTGCTAATTCTGTTCTGTTCAAACATAACAATTACGAAGTTTGCCTTATGGTCAATACATGACACATCATTAATAGCAGTAGGTAGCATGTTGCGTAAGCCAGCCCTATGTTATCTAGCACAAAGAAGAACAGTCGTGCCTAAACAGTTTGTATCTTTCACGAGTGCCCACAAGTGTCAATGATTGATGAATTGGCACTGCCTTCCCTTGGGCATGTGCAAATTACTTTTGTGTCTGCCTTCTTTTCCACCACAGTACTATCTTTCAGTCAATATTTGCACAGCCGCTTTTCCTACCAACTAGGTTAACTTTCAGTCCTTCTAAACAATGATCTGTGTTGTTCTAAAACTTTACAAGAAGATTTTGTTAACCGCAGCTTCTCCGCTGTTAAATATCACAATATTATATTTTTCGGTCTGCATAATTTCCCATGAAGTCGTTGCCTGCTTGATTTGTCTGGAAAAAATAAATAGAACTATCGTTTATGCACAAATGAGCCACTGTATAGATGTGTACTGGCTGAGTGAACTTGTGGGGTGGTAGTTGAAATGAAAGTTTGTTTCATCTTCTCCCTTTGATTTCACAAAATCTTTTCACATTAGTCAAACATGAGCGAAACACAAGTGAAACATGTGTGAAAGCATCCATGCCTGCACTCATCCTGCTGCACCAACACAATTTTGTTGTTGTTTTTTCAGTCGCTGACAAGTGACAAGACCAGTCCCACGCGTATCAGCAGCCAACGTGCGTAATCAGTGGTCCTTCATTTGTTTTCCTGACAAAACAGGCAAGTAACAGAGCCAAGAGTCTTGTTGAATGATGCGGACAAAAATATGCAGTCTCACTGACAAATGTGGGTGCAAACAAAGTACAGCTATAAGTGCAAAATATTCTTCGGAAGTTGGTAAAGTAAAGATGTAGGTCACAGTATAAAAGATCAGCAGACCAGCAATTCTTCTGGCTCTCAATTCATGTACTGCAATACCAGGAGGCTCTCGCAACACACTGCCATCTCCTCAAGGACTTCTTTGCGAAGCACAAAATGTTGCTGTCGTCCACTACAGTATTGCTCTGATATCTACTCACAGATACCACAGCCAGCTTTTCCAATTTCCAGCAACAAAGATGATAATATATTATAATATATTTTTACTTTTACTAAACAAACCGCGACAATTCCAATATTTAATTTACGTAATGATGTGGACAACAAGATGTGACCGGTGCGAAATTTGAGCCCCAAAAATCTAGATTTGAACGTAAAGTACTTCTTCAGTATTGAAATAAATGTGCCGGTCACTGGCACATCATTATACATAAGTAGGACAGCTCATGCCTCTTAAACTACTTTGATCAGGCTTAATAATTAGGCTTGGCAACTAATCGTGGCATAATAACACTTCGCATGGCCTTCTCTGCTAACAGGTGACAGGAGGTGTTCACACCCCCAGATTTCACACACACGAGTGAACTGTTGTAAGCATGTAATATGCCAGCCAATTATGTATAGATGGGGCCCTTTAGGAGAAGATTCATCCAGAAGGGCTAGGAGAAAATGTGCACGCTCACTGCTCTGCTCTCCAGAAGGTAACAAAAGGGTGTTCAATAGGTGGCAAAGTGAAGGACTGCATTTGCAACATTCTCATTGCACAAAGTGTCCCAAGCAAACATACTGAACATGCGAGTAGGCACTTGTGTCCGTTGCTTTGTTCCCATAGCATGAATTGGAGCACATCAAACCCCAGGGGTTGAGCAAGTTAAGGAAGCACAAGTGACAGATTGCTGGCTGCATTTCAACCTGCGGCAGATCGTTTGCTGGCGCACTGTTTAGCTGTGAAATACGATGCAAATGTTGGCATTAGAACATAGGAATAATAATTTACTGTTCTTTGTGCTTTTGCTTCAGGTATGGTGCATCAGCTTGCACGATTCTTGCTGCTTTGCCCAACTTTTTCTCTGTCATTTGTGTGTGTGTGTGAAAATACGAGAATTCACATGCCTTGCCATCTTCAAGAGACTCCCGGAGTTTCTGGGTGAGTGACTCGTTCTCAGACTGCAGTTGCCGGTTCTGCTCCTTCAGGTCACATAGTAGCTGTGCCAAGCTCTACAACCAAAGGAGAAGTCAAAAAGATTACTTTGACTATGCACATATTAAGGTAACCCAGGGGCCATACTTTGAAAGTATTCTTTTTTATTTTGTTCGTTTCTCATCTTACGCTTCACTGAACTGAATGGTGAATCCAAGTGATAACAGCAAATGAAAATGAACAGGATCTTCACAAATTCTGGTCCCAGTTTTTAAACTGCTTCTTTTGTCCGGAAAACCACGTAAGACAAGTACAAGCAAAGAGCGGTGTCACAAAGCATTGCAATTCCTCATTGTACGATAGCGCCAAGTACCAAGTGTAGTCAAGATTATGGACAGAAGATGAAAATAAGGTGCCATATGCATTAATTAACTTAAACTGTCCGTAGAGATGGTACAGCTATATATCTAGCATATATGCCATCAGGTAAATATAGGCCCAAGTATCCCAACAGACGAACAAGGAAATAATTTTCATGCAATCCTCTACATGCAGGAGGTGGCAACAGTAAATGGGGCAAGGCCACTGAAGATGAAGTGCCCTTAGAAAGCCCGCCTCAAAGAGGCACAGTTCCGCACATATTTTGATGCATTCAAGTACGAAACGCTTGTCGTGAAGACAAGAAGGAATGCAGAACAAAATTGCCCCCACACAGTCAAGAATAAAATGTTTGCCTCAAAGCAGCACTATATATACCATATTCTTCATTGAGAAAACCAACGTCCTTTTTGGATATGGTGGACATGGATATGCACGTGCCCAATGTGTGTGCCATGCATGTCAAGCATTTGCATCTATGGTTGGTGACAAACTGAGAATTCAGTGCAAGCTCCTCCGACAAAAACCTGCTCCCTGTGCCTCCATGCTTTGAAACATAATTGATGCCAACATTTTTGCCTATATGCAAAAGCTGCCTAATCGAAGCAAATTATTTGTAAAAGCCCACAATTTGAATTTCTCTCTTTCAACCTGTTGAAGCAGGTTTTTCTCACCCTCCAACCATTGTTGTTCCCCACCACTTACAACAAAGGATGTAGCAATTTCGCCCGTCTTTATCGGAAATTTATGAACCACCTTGCACGCACTTGTTAAACCTTTCAAAGTGGACAGAGAGCCAAGAACACCACCACTATTCTCACATTGTTTACATGCAAGCATCGAATGTGCACACAACATGCCGGCAGGGAGGCACAGCCTCTTGTCAGCAGTTAAGCAATAAAGCAGGTGCTCTAGACTGAGCAATCATGGGTGAAGCAAGAAAGGCACATGCTTCCAAGGTGACATAAATACAAGAGAGAGAGAGAGAAATGAGGTGGGAAAGGCAAGGAGGTTAACCAGAACAGCTGGTTTGTTACCCTGCACTGGAGGAAGGGTAAGGAGAAGTGAAAGATGGAAAGAATAGCGGAGAGATAAAGCAAAGGCACGAAAAAAATACTAGAGGAGTTGGGGGATGTCTGTGAGAACTACAGTCTCTCTAATAGGCCACTCGAACGTAAAAACTTCAAGAGTGCCTTGACCAACTTAGGCTGGTGTTCCAGGAATGTCTGCTCCGAAAGCAGCCTGTCATCAAGACGGGCCAGCGTGGTCGCCAGTGACTGCCCACGTGTGCTGTATTGTGGACAACGGCAAAAAACGTATTCAAAAGTTTCCTCGCCACCGCAGTGGTCATAAGAAGCACAATCTTCACTGCACCAAACAGCAAGTTCTAGAAGAAAAATTGATGGATGTGGAGTCAACTCTACCCCTTACTATGCACACAAAAGTCATTACAAGACACCCGACAACTCCTGCTGTCTTTCAGCATGACACACAAACCTGTTTGAAGGCCTCAATGATATAAGCAGTCTTCCACTAATTCGAATATGGTTAATTCAATAATTCGGGGAATTAGATCCTGATCAAAGGCCGGTGCCCACGCATTTCTACGGGCCCAACTTTCGTTATTTGAATCCTAAAATTGGCCTTCGCTTGATAATTCAAGATTTACCCATCAGCGAGCACATGCCTGCCCCCTATAGTACCTTAATAACGATCCCTTCAGTGGCAGCATCTGTCTTGACAGAGCTTAAATGACAGTGAATGCATTGAACAAACGTAATCTCCAGTCGAAAATGCCTATTTTCGACATGCCCTAGGAAGATTTTGAAGCCATAACTGTAGCTCACAATGTCTGATTACGATATTTACACGATTCTAATACGCTCCTTTTTTTTTTTTTTTTTAGAAAATTGGGAAAAAATTGCCTGCGCGGTGATCAGTTGTATATGAAACTAAAACTGACTTCGCGGCATTCATATGCTTTACCGCATACACAAGTGTACTGCACGAAGCTAACTTAAGAAACCGGCCACCATTGTGCAACACATATCAGACCCTTGCCCTAAAGAATCGGGTGCACATAGATTTCTACTTCATTTAGAAGCTTTAATGTCCTTTCTATGTTAGTTTTACACTTTGGATGTATAGAATGTGAGCGTGCGTTTGCTTCGGGGGAGCGTTTGAATCGGGCAAATGCTGCCAAATGAATCAGCAGTGTGTTTCTGCATTTTTTCTGCATCTTGATCATTTCAACCTGCTGGATAAGTCGATAAATTTTGTTTATCCCACCAGGGTCCGAATTAACGGAAGTTGACTGTACTCCAAAAAGTTGGCCTTTAGAGTGGCATCACAGAAATGAACAAATATAATTGGCTGGTGCACTTAAAGAAGTCTCTGAATTGGGCAGTGGTGGATTTTTTGTTGTACCCTCAAGCTGTCACTAACTATAGGCCCAGGCAGCTCCACAGTTACTGTGCCCAAGACTGTGGCCAGCTAGACCAGCAATAAACCATGTTCACCTGCAGGCAGTCTTGTATTATGTATATTCTTGCTTCCTGAGTGCAGCCAGCTTAGGGCTGTGCATAGTGACTTTAGCTACATGGTCTTGGAAAGAGCCTGGCAGTATTGAAAATAAAAATAAAACTCACCTTCTCAGTCTGGCCCTTGAGGTTCTTGCCGTCGTACACACTTGCTATTGTTGGACCCTACAAAAAAAGTTCAAGCCCACGGCATTCATATATATTGCCATTTTTTAGAGTTGGAGGTTTTCAGAGTAAAGCCTGCAGACAATATAATGTCCCCCCTTTACATTCATGACATTTAAAAAATGTCACGTGAGTTACCATGCAGTTTAAAAGTTACAATGAACCAGCCTTGCTACGAGCAAGACAGGGCATCGCCATGTCACTCAACGTGCAAATCTGCTTTTACGCAAGCTAAGTGGAGGAACAGTCAAACTTATATTTAACTTGGATTTCTTTCCATCTTCACTGGACCATCTTCTGATGTGACAACAAAATACAGGGGCTGGGTGCACGCCTGGGTGCACAGCGCACATGTACCCTACACAGATAGCAAGGGCACACAGATTTTTTTTCTGCAAATTTACAACTCTGTCAACTTCTGAGGGCACTTGTATGCTCTGATGTGCTAGAAACAAGCCCCGCAAAAAGACCAAGGGCAGACTAACCCAGGCCTGGAGGCGTCTGCGTAGCTCGCCGTGACGCTCACGGAGCTGGTCAGCCATAAGCTTGAACTGGTCCCGCTCGCTCTGGCACTGTTCCAGGTCACGTGTGAGGATGAGAAGGGCCTCTGCCTTGCTCTCCAACCGACATTGCAGCACGCCCATCTGCAGCCCCCAGGCATGCAGGTTGCGTTATGTCACACAGAGTGCAAGAGCTTCCGTGTTAGTCAGGTCACCGACAGAATAGACATTAACTAGATGTTATCCTTCCAGTTGGAAGCATTTACCATTAAAACTTTTATTGCGATAGCAATTATATGGACACTTTCACCGGATTTCTGCCGTCGGCGTCGCCGTGAGGTTCCGTATAGATAAAATCTTCGCCGCGCGCCGTATGCCCGAGGAAGCGAAGCGTGCGGGGACGCACGCTGTCACGGAGAGCGAACGCACTCAATCTTCCACACGCAAGCAAGGAAAGCAAGGAAGCGGGAAGGAGCGCCGGAAGGAGCGGGGGGGGGGGGGGGGGGGGGGGCGCATTTCTACTCTGCCAACAACCGCGCTCGTCGCTCGTCCGCACCGTCTCTTATCTCCACACGGCTCTGACCTTTATGCTCCGTGCATTTGCCGCTCAGTTTCCGTTGAAGCGATAAACCGCACGTACCTTCACCCGCTGCGACGATATGCGCTTACTGCCAGCGTTTTGACAGTCGTTGTCTGCAGTCATTCAGTGTGATCTATTCATGTTTGTTTGTGCGCGCTCACACCACAGTTAGTAATAGTCGGGCCACATTTTCCAACGCACGCTACACATGCAATGCTGCCCGGATCGGCAGTGCAGCGCTACAGGTGTGTCCCTTCGCACGCGCTGCCCACGGGAAGCGCTTCTCATCAACACCACCGTTTCACAGCGCCTTCTCGTGGTCATCGAGTGTCTTTCATGTCGGTCTACTTACGGCGCAGCACACCTGCTTACTTAATCACTCATGTTTACTACAATTCACATTGCTACCAAAGCCGCTCACCTTCGTATGACATTGCTGTGTTGCTATCGCATTCATTGCTTCGCCCTTAGGGCGAAACTGTGACATTTTTTTATCAGTTGGTCAAGTGGGTTTCATTCCTCAAGCAACAGGGCCATGAGAAATGTCACTACAGGGAGCTCCGGAAGCTGCTTTACTAAAATGAGTTAATCAGGGATATCAATGGGAAATATTTTGGTTTCCAAGGACAGAGGGAGGCAGACAGGAACAGCCGGCCTGAAGGACATACATTACGCATGAATAGACTGGTGTGTCTGTTCATAGTTGCCACAAAGGAATGGCACCATTGCCTTGGTCACTGTGAATACCAAAACCGAGTGTGTCTGTATATGTTCTCATGGCACTTCTAGTCATATATCTGTTTCAGCCCGATCAGGACTGTAATGTGGCATTTATTAATATTCTGCTTACGACCATACTTGTTAAACATTAGTTATTTCAAACAAGATGTGTGGTCCCAGGAAGGAATGTGATCTGATGGTATGTGCTATTCTTTACACATGTGAAATGAAGATTTTTTTCATAAAATAGGTGCCCTTTGTTCACCTGCTGCTGACACTATAGAAACTGAAATGAGACGAGCTGCACTTTCATATGGATACACACGACTGAAATGACTCAACTCTTCAGGCTGCAGTCACTGAATTACCTGTACAATACAAAACAATACAAAACATGCATGAAAGGGTTTGTACCCCTTCATTTTATATTCATACAATCCAGTGTAAAATTCTTCAGCTGTTCAGTCAAAGTTACCGAGCATCACCGTCCTACAGCATGTGAAGTGCATTTAGAAAAATTTTCATTGTGATCACAATCACAGCCCTCAGGGTACCCATATACTTATATAGCCTCTCTAACTGCATCTGTAGTTTATTCGATGATCACGCTTGCCAGTATCTTTAATATGCACTGAGGTACCAGTCATTAAACCGTACAGTTTCACAAAATAACTGCCACCCACAATAAATCTCACCTCAGTGTCTGATCTCAGTGTCACAATTCATGCTTCATGGTCTGGTATTCATTTACTCGAGATTATTATTATATATTACACTGCTCATATGATTCCATTACAATATACACTAAAGTAGCTGTTTTGCTGCTTTGGCTGTATGACATCGGCCACTTTGAATTATCCCATGATAATCTTTAAGCCCGCCTCTCTATCTCAAATTTTGCAGGTTACCTCTTTCTTGCATACAACCTCAACTCCTAGGTCCCCCTAAAGTGGCTGTAACAATTTTTCAGACGACTGTATTTCTATGTCCAGTGGTTTTTCTAGCAGATAATTTCTCACATCTGGTCCTGCCAGCAGCACCAGAGTGATAATTAAGTAAGTACACTATAATATCACAATCGTTTGATAGTTCTGACATAATTCAATACAGTTAAGCACATAATTCGATACTAAAAAAAAAAAAAAAAAATGAGAGTGACCACATAACCTGTAATCATATGTATACGTACATGTAGAGTCTAGATGTTAGTGGCACATATATCCACTCTGGGGGATTGGCCAATAACTGGGTATAGTTCAATATATCAATAATCATATGTGCATACAGTATGGTACCCTAAAAATCGTGTGGCGCAGTTATGATTGTCTAATTCTGCTGCAGTATAATTGCCCAACTTCACTGTAACTCCGAAATTTCATTCGGCTACGCGCGCTGTACGTAGAGTATGTATTTTTTCAAATTTTACTTCATTCGACCTGTACCTTTTATGCGGGCTTTCACGCACCAAGGATCCCGGCTATATTCAACACAAATCGAGCTACATGCCAAAATGGAAACTCCTATTATGTTAGAATGTCGCCCCGTGGCACCCTGCACCGGTTTATAATATATCAATGCGAGAAGGTACACAGGCAGTACCGAAATTCAATGCTTTGAACTCCGGCTTGTGCGCGTGTCAACGAGCATCAGTGTGCAGCTGGGGAGAGCGCTCAAGCCCCATCGCATTTAAAGCTAACAGAATAATTAGTACGTGTATGAACTTTACGGGTACCTAGCGCGCCGGCGCTTTGTTCCCAGACATGTGCGCGGTGTCTTCCGTTAATTCAAAGGCAGCGGCACACACAAAAGTAGCAATGCACCATTGATCCGCGCACTGCAGATACACGCAGCCTTCTCGATCTCACGTACAGTTAAAGATGAGCGCTAGATTGCAACAAACGCGCGGTCTTCCAAGCACACGTCCCGCACCTAGCTACAAGCTGTGCAATACTCCGTGAGTATCAGTAGCGGCAGCTGACCCGATCGTACTCGCCAATGCCAGTCGTGACAGTCGCAGCTGTCGGTGTCGGATGTGTGCGCCGGAATAGCGTCGGTACGCGAGGCCGACGCCCAGGAAAAAGTCTGCTCACCTCGCTAGTTTTGGTAGTCTTGTTCGAGTTTTGCGTACTTGGACGACGACATCGCTCACTGTCTCTTAAGTTAAAGTGCCGAACACATAACCGAAACACACGTCACTTCTCACAGCTGTACGCGGACAGCCGCAGCGCGTTGCAGCCAGGCGCGCCCACACACAACGCGACAACCGGCAACACTGGATATCCGAAACTTGCAAGCGCCCAAGATATCAAGGGAGTCGCAGTTAAAAGCCTATCATTCGTGCATATGCATACCTAGAGAATTTCTCTAACTTTCCGTTACCACCACGCATCTTGTCGAAACCTGCATGTGCTTCAGCCAGCGTTCGATTGATAGTGATGAACACGGTTATGAATGATCGAAGGCAGCTGCGTCACCGTAATGGTCAAGCAGCAATGTGCAATTTTTTGCTTGTGTTCTCCAAAGTAAGGCGCGTAAATTTAAAACATCAGTTGCGCAGCCATCGACGAGTGTACCTGTCTGCAAAAGCTTTCCAGTAATCTGCATTACAATGTAATACGTGCGGTGCGCGTCGCTTCAGAAGTCGAAGCAGCGAAAATTTCAGACATCAATGATTACATCCACTGCATGCTCATTACTGTCCATAGTTTTATATATATATAACTTGAACTAACTGAAACCTTGTCACACAGCGAAACAACGAACCACGTATCCTTCTCGGCTGAGCTCAGATTGCGACAAATGTAAGCTGCTCTTTTCCAGTAACAATAAAGTAGATTTAGGATTGACAAAGAAAGTTCTTACGTATTGTTCTTGAGGCTTTCAGAGCTCATAGGAACCTATCTGTTTTGTCTAGCACGCCGCCGAGCGCAGACTCGCTCTTGTGCAAATGAATCAATTACAAACGAACAGCGAATGTACTGTACGTACGTGGTGCTTTAGTATCTTCGTTTCCCGTGAGCGCGCTGCGCATTCATGCATGATCGAGCTCAAAATGAATTCTCCCGTGAGAAAAGGTATGGGCACAGAACACCCATACAAACTGGGATTCTGGGATAATTGAGGACTCCAATCGAAACTTGTTGAAAACTTGCTGCAGACTCATCAATTTAAGTATGTGCGTCTGAATTACGAAGAAATTTAGTTCTTTCGGCCAGACCGTGGTCTCACGGGCTTACACATAGAATAAAGAACCAACTGGTTTACATACTAACTAGCTCAGTTCTCAATCTGTCGTTTGCAGCGCTGCTACGGTAGCACTGCAAACGACGAGGCGTACACATGCAATATCCTTGCGCAGCGAAATATAGTTCAGGGCGTAATTGGCTGAATAATGACAGGATTAGCATATTTGTTTTTTCTTGGTACATGACACGTTACAGCGATACGTGACATAGTAGTACATTTGTCCATACCTGTCGTATACGGCGAATCCAGTAGCCGCTGAGCAGACGACGTGGCGCGGATGAACACATCTCGAAGGGCATTCAGCGTTCCCCTTGGCTAGGCAGCTAAGAAGTCCTGCGGCTTCCACAGCAAATGCGAGCAACTCTTAAAATAAGCACTAAAAAATATCAATATTGTGATCAGAGAACTGTGATCAGAGAACAATATTGTGATCAGAAATACGTACATGGTCAAAGCTTTTATGCACACAGCGCGCAGCTTTCCTGCAGCGGCAGTTAAAAAAAAAAAAAAAAATTAATTATGGGGTTTTACGTGCCAAAACCACGATCTGATTATGAGGCACGCCGTAGTGGGGGACTCCGGAAATTTGGGCCACCTGGGGTTCTTTAACGTGCACCTAAATCTAAGTACACGGGTGTTTTCGCATTTCGCCCCCATCGAAATGCGGCCGCCGTGGCCGGAATTCGATCCCGCGACCTCGTGCTCAGCAGCCGAACACCATAGCCACTGAGCAACCACGGCGGGTAGCGGCAGTTTAGAGAGAGAGAAAAATGCCTAGCAAATCTCAATAAAGTACTATGTTCATTTAACAATACTCCCTATTACAAGCCAAACAGATCACTGGTTCATGCTTTCGATTCGCATTTAATTGAGTGACCTCACCCGATGCAACAAGCTCATTCTTGTTATTTGTCAAGTGATTCATTCAGGCTACAAGTTGTTTACTTTCTAGGATTTCAGTGACAAGGTCTAGAAACTGTGAATGTGCTGCGGTGGAGACAGTAGCGCACCCAGGATCTCTGCCAGGGGGGGGTTGACAGTTTGCCAATTCCATCTATACAGCACTAATTTCGATTTATTTACAGGAAATTGTCAAAAAAATGCGCTTTTTGCGAGTGTGCAGATGATTGCGCGTCTTACATCTTAGTTGCAGCACTCAAATGCGTAAGGAAAGAAAAGGGGTTAAACAAAAGGGGGGGTTAAGTCGGCCTCAGGGGGGGGTTACAACCCCCGAATCCCCCCCCGTCGGTGCGCCACTGGGTGGAGATCTATACTACAAATTTAGTAACTGCGGGGTTAATTTTTTTCAAAACGTTTTTATAGGTTGAGGAGTCAACAAGCTCCATGGCCAAGAAAAGTGTTGTGCCTTTTTCTTCATTAATAATCTTCTCCCAGAAAGAGCTGTGCATGACAAACCCATAACTGTAAGAACAAACTTCAGATATCAAGAAATTTTCGCAGTGATTTGAAATGTGCGCGCACCTTCAACAAAATCAGCTATCCATGTTTCTTCAACGAAATGATAACATTGAAAATATGTTGGTACATGGGAGTATGGTACAAAATTGGCCAATGAAAATGAATTGAACAGTCATGAAACAAATGAAAAAAATAAAACCGCCGATGTCCTCTGTAATCTACAGCTTTGATTCATGTGGTTCAACATTGTAACAACACAGGGGCTACATGATGTGCCCATAGCGTCGGGCTCCAGAATAATTCAACCAAGAGGTTTTTTTTAACAAGTACTCAAAACGCGATACAAGTGTTCTTGCATTATGGCCCCATAGGAACGCAACTGCACTTTGTCTCTGCAGCAGAATTCCGTTCTCTGCATCAACAACAGCTATTGAACATGGATCACAGGAGACCTACAAGTGCCAAGCCCAATGTCAAGGCTCCCGACGACCTTATGGACCTGCTGCACCATATAGAATGCAGGCTAACGAAGAGACTTTCATTTTTTCCGAGTAGAGATAATCTTTAGCAAGTGTGCAGAGGTGCATACCTGGCGATCGTTAAAGCTGGCAGAAATTCCAGTTGCTGAGCCCTCGCGAAAATGACATTGCATAGTCTTACAATTTTCGTACGTCCTCAGATGATGTTCAAATGATAATAGTAATAGGGAGTCTGAAAACGATGCTAGACTAGGGGAGCTTGTTATGCTGAGCATATCGCCTCCACTCGATGAAGCTGGAGGGCCACTAGACAGACTGAACCAGCAGCACTACATATAGTACTATTGCACGCCCCTTGTGGTAGGCTGTCAGGCATATCTCTACAAGCCCCAGTTAAAAAAAAAAAAAAAAAAAAATGGTGAAAGGCCTACGAATAAAGTACTCCCCCCTAATAGCACGACTTGCAAAAAAAAAAAAAGTCATAAGAGTAATAACATGTGCAACAAAAGTGCTAATCCACAAGCTCTTAATGCATAATTTCAACTGCAGGAGATGCAGTAATTGCTAAAAGAGTTGCTTTTACTGGTAATTGACAACTTCATTGCGTTTTTCTACAAAAATAGAGCGTGCTTCGACATTTAAAAATGCTGAAGTGGAGTTATTAATCAGTATTTCCCATAATGTCACACAGATTACCAGTGAATTCTTTGCATTATTCACGTAAGGAAGGAAGCTGTTTAACAGGCCTAGTCAGCTTACTTTCCTTTTGTGGGGACTCATTTGTACAATCTGCCCAATATATTGTCACGACCAAAGAAGACTGTGTCGCAGGAGGCGAAGACAGCACACAGGACGACTGCACAACAACAAAACACAAGCTCTATATCACGGCCCAAGATGATGATGATGATGATCCTTTATCATGGCTCGCACCCAATGAGGGGGATAGGCCAAGAATCGGGCGGCAGAATTGGCGGCGCCAACTTATCTTCTTCAGAGAGGGGCATGCTTGTGCTCGTGTCCCTCACTTCGATCGTTGTCTTCTTTGGTTGTGACAATATTTCCCACAAGCACAGCATTCACACTTCTTCAGGGAATGAATTAACAAAGCTTTATCGTTCGCAAGTGATGTTTTCCATTGGACGGCTGCCGACACAGTGACAAACTGGAACAAGTCAGCCGATTTCAGAGGCCCCATCACACGACAAGTTATTTAAACTGGTGAGCGAGTGTCTTCAACAAGCTACCATAAGACGACGGCGGCGCATAGATAAACCAAACCATGATCTTAAGCTCTTGAGGTTACGCGCCTGTCAACACCGTGCTTACAGGAGAGCGCAGCGCTATTAAAAGAAGCTCCGATTGGATGGTGTATAACCGCCTAGACGCAGTCATACGGCGGCACACAAAACTATTTTGTCGAAAGAGTTGGGCAGCACTGTGTAGTTCGCTGCATACGGCAAATGGTTTTGCAAGTGTTTGGCGAATACTGAAGGCTCTCCGCACTCCTGAGATCTGCAAGAATCCAACTGCTGCTTTGTGCA
This sequence comes from Dermacentor silvarum, assembly GCF_013339745.2. NCBI lineage: Eukaryota > Metazoa > Arthropoda > Arachnida > Ixodida > Ixodidae > Dermacentor > Dermacentor silvarum. The sequence continues at coordinate 49,511,272 of NC_051155.1, forward strand.
TAACGACTGGCCGGACTCCGAAAATTCTTGCGGAAAACATTTGTCAACCTTTTCGTACCTCCTATGTCAAGTGCCAGCGCAAACGATGACTTTAATCCTCTGACAAGTCAGAAACAACAAAACGCTCTCCTGTGGTCCAGCCTGCCAGATGGCTGAAGCAGCCTTTAATTCGAGGAGCTGCATCACGCGCTCATCCTCTCCAAACGTCACACTGCCCCTGGTTGAAGACGGTGTTACGTACCAGGCGTTACGAAACATCAATGAGGCCTTTCATCAAAATGTCTGGGCGCATATGACGAAGTGTGGTGAACATCTCTGATCCCCAATGATTGAAATCATCTGTGGTGATACCAGTCTTAAAGCCCGGCCGCCCTGCAAAGCACCTAATGTCTTACGGCCAATATCGCTAACTTCTAATGTTATGAAGCTGATGGAACAAATGGTACTGTTTCGTCTAGACGGCAGGCTACAAGAGCTTAATTTCTTTCCTGATGTCATGAGCGGCTTTCGTCGTCACCGTTCAGCCCTCGATAGCATAGCAGACCTCGTTTCATCTTTAGAGTCTGCTCGAGAAGACAAGCACTCTGTATACATGCTCTTCCTGGACATAATGCAAGCTTTTGATTCGGTTCCCCATAAGGCACTTATTATCGCCGTTATGAATGCAGGAATTTCGGGTCGACTGCTTCATTTTGTGCATAACTTACTATCTGAGTGCCACTGAAAGTGCGCGCTGGAGGAGCAACAAGTGATTCTCGCCCTCTTAAGTGCGGTGTACCGCAAGACAGCGTCTTGTCGCCGCTTCTCTCAACAGCGTACTTTGCTGGACTTCCAAGCCGATTGCCTCAGGAACCTGACTTTCCAATATGCATAGCAATCTATGCTGATAACATTGCACTGCGGATCAGCGGTCCTTCGCACTATGATCCACGTCTTTCATGGAATCTTGCAGAGAACTCTGAATGCGACTTCAGAGTACTTGGAGGAAGTTGGTCAGCAGATTTCACCAGCTAAGTCAGCCACAATTGCGTATCATCCAAGGCAACGGGCTCATTGAAGGAAGAGCGGCTGTACCTAGGAGAGACACCAGTACAATGGGTACAACACCACCGCTACCTGGGCATAATTATCGATGATCGCCTCTCTTGGTGCCCTTACATTACCTGTATGCGTGCAAATCCCGGTCGCTGCTCAAGTATGTGGCCGCCTTGACTGCTAGGGGCACTGGCTGCGTCCAGATGACAGCACTTCAGGTTGTGGGATGCGCGACTCTCACGCGTCTCCTGTGGTCTGGCTTCACCCCGTGGCTGGGCGCCGGAGGCGGTCGTGGTGGTTGTGGCGCGTTGCGAGAGATGGCACGAGTGTCGCGATGCTAACGCCACCGAACGGCGGGGTGACTTGGGAGAAAAAGGTCAAAGGCGCTTTCTCTTTGGGTTGGGATCGGTGAGCGACGCGGACGTCCCGCGTGTGCGCCGATCCATGCTTCGCGAGACGTCTCGCGTGGCTCGGAGCGGGGCACTGGTATGGACGAACACGGATCGTTCGAATGCGCCACCGTTCGCGTGACCGTACACGTGAATGACTAGGCGATGGTGACACAGCATGGGGCGAACATATTCACTCGCTATCGGGTCGCGGCGAGTCGTACTTCCTTGATTTGTCGCGCGCCCATGTGAATGTTCTATTGGTTGTAACTCGGCTAGTGTGCATTGGTGTATGAAAGGCGCAATAAATGCCCTGGCGATTGTTTGCACTACTGTGCAGTCGTTCCTATGTCCCGAGAGCACATGTGACCCCACAAGGTATACCAATCATCTGTCCTCTCTGGTGTGATGTATGCCTTGCCAGTCTTGAACGTGCCGCCAAATGTGATGTCTCAATTGGAATGGGATCAATCGTGTTGCCCTCCGAGTCATGCTTGGCTTACCTCGTGAGGCGCAATCTGTTCCACTACTCACAGAAGCGCACCAGTGCCCCTGAGCTTGCAAGCAGACAAGAGAGCGCTACACCATATCGAGTTCTTGCACCGAGCATCAGACGGCCAAGCACTGATTAATCGGCTGATTCAGCGCCCGTTCTCTTGGATGCGGAAAATGGTGGCATTGTTTGTGGACGTTATTCGCAGTTCAGGAGACACTACTTCATTCACAACGCCGAAGAAGCGCAACAATGTTCCTTCCCCATTTATCTGTCAATTCACGAAATACACAAAGCCAGCCTGTCTCGCTATTTCAATTGGCCCAGTCCCACCTATTGAAAAATTTGGAGGTTATAGTAAAGTATTCACGGACGCATCTGTAACAGCAACGCCCAAGGCGCTTCTGCAGTTTTTTCTGCCCTTCGACTGGCATCAGACGGGTGTTAGAATACTACATCCAACCTCATCAACAAATGCAGAACTGGCAGCGAATAATGTTGCTCTGAAAACGCATTGAAGGTCGTCATTCTTACAGACTCCCGTGCTGCCCTCAGCAGACTGAGACAAGACGACGATAGCCCAACTTTTATGCAGTATCCAAGAAACTTCCGAAAAAATTACTTCCTCTGGAGTGTCCCTCATTGGCGAGTGGATACCCTCGCACGTGGGCATTGCTGTAAATGAAGAGGCTGATCGCCTCGCTTCAAGTTGTGCCCACCACAAATGTGACTGCCAAATGACAAATGTATGTTTGAAAACGCTCGTCTTCTGATACGCAGACTCCTCCTGGAGCAGCACCCAGAATGGCGTGTTGCAGACGGATCGTTCCCTCCCCGTGTTCGTGGTCGAGGCTTGCCCCGTCGTGCTAGAGCACTGTTATATAAGCTAAGGGTCGGATTTGTGTTGGTGCGCGAACGCCTATACCGACAAGGACGTGTGGACAGCCCATCGTGTACACTTTGTGGCTTCCGAGAGACACTTGAACTTCTCGTTTTAGAGTGCCCCACATTTGCTGCGCAGCACGCATTGCTAATTAAGGAATATAGGCTTATTGGACTACAATGTGCGACCCTTGACGATTGCTTGTTTCCAAGGGGGTGCGCTGCTCTACATGACCAGGCCCATCGAGCCCTGCTAACTTTTCTGAAGGACACTGACTTGGCCTCCCGTTTATAGACATAATTTGTACTTTGTTTTGTTCTGTCTGTGTCTCCGTCATTTCTTTATTTCCTATTTTCTTTCATCATATTTTCATTTCCTATATTCCCTCCTCCTGAAGAGTAGGCAGGCGTTGTACCTCTCTCGGTGGCAGTTGTCAGCTTGCTCCCTCCCTATTTCCTTCGTGTCCTCGTGTGTATATATGTACAAACCAAATAATAATAATAATGATTGGATATAATTTGCTCTTGCCAAGAAGCCTAGTGCAAGATGTTTTTGTGAATACGGGCCCCGAATTTCACGATTCTTTGCGGCCACAAAGGAGCACTTTTCACACCGTTAGTGCTTTCGATGGCAACCTTATTACCTATTAATAAAAATCAAAGACACAGTAATCACTTGTACATGTTGTGTCGGGCATAGTACTTTAGCCATGTTCACTTGTACAGGGAATCTCAGCTAACATTAGAAGCTCTTAAATAAAGCTGATAGAATACACGACTGTGAGACCTACGCCGCTCAGTAATCATTCCTCAAGTGCCACCAAGGTCATTTCTACATAGTAATTACTGGCTAAATAGACAAACTTATTTAAACTTTGTTGAGTGATTGCAACCAACACACTGTGACAACAGCGGTCCCAAAAGTGATTTGAACTCCGGCAATGGCACAGCCAGTAATTTCTTTCAGGGAGGTGGGTGGGGGGGGGGGGGGGGGGGCGCAAATGCTGGGCGTGATGGCTACGCCACTGAACTCCGCTCATTGCCTGAATAGGCAAACCACCTGGCTGTGAATGTCATGCAGAACAGCACATGCCAGCACCGACAGTTTGTCATTTCTAGAAGGTTGCCGAGTCAGGCATTGAGAGAAATTCATTACCGTCGCTTTTTGAACCACTGGTGCCACCGTGCACAAATGCACAGCTTTTCGTATTATGCGTGCTGCGAGTTAAGTGGCGAAAATTTTTTATGCATGACATGACAAAAATTACTCGATACATTAATTTAGGACGTAAAAGCTTTTCATCGAAAAGCACACCTTGAATTAAAAAATTTAAAACATTATCATTAATCTTCTTTGATTAGCTGGATAATTAGCATACAATAATCATCCTCATGACGGAAGAGGTCTCGTGACCACTGAAGTTCCCTAATCGTATATTGTGCTTTATTTAACAGCTTAGCTAACATTAACTGGGACACCTTGTAAAAGAAGATAAACGCAGTCGTGAGCCCATTTGTCTCAACAAATTAGGTAATGGTAAGGAAGAAGTCATCAGCTTACACATAATCCCCGACATAAATGTGGGTTAGTTTCATAAATTTGCACGCATCTTTTGTTTGCGAAGTAATGAATATCCAACTAAATTGTTGTGTGCAACCTTTCACTCTTCCTTTACTTTGATATTTATCTAGTTTTGCTGAATGAAAATTGCCACCACCTGTAAAGAAAATTCGCCAAAGTGAGCGAAGGATACCAGAGTAGTGTCTGCCTTGGTAAGTGTACATGTTAGTGTCGTTGATGAGAAATATGGTACTACAGTGAAACCAAAGACCTGAAAACACTCGTGCATTACTGAATACACCCACACCCGTTAATGCATGTGAACCAATAAAAACCGGGAGGGGTCACCAATGAACTAGTGGGCATTCCACTAGTGTACCAGCACCGACAGTTTGTCATTTCTAGAAGGTTGCCGAGTCAGGCATTGAGAGAAATTCATTACCGTCGCTTTTTGAACCACTGGTGCCACCGTGCACAAATGCACAGCTTTTCGTATTATGCGTGCTGCGAGTTAAGTGGCGAAAATTTTTTATGCATGACATGACAAAAATTACTCGATACATTAATTTAGGACGTAAAAGCTTTTCATCGAAAAGCACACCTTGAATTAAAAAATTTAAAACATTATCATTAATCTTCTTTGATTAGCTGGATAATTAGCATACAATAATCATCCTCATGACGGAAGAGGTCTCGTGACCACTGAAGTTCCCTAATCGTATATTGTGCTTTATTTAACAGCTTAGCTAACATTAACTGGGACACCTTGTAAAAGAAGATAAACGCAGTCGTGAGCCCATTTGTCTCAACAAATTAGGTAATGGTAAGGAAGAAGTCATCAGCTTACACACAATCCCCGACATAAATGTGGGTTAGTTTTATAAATTTGCACGCATCTTTTGTTTGCGAAGTAATGAATATCCAACTAAATTGTTGTGTGCAACCTTTCACTCTTCCTTTACTTTGATATTTATCTAGTTTTGCTGAATGAAAATTGCCACCACCTGTAAAGAAAATTCGCCAAAGTGAGCGAAGGATACCAGAGTAGTGTCTGCCTTTGGTAAGTGTACATGTTAGTGTCGTTGATGAGAAATATGGTACTACAGTGAAACCAAAGACCTGAAAACACTCGTGCATTACTGAATACACCCACACCCTTTAATGCATGTGATTGCTACCAGTGTAATTCTTAAAGAGAATTGCACGGCGTTGCCAATGGTCACCAATGAACTAGTGGGCAACATTAAGGCTCAATGGTCACCCATAATCACCAGAGTAATCTTTGAAGCCCTTTATTTTCGATATGCTGTTTGGACTATGCCATACGAGCTTCATGGGAAAGTTTGCATATTTTTGCCCTACATACTTATCAGGCACCTAAAGACACATATGTCTCTATAGAAAAAAATAATAGCCCTTTGTCGGTATTCAGGGATGCATAAAGCATAAATGGAAGCGTAAATGAAGAAGCCCTCTGATAAAAAGCGAATTTGATAGGCTGTGAATTGTTGCTTTTAGCATGTAATATCGTAATAAATGCAAATGCGGATTATTCGAATCAAGAGTTAATGGTACTAAATATTCATGTTCGAATATTCGATTATTCGGATAACCGGTTACGTAAACCGGTCATCCAGTATATTTCTACAACTCCAAATAATCGGTTTGCAAGACCGCAGTTACTTCCCTCCGGTTAAACCAGATAGCCAGGTTGACGGATATTTGCAAGCACTACCCCTTGCTTTACCTCGGAACATCTGCTCTGGGGGATCGGCCAAGAATGGCCTCGTACCAATATTGGATAAGCTGTGCCGAAATTGTTCGTTCAGGCACATACCCAGTCACCTATGTCTGCTTGGCAAGACAGCTGCCAGCACAAGTCGACTCCCCTCCCGGTTTTTATTGTGCGAGACTGGCCGACGTCCGTCCAAAGTGGGCGAAGAAGGAAGATCGCTTTAAAAGCAGGGAAGAGATGGGGGTTCTCAAGGCAACTTTGCAAGATAAAGTAGAGGTTGGCGGAGTGGTAGATTGTGTTACACATAGTAAAACCTAATTAGCTGAGGAAGGCTAGGCAACTGTTGCCACCCTTATTCCGAGGATGCTATTAGCAATCATTATCGCGACATCTTTCTTCCTGGCTGCAGCATGAGAATTCGAAAGCCAACTGTGCTTTGCAGTTTCATGCTGCACGTTTCAAGCCGCTGGTGTAGCCCCAAAGTGGTGCAGTCGGTCAGCATCAAGCAGACAGTTATTGGATTTTTTTTTTTTTTAGCTGCGACACCGATGCTGGTTTGATTCAACGTTGTACATCACAGACGATATCTTTTGGCGATCAAGGGAGGGAGAATTGTGTAGCCAACACAATCATCATTCTTCTTTATTCTTTGAAATAGCTCTTATAAATAGGCCGTTGCTATACAAGAGGATACAGCATTTGCCAATGCTTTTAAAAAGCAAGGCCACCTTTACATTAAAGTCTGTTACAGTCACAAGACCGCACAAGCGAAGGTACAGTGGCAACTGGCTAAAAACAACTGCACTGACTAACTGCCAACACTTCTCGTGGTTTTTGTCTCCTGTGCACGAACCTAACACACACGAAATGCTGTGCTTCAGAGGTTTTGTGTGTAAAAAGAAAAAGGACGAGACTAAAATTTGCTCAGGATGAGACTGCAGTTTGCTAAAGATGAGACTGCAATTTGCTTGCACCAACCAAGAAAAAAAAATACTCGCTGGGAAAGTTGCAGGTCAGTGAAATGAAACTTGCCGCAATTAGGCTTTTGTCAAGTGCTAAGAGGCTTTCAGCACACAATGTCCATTCAAAGTGCTTGGTACGAACCACAAAACACTCGCACACGCACAGGAGGGCTGAGGGGGGGTATTCTACACAGGAAAAGAGATGCTTGTTTCTCTTGAAAGCAAAAGAGTCTGCAGTGAGCACTGTACATTGTGAGGTCTTGTATTTGCATACTAAAAAGCAGGCTAAGCAGTCTGTTTGGCCAGCTGAGGAGTCGATAAAAAAAAAATCTATTTTGCGTTTAAAATTGCCTAAAAGTAGCTCGGTCACTATACTTGCAGAGCATAGTCCAGAAGCGCACGTCTCCAACTGCACAAATAGTGCAGCACTTAGTTTCAATGTCGCACGTCTGCAGCTGCACAGAGCACATCCAGGTAGTTGCACATCCATTCGTGGAGTTTCTTTTTTTTTTTCTTGCCAGTTCACTTTCACCAAGCAAGAGCTAAAAAACACACTTTAAGGAGGAATAGTTGCACTTTGCTTGGCAACAGCGCAGTTCACGACACCACAGCAACACACAGAAGCTAGCCTAACGGTCGTCCACACAAGACCCAGTTTGTAGTAGCACCTAGAATCCACGCATGAGGATCTTCAGCATGACGAGCAGTCTGGCGAGATGCACCACGTTTCGAAAGCAGACGATGCAGCAGGTGAGAAGATAAAAAGGAGTGGCCAGGGAAGCAGTAGTGGCATACGTCGGCACAGTTTCTTGCATGCTCCTCGACTTTGCCGACACGTCCTCATGCAAGAAGGGATGAGTTGCTGCCAAGTCTGGTTGTCCGTTCTGCTTCGTGAAAGGAGCTGCTGCGCTGGACGGCACAATGGCTGCCAGCTTGGCAGCTGGCAACATAGGTGGTGGAGGCATGCATTTCAGACTAGATCCGCACTGTCCTCTCCACGGCGGAAGACCCTCTCCTGTCACCATCTGGTGAAAATCGGAGAGAGGAAGAAGAAAAAGTGGTGACATGGCTCACTGCTTGTGCACATCGTGTACAACACATCACCAAGTTACAATTTTATACACTGCGGCTACAAACTTTACCTCTACGGTGTAGGGGATACCCTAATCAACTCAGCTTTGCCAAGATCATCTTGTAGTAATGAACTTTTTTAAATGAAGGGTATTAATTCAATCTTTCACTGTTGCACGATAGTCTATAGCAGAACCTCAGCAATACCATCATGGTTGATACAAATTTTAGGTTAATACGTACAACTTTGTCAAGTTAATAAAATTTGGAAGTCTTCAGGTGATCAAAACTGTGCCATTGTGCACAATACTGTCACACAGTAGTGACGGTGATGAAAACAGTGCTAAAACTGTGAAAGACGAAACAGATTCTTTATTGGGCGATCCTGTGCCTAGCAAAGAAAATTAACTCACTTTACAACAAAAGCGGCGAGCACAATAGTCGGTCATCTATAAAAAAACTCATCAGCGGCGAGACGCGTCGGCTTTTATACACGAGTCATCGAAGGTTCCAGACTAATCCCTGGTGCCCGTGTGTCTTCCAGAAAGTACTAGACGATTCGCATCGCTTATACAATCAGATTACATAAGCGTTGTTCACAACCGACAACGGATAGAAGCGTCGATAAGGTTCGAAAAACTTCCGATACATGCAGGCGCGTCCTGCGCCGAGCGATAGCGTTTACCATTTCTTAGCCGGTGAAAAGCGCTCACCGGTGAAAGATAAAGTACACATGCCAATACAAATTGTTGAATCACGACTGCTAGCAGTAATGGGGAGGACACCACGACACGTTTGGGTTTCTTGCAGTTGCACTGATGAGCGGCAAGGCAGGACTGTTTGGTCCAAAATATCGGATTTTATGATTTTGAGTTCTTTCGATAGCACATAGCTTTAAAAAAATATATTACACCTGGGTATGCTCGACTTCCAAAATATTTATTTAATTTTAGTTGTCATCTACCAGAAAGTGGGCATGCCTAGTCGTTGAGTCTATTTCGTATAAAGCTTTCATCACATAAAGATAACTTGTTTGACACAAGTTTTGGTATTGAGCCTCTTTTTTCTATGTAGGCATCTTACAGTGCATCCCAAGAGAGGTCTCTAGCTCTCGTATTTTCCTTCTTTATTTGTTTGTGGTGATGCGTACTCTTTGGAGAGTACGTTGTGTCTGTCAAAGACCTATTTCGTGCCCTTTTCAGTGTTGCCAGTAGAGAGAACACAAAAACTGAATGAAAATGCAAGTTTAGAGGCAATTAGAAGCATGCTAAAGCACGTAGGGGTCACTCCTGGACATTTGTGTGTTTCCATGACTACTGCTGGACTTGCTGAGGGCAAAAAAAAAGCGACTTCAAACTTACAGCCGAAGCAAAAAAAAAAAAAAAAAAAAAGCGGGGGGGGGGGGGGGGGGGGGCGACCCTAGAAAGAAAAAAGGCTACCGTAATGTTTACCAAGATGAAGGCTGTAACCTTGGGATGTTTTGATAAATTAGGCAGTTAGATACCTGTTCATTTGAATTTTTCCCAGAATGCAATTTTAGGACACTTCTGTACATTTTATACAGAATGTACAGAATGTGCATACACTGTACTTCTGTACAGTGTATGCGACCTAAATTTGGTGAACATTTGAGTTAGTGCCTCGTACAACTATGGAACTAGAATAAATATCTGCAAGCTAACGCGAGTTTAGTAACCAAATAAAAAGCCTCTCAGAGTGCCTTATTTCTTCATATCTCTATAGTTCCAGTTACAATTGTGTAGTATACCATTGTCTTTATGCAAAATTTGAAGGCTCTGCGACAAAAAAGGTAACTTGTGAAAAATCGAAAACAAATAACAAAAATTGAAATGTTTTTTTTTGTTTTAATGACTGAGCTCTACAAGCCCGACTATAACTGATACTATATGAAGAATTTAAAAAGCCCGACCATGTTCACGACTCCTCTGAGTGCAATGCTCCCATACCACCTCTTAAAGTCTCACCCCACTTTGAGCTTTGATGCGTAGTCGGCGTTTCACTTCCCTCGACAAAAACTGTGGACGCTTTTTCCGAAAGACTTGGTGAACTAGCCAGTTTGGTGGCTTCGCAGGCACAGCCAAGCATTGCCAATCCTGCTGTCACCAATCGTGCTGTTACGGCAGCATGAATGGATATATGCATGATACTTCAGGCCGTGTTCACAGGCATCAGGACATGGAGGTCAATGTTAGCCGACTGGATGAGCGGCCAGGCGTGGCAACGAATGATAGCGAAAAGGTGTGGCCATATTGAGTATCTGAGAATGTTCAGGAAAGCACAGCAGCTTGAGTGAACAGCTTTTCAGAATTATGTGCACACCTGCACACATGCACAAGCAACAAGCATCGCATGCAAAGTCTTTCTCAACTTACCAACACGTGAAGATGTGCTAAGTGAGTAAAAAAAGGAGAGAGAATGCACAGGGCAAGGTCAAAACTTTTTGGCGAGCACAGCCAGTAGTCATCAGCCACTGTAAGCTAGCTTGCACTGTCGACTAGCACAGAGATATCCAGTACAGCGGAGACGTACTAGCGCACACGTGTACCAAAATCCCAAGTGATGTATCCAACAGCAGCACCGCTGGTGGCAAAATTATGCAACACTGATCAACCTTAATCACTTTATCACAAAGACTGGCAGTAATGCTGCCATAAGCATTACGCAAGAAAGTAAGTGGAACGCAGTTTGTCAATGCAATGAAAGTTCAGCATGTTTTGGCTGAACACAGTGTCACATGAAATTACTGCCAGCATTGATGTTTGTGTGCCAACATCTTGTGGTATTTCGCGGTACATCTGTGCCACAGCACGTGAACACTTCGCGAAATCTATTTTCTGGCTCTTTCAGAGGAAGCTTTATGCTCAAGCCTGGCACGTAAGATGCACAACTATTCTCATGAGGCCACTAACGAATTGATTTAAATGAATTTCTTGCATTTAAAAGAAAATATTTATGCCAGTGACTATTAGGAGCCGAATTTTGGTTTGTATCCTCAATTTGACACAAAAGGACATGAAGGTTAACAATTCTATAACTCCTTGTGGCTGTCAAAGTTCTGTAGAACTGAAATTTCTTCACAGGAAACAAATCATCTAATGAATTAGTTGACAGTTCACATGAAATTTCTACTTTGTTTACACGAGAATTGCAAAAAATGCATTCACAACTTATCAGCATATTTATTACAAGGCAACCAATGCCATTTTCGTTCACTTTGCATAACTTTAACTGTTTCAAGAATCATGGTATCCTTTTTTATTTTATTGTGGAGCAAGGAGTTATAAGTCTGATGTCAAATTTCTTTGCTTTACGGGAAATCACTAACTAATGTATTGAAAAAAAAATATATAGAAATATATATATAAATTTATAAACGGCCTCAAGAATTTAATCTTTTCTCTTGAATGCAGCAATTATATCATTCAAATTGTTGTGAAATGCTATTGTTTGGCCAGTGCTGAATTTCACACGTACCTCAACAGTGACACAGAGCTAAAAAGCCTCCTCTCGTTAATAATGCACAGGGCTAACAAGCAGAAGCAGAAGTGCAAGGCATGCATCTAGCCATACTAGCAGCATGTTAACATTCGCCAAGACTAGCCCCAGACTGCAACAATGCTGTGAAGCAAGAAGTCATCACATGCCATTCTGGCTCCAATTCCTCCACTTGCCTGCTGACAATAAAACCAGGTGTTTCAACCGCAATTACGCATTAAGGGGGGACGTGGCTTTGAAAATCAACTTCCTGATTTCTTCATGGATTTTGATGAAAATTGGCACAAATGTTTAGAATGTCTCCCTGATACTTCCATAAAAGTTTCAGAGTGATACCTTGAGAACATTTTATTCAGCAGAATTTTTCTCTCTTGAACTTTCTGGAGGGCCTGGGGAGCTTAAAAAACATGATGGAAGGCTCGTTGAGTATTGACTGCATAGCTCAATGTTTGCTGAAGGTCGTAACAGTCTTACTTTTTTTTTTTTCGCTACACAAATTTTTTAGATAGTCATTTTTCAAGTTACCTTCACACCAAGCACACTTTCGGGGTGAACGAATAGCCACGCCATAAATTCATAAAAAGTCAAGATAGAAATGCGAGACTGTCTCGACCTGCACTGTAGTCCAAGGAACGTGACAAAAAAAACAGAATCAAAATAGGCTAAACGGTAACGAAGAAATCAGCTCCAGAAACTGAGCAGAAAGGCAAAAAAACAGTTTTGAGAAAACAGCTCTCAAAGTTGCACCTTCTCTTCAGTTCTCTAAAACGCACCAAAGTTGTAATCTTTGATGTGTTTTGTAACGTGGGGCTTCTTGGACATGTGGCCTCTGGTCTGCTGAGCCTTCGTTCTGCCTTTTTCATGTTTTTATGGCATTCTTTACTGCTGCTCTACGAAGAGCATGGTGCCTGGGTTTCCAACCAAGTGAGGTGCAGAACTATGTGGGCATAATTATTTATACAGTAGTTCTAGCGTTGTATCTGCAGACTGCCTCATTGATAGCAGCCTCTAGTGCAGTCAGTGAGGCATTGTTTTCTTTTGGTAGAATCGACCATGTTACTCAATGAAGGCTCTCAGCAGCCTTCTGAATCATCTTCCATTGACAATGGCTATGGAGGTTAGGAGAGCCACTGATAGATAGGCACCAATGCAGCTGCTAGGTGCTTTCCAGCCTGTACTTTTGTATCATGCCTCACTTCTGCAGCCAGGTGTCTGTGCCAGCCCAAGTGGCCTAGTGAACAGAGCTCATGATGAGGTTCTCTTTATGAAGGGGTGGTATGATAGGTATTGTTACGAGATATCGTGGCATTACGATAACAGAGTCGGCGCGCGATGTGCTTAAGTCGCGGGTCCGAGGTGCCGATGTGCGAAATGCCTGATCGCGGGTCCGCGGAATAGACGCTCGACGAGCTTAGTCGCGCAGTCCGAGGTGCCGATGCGCGAAATGCCTGGTCGCGGGTCCAAACGCTCGGTAAGCTCAATCGCGCAGTCCGAGGTGCCGACGCGCGAAATGCCTAGCCGCGGGTCCGAGGAATAGACGCTCGAGATGTCGACACTCCATGAGCGATGTGCCGACACGCGAAATGCCTAGCCGCGGGCTCGAGGAGTCGATCCTCGATTAGCTGAGTAGCACAGTCCGAGGTGCCGACGCACGAAATGCCTAGCCGCGGGCTCGGAGTCGACGCTCGCGGTACCGACGCGCGAAGTGCGTAGCCGCGGGTCCGAGGAGTCGACGCTCGATTTGCTTAGTCGCGCAGTCGGAGGCGCCAACGCACGAAATGCTTGGGCAAGGATCCGAGAAGTCCGCGCGCGATGTGCTTCATCGCCGAGTCGGAGACGCCTACGCGCGAGAGGCTTAGCCGCGTGTCCGAACATTCCGTGCCCGAAGCTCGGTCGCGAAGTCCGCGTCGCCGATGCTCGGAATGCTTAGCCGCGGGTCTGAGACATCCACAAAAAGCGGGATCGGCCACGCTACTGCGATGTCCGCGTAGCGCCCGCTTTAACACTCGACGGAAACTGTCCGGAGCTCGCGAGGAGACCGCAACAAGCGGAGCAGACGACGCCATCACGGAGCGAGCACCGGACCAATGGCGAACCGCGCTGGAGTCACGTGGCGGGCGCGGCCAATCGGTGGCTCTGGCACGACCTTCAATCATTTGCTTTTTGTGTGCTTGTTTCTGTATGGAGGAGATAGCTGAAGCGGCAGATTTGAAGAGGGAGAAATGCGCTTTCCAACGAGACCAAGATGGCGGCGCTCGGCTGCGCCGTTCCGAAGATATCGTGGCTTGAAAAACGCCGTTTTTTTCGCGATTTCCGCGGAATTTTTCGGCACCTTGGCTGATACAACAATTTTTTTAGAGCACTTCTACTTGGTTTTCAGTGATGATATTTCGTAATCAGATAGAATAAGAGTTACAGAAACTGAAAATGTGATTTTCAAAAAATCGATTTTTTAGCCATTTTTCGCGATGCGAAAGCCGCGTCCCCCCTTAAGCGGGTATGTATTAACGAGGTTTGACTGTACCAGCTTTGCTATTGCCATCCATGGCTGCAGTTACTTGGTAATCCACAAACAGTAAAAAGTTTGAAGGAATCACTAACGAATATTTATGGTACACTACTTAATTTCTTTTAGTGCAACTGAACGCTTACCAGTAAGAGTGTACAGTACTGCAGTGCTAATCCCGAAAACGCTGCAGAACATTTGTTAGAGATTTAGCGATTTGGCAATCTATCATTTTTGAAATTTAGCGACTCGGAGGTTTCAATAGCTTAATGAATTCTTATGCTGAAAACGATGAGAGGTGAGTGCTATAGCAATTGCAAGCTGGCTTTGGTGGGAAGCAGAAAACAAGTGCAGCCTTAGCCGTGAGAAATTACCCTTTTGTTTATGATGTTTCCTGAACTGTTGAATTATTTCTGCAATAATAGCACCGTGCTTTCGTGGTTTCCTGTTCAAAATCTTTGGTCACATAACAAGTCAAGCCAAGTTTACGAAACATGGAATGAAACTATCATTACAATGAACTGTACTTTTACATGTGATGCATTGTTTAGTGTGTTGCCTCTTGGAAGTATGTTGTCTCCTGAAAATCCGAGCAAGCTGGGACAAAACATTTCAGCTCAAATGCACAATCAGAACTTGCATCAATACTAACTAGCGTCCGGTACAGCATAATGTGTGCACCATGCAATGAGGGATGCCACAGTTCTGTCATTCCCCTCGCTGCCACATAAGCAGTGCCACTTGTAAGTGTGAACATCCCTTAGATCTAATTATGCATAGAATAAAGTGCAAACGCCTATAAACATATAAACAATGCAATTTTAACAATACGTGTGGTGCACTTAACAACAGCTGACTTGCATACAGTAATCTGCGCTCATATGGTAAGAACCCAGCCCTAGTACCACAGCTTCATCGCAACGTGTCGCGACATGCCGTTTTTCTCGGCTTTCTGTGCCAATTTAAAATTACAATTTCTAATCGAACAGCATGTTAGATTAAATCACTATACATCATGGTCCGTTCGTTTTCTCCCAAAATCTCAACATGTTGTGGGCAGTCCCTTTAAACCTAAAACTAATATTTGAGGTTCAAGAAATCAAATGCTATGCCCTGCCTGGTACTGATAATCTCTATGAGCTGCTGCCCAATCAATCTGCCACATTTGGTGCAAGAAATCAAGCTGCAAAAAAAAAAAAAAAAATGCAAATTTAATTGGGCTGGTTGGTACATTGTTATAGCTAAAGAGAGTAACAAGACATGGGACAGGGCAAACAAAAGGGAAGGACGAAGCGCCGTCCGCTCCTTCCATCTGTCCAGTCCCGAGCACTGTTACTCTAATCAGCCATGGATGATTTGCAAGAATTACTTTTGCTAGGGGCGAGGAGCTGTGGTTGTTGCAGTGGCGCCACACGCCTGTTGAACCACGCTTCACCTGCGTTCAGTTGCATGTGGAGGTTGTGTGCTACCGTGCATGTTAGAATCAAGTGAATGCGATCAATTTAAATCTCTTGCAGTCAAACATGCATTGAATCAGTGAAGTTCCACTGTACCAGCCAGCTTCTGTATGGCATGCACAATAATGAGATGAGCCTACAATGCACACATACAGAACATACACCACATTCATACTGTGTACTCCTACTCCTGCCTAACACAAACATTACGTCTCCTTGTCAGTCATCTTAACACTTTCCTGCCCGACAGCCCACTTATAGATGGTTGCAAATTCGTACTTTGCTCTTTTCCGAGTGCTCTTGAACACTCAGCAGCATGTAATAGGTTATTAAAGAACTATTCGTCTTTTCTGCATCTTTTTTCCAGCTGTGTGGGGACATTAAAGTGCCTCCAGAGTAAGAGTGTGCTTGGAGCGATGAGCAGTCGTAGTTCGAAAGATGGCATCGATGTTGTACGCCACTCATTCATGGAAACATCGCATATTTACCGATTTTGATGCATCTGCACGAGAGTTCTTGGACGTTGGAAGCAGCAGTGACACGATAGACAATATCAGTTCTTCAGATTTCAGCATGAAGCTTCACTTTCTTTTCTAAACCATTAAGCTGCTGCCACATGCTCATCTAAAGATACCATGCGTGTTCTAAAGATCAATGTTCTTATCTACAAGGTGTCAATGTCTTTCGGGCGGGTTCGCTTACCGGCGGCCGCGCCGAGAGTCTATTTTGCAGAGAGTTGACGACGAAGATGACCTCAGCATCGCGCTAGAGCTAGTCACTAAGGCTCACATTTTCTTAAATATGAAGAAATTCTGTCTATAAAAAGCAGACATTTGACGAAATACTGCACAGATTCCTTGCGTTGAAAATGTACATTCTGAAATTTCTTTAGGTTCTATTTATGCAAAGCAACACTCAACATTTTTATGCAACTTTCTTATCCTTTTCTTTTTACAAAATATTTGTTTAGGACTAGTACCGTCAAAATGAAAATTTCTACTCGCTGCAATTTCGCACTATACACTTTAATATCAATGCTGCGACAGGAACTAGCCTACTCAAAAACAGCTTCCTTTCACATTGGCAGGAGAGTGTTAAAGGGACTTTAAAGAGAAGCATCAAATCAGTCTTTGAAAACCATTTCCATTATTCCGCAATAATGGTTTCCGCTAAACAACCCAACAATGACAGCACCACAGCCTTACCACGGCCTGGGCAGAAGCGGAGGGCGAGCTTGCTGACCCGCTGTTGGCTGCCTCGTGGTGGAGGATGACGCGCCGTCCTCACCGCTGCCTTCCTGAGGAGACTCGAGGATGTGGGGAAGCCCCTGCCAGACCAGCCGCGAGTGAGACTCTGGGTCCACGACCGAGGCAGGAGGCGGCGTTGACCCGAGGGAACGCCCTGTGGTCACCCTCAGGTGCCGTTGGTGCAGCTGGGAGACAACAACAGCCACCCAGCCATCAGGAGCACATCACAAGTACTCGAAGATCGGCACAAGTGAATAAAACTGAGGATGATACAAATTCACGAACTGCGACTGCCAGCAGGGAGGGAGCATGGCAAGCAGAGTAAAAGACGAGCAGAGTAAAAAGCAGTAAGAGGACAGCGCCTCAAATTGCCATTCTTCACATCTCCACATATATGTTAATGTGCCGAAACCGCACCATGGTCTCTGGGGAATGTCAAGGAAAGGTGCTGCTGCAAAAGTAAGAAACTAACAAAAGGACAGGCCCTACTCTTTTCACACAATGGACATGGTGCCACAAGTGCAACACATGACCACTTCTGCATTAGCAGTACTGTTTTAAGTGCGAAGCACTTTACGGGCCGGGCCTGTCGGCGTCTAATGTGATATGTCATCGTGACCACGCAAAAAAACAAGATCTGCCGAAAACTCACGTCCCGTTCACTTGGTATACACCAAAATTGGCATGGAAGGGTACAAATGCATGACTAAAATGACCGATAGGTCATGACATCAATAACATCACATCCTCATCAGTTACGTCACGATCAACTATAATAAAATCATGTGTGGTGCATACCCACATTAGATATGTGGGTATGAGGCAGGGGATATACGGGAATTAGCAGAAACTCGTGAAAATAGCTTCCGAAACACCAGTCTGGTACCAGCGCAGCGCACCACTCCACAAGCGCTAGATTCCTCCTTACTTGTGCAAGAATAGACACGAATAACATAATTAAGGGAAACACAGCGCGTCACTGCTTTGCACTTCCCCAGGTTTCACGTTAGTGGAGCTACATTAAGCGCAGGATTTTTTATTGTCTACAGTGCCTGTGTGACAATGAACCTTTGTCCAACATTTCTTCAGAATTAGCTACACAGTAATCAGCCCTACTGAAATGGTTGCTCATTTGTGAATGACATGCTTCACATAAACACATCATTCAATGCAACAGCCACGTGTCGTGCAACAGATGTCTGCTTTTTTGCATTTACTCAATATATACTCGACTAAGGGCCACACCCCTAACTTGGCAACCCAAAACTTGGGGGAAGAAAAATGTTGATATAAAGAAATTTGAAGATTGACGTGAGCGTCGCAGCTTGTCTGCATGCTCTTAGATTCTGAACGCATAGTGTGAACCGTCTTTATACATCACTGTGAAAAGCTTTGACGTGGCAGTCATATCCAACACCATAGAGGGCACTGACGACGACTGTATCCATATCGACGGTATCGGAACATGGTGTCTCTCGTTCAATTGACAGGCTTCCTCATAAAACCGGCCCAGGTCCTGACGGTATAAGTGCTAAGCTTCTAAAATTAACGTCGCACTACTCTTCTGTCTTGTTATCTCTAATTTTTCAGCAATTCTTAGATACCGGATGCCTGCCGCAAGATTGGAAATCAGCATTAGTAATACCGGTATTTTAATCTAGTGACGCAACAGATCCTAATAATTACAGGCCTATATCACTGACATCAATTTGTTGCAAATTACTGGAACACATCCTGTACACTCACATTATAGCCTATCTTAACAAAAATAGTCTGCTGCTCAATAACCAACATGGCTTTCGTCAAAATCGCTCGTGTCAGACACAGCTATACGAGCTTATAACCGATATTCACATTTCTTTACACAAATTGGTTTGCACAGACGCCATTTTCATTGACTTTTCTAAAGCTTTTGACCGGGTGCCTCATAATCGTCTAAAACTGAAAGTTCGGAACCTACAGCTTGACTAACACGACGCGATGGATTGAGGAATTCCTAACCAATCGATTTCAAGTAATCTCTTTGAACAACTGTTTTTCTAACCGCACTCACGTGACTTCGGGAGTTCCTCAAGGATCTGTTCTTGGTCCGCTACTATTTTTAATTTACATAAATGATATCGCAACTAATGTTACTTCACAAATACGTCTCTTTGCAGATGACTGCGTCTTGTATAATGAAATAAACTGCCCGGCCGACATCACTGTGCTGCAGTCCGATTTAACAAAACTTACCGAATGGTGTGACATATGGCAGATGGAAATCAACATAGCCAAAACTAAACACGTAAAATTTGATCCCTTTACTCGAGTTACCTCTGTCCAGTATAAAATATGTGGTAGAACTATTGACACAGCATCTTCAATCAAATACTTGAGTGTCTTGCTTACTTCCAATCTAAGCTGGAATACACACATTGAACACATTACCACAAAAGCATGTAAAAAACTTGGTTACCTAAAACGGCACTTACACCTTGCGAACACAGATCTCTTATCAGGCCCTCTTTAGAATATGCGTCCATAATTTGGCACCCCCATCATTCAAATCTCACGAACCTACTTGAATCAGTTCAAAATAAAGCTGCGCGGTTCATCTCGTCTTCATACTCTCGCTATCAAAGTGTGTCAGCCTTAAAGAAATCACTAAATCTCTCTTCTCTTGACATGCGCAGGAAATTAACACGGTTGTCGTTCTTCCATAGCCTTTTCCACAGCAACATTCCATCTGCCCGAGCTCATATTCTTCCCGCTGCTCACATATCGACGCGCACAGACCATATTCATAAAGTAAACCTATATTTGCCAGGACTAATCTTTATCAAAATTCACCTCTAGTTTTATCTATTGCCGAATGGAACTCACTCGGTTCAAACATTGTCTCGCTTACGGAATCATCATCATTTCATGCAGCACTACTAACCTTCTTAGAGTGTGTCGACCTGTCATAACCCACGTATTACGCTTGAATATTTACTTGAACATGTTTTTATGTGCTTAGTATTGTATAATTTTTTCCATTTCATCTGATATGTACTTGCGAAACATCTTGTCTGTATCTGTAGTCCTCTTCGCGTTTTCAGTTCTCTTGCGTTTTTTTATGCTACCAGATATTGTATAAACATCGTTTTCGTTGTTGTTTTCGTTTCTTTATATCTGTTCCACGTTTTGATAATTTTACTGTACCTCATAGCTTGCCATATTATTTATATTCTACACAGTGCACGTCCATTTGACCTTTCCAGTGATGCTACTGCGGACTTCTGATTTGGAGCAATTTTTGGAGCATCAGAAATTTCATTTTGGAGCACTTTGGAGCAGACAATTTGGCATTTGGGAGCAGCTTCGAGCAGCTGATTTTTCACATCCTGAAGTATTAAAAAAAAAACGAGTGTACATGCGACACACACACACACACACAAATTGATATCGTGTCATATATTGCTAGTTTTCCCAGATGTCATTCCGTATATCCATAAACAGAAATGATGCGACACATTGGCGGCATGCAGTTATTATAATCACATGTCATGCTGCGCTTCAAACAAGCGACAGTAGAACCCCGCTGTTACGTTCCCGGGCGCTGCGTCTTCCCGGCTGTTAAGCTCCCATAGTACCCAATGCATTGGTAGCACCGCTGTTGCGTCGCAAATGTGAGACCATTCCCGCATCATGTGGCCTCTGGGCTGCTGTGCCTTTGTTCTGCGTTTTTCAAGTTTGTATGGCATTCTTTACTGCTGCTCTACAAAGAGCATGGTGCCTGGGTTTCAAACCAAGTGAGGTGCAGAACTATGTGGGCATAAATATACAGTAGTTCAAGCGTTGTACCTGCAGACTGCCTCATTGATAGCAGTCTCTAGTGCAGTCAGTGAGGCATTGGTTTTTTCTTTTTTTTTGTAGAATCGACCATGTTACTGAATGAAGCTCTCAGCAGCCTTCTGAATCATCTTCCATTGACATGGAGGTTAGGAGAGTCACTGATAGATAGGCAGCAATGCAGCTGCTAGGTGCTTTCCAGCCTGTACTTTTGTATCATGCCTCACTTCTGCAGCCTGTGCCAGCCCAAGTGGTCTAGAGAGCAGAGCTCATGATGAGGTTCTCTTTATGAAGGGGTGGTAGATAGGTATTGGTACGAGATATCGTGGCATTACGATAATAGAGTCGGCACACGATGTGCTAAGTCGCGGGTACGAGGTGCCGACGCGCGAAATGCCTAGCCGCGGGCTCGAGGAGTTGACGCTCGCAGAGCCGACGCGCGAAGTGCCTAGCCGCGGGTCCGAGGAGTCGAGACTCGTTGAGCGATGTGCCGACGCGCGAAATGCGTAGCCGCGGGCTCAAGGAGTCGACGCTCGAGGTGCTTAGTCGCGCAGTCGGAGGCGCCGATGCACGAAATGCTTAGGCAAGGATCCGAGAAGCCCGCGCGTGATGTGCTTGATCGCCGAGTCGGAGACGCCTACGCGCGAAAGGCTTAGCCGCGCGACCGAGGATTCCGTGCCCGAAGCGAGGTCGCGAATCCGCGTCACCGATGCTCCGAATGCTTAGCCGCGGGTCTGAGACGTCTACAAAAAGCGGGATCGGCCACGCTACTGCGATGTCCACGTAGCGCCCGCTCTAATACTAGTCGAGATTACGGAAACCGCCCAGAGCTCGCGAAGAGACCGCAACAAGCGGTGCAGATGACGCCATCGCGAAGCGAGCACCGGACCAATGGCGAACCGCGCTGGAGTCACGTGGCGGGCGCGGGCAATCGGTGGCTCCGGCACGACCTTCAATCATTTGCTTTTTGTGTGCTTGTTTCTGTATGGAGGAGATAGCTGAAGCGGCAAATTTGAAGACGGAGAAATGCGCTTTCCAACGAGTCCAAGATGGCGGCGCTCGGCTGCACCGTTCCGGAGATATCGTGGCTTGAAAAACGCTGTTTTTTCGCGATTTCTGCGAAATGTTTCGGCACCTTGGCTGATACAACAATTTTTTTAGAGCACTTCTACTTGGTTTTCAGCGATGATATTTCGGAATCAGACAAAATAAGAGTTACAGAAATTGAAAATGTGATTTTCAAAAAATCGATTTTTTTAGCCATTTTTCGCGATGCGAAAGCCGCGTCCCCCCTTAATCGGGACGCACGCGCTAGTGCTGTTTAGTCTCCTGTTCGCAACTAAGGCTAGCCCTATCATCGCGTTGCACGTTTTAATTCCCCGTTGGTGCAATTGTCGGCGATAGACGCCGCCAAATCCGAGACTGTTTGGCGCAGTTAGGCGCAATTTCCGTCGATTGTATCAGGATGGCGCAGTAAATCCCATTTGGCGCACTTTGGCGCAGTTGGCGCAGGAGTGGAATCACTGCCTTTCCCATCCCCCCCTATGTAATGCCCTAACGGGCCTTTAGGGTACTTAAATAAAATAAATAAATAAATAAATAAATAAATAAATAAGTGTGCTACTGAGCCGAATCTGAGCAGCGGTGACAGTGACAGCAGCGAGGAATATATACGGGCACCAGCTGCGTGGAGTGCTTGCATGAGCAACTTAACGAGTTAGGAAAACAACAGCATTCCCTCTCTTTGCACAAAGAAATCAAGGAATATAATACACAGGGGTATAAAAATTTGACCACAATGGCCCACCCCAATGTGACGGCCGCACCATGTCAAGATTGTGAACAAAAAGTGCGGCGCTTACACGAGCATACAGTCAAAGCTCGTTACAATGGACGGCAACACAGTCAACCTCCGATTTTTTAGGGGCGAAGCACCTTAGGGCCGAGCCTTGCCCCTCCCTCGTCGTCGTCCGTAGCTCTGGTTTGCATGGAGTCCGCTAGGGGCGCTGCGGTACACAAGGGTGTTCGTTCCTGACGCGCGCTCTCTTTCTCTCTTCAGCCATGGATGATAACAGTCGCTTCTGAAAACGGCGCGCCCGCTATGGATGGAAAGGCGAGAGCGGCGGCTCAACTGCAAGCGGAGTCGAGGGCTCGGAAAGCTGCTGCAGCACGGCGACGCAGACAACAAGCAGACCTGGAGTATAGGGCGCGGGAAGCTGCAGCGAAACAGCAACGCCGGCAAGCGGACCCGGAGCTGAGGGCTCGCGAAGCTGCAGCAGCACGGCAACGCCAGCATGCGGACCCGGACCTGAGGGCTCGCAAAGCTGCAGCAGTACGGCAATGTCGGCAAGCGGACCCAGAGCTGAGGGCTCGCGAAGCTCGCGCTTGAACCGAGCATCGGCGCCACCAACCTCAGGTAGAGAACGCTTCCGATGTTTTGCCGCCGCTTCCCGCGCTCTCGCCGCCTCTGGGTCCGCTTGCCAGCGTCGGGGGATTTACGGTTAACCGAATGATCCCCCGGTGCTTCGCCCACTCATCATCATTCACTTCGTGGATATGCGGCGATTTTTTAAATGCGAAGCATTTCTTGCCAGCGGCTCTGTCTGTTGTTTCGCGTCCCACACCCCCACAGCGCATGCGCATCCCCTCCCCCCCTCTCTCTCCTCTCCTACGCTCCCCCTTTCTCTCCTCTAGGAATCCGGAGCGGCGCGCTCGACAGGTGGTGCGACAGCTGCATACTCCACTGGGGGCGCCATGGTAGTTCCGCGGTATGAAAATGACAGAGCGCGCGCGCCTCATTCTCTCTCCTGTGCAGGAGAGAGAGATGTCTTTCGAGAAGTGGCAATATGCAACGCATCGTGCTTTCTGAGCTTCAAAGCCATTGGTGAGGATTACAAAAGCAGAGTCAGCACCATTGCTGGCAGCGGTGAATTGTTCAATGCAAAAATACGGCACCGAACAACAAGAACCTTGGTAGCAAACGTCGAAGCAGGTAGGCTTAGCATTTCCGCGGTGGTGGCTATGGCTGCCAGCAGATAGAGCACACACTGACCTCGCACCTGTTTGAGGCGGCAAGATAGCCAAAATTGCGGCAGTGGTGGCTTCGATTAATGCCGTTCCTGAACGCGGTCAGGGCAAAAAGTCCGGAAAATCGGACGGTGATGGTATTTTGCGTCCGAAATTTCAGACGCTCTTATGCCGTGAAGGCGTCCGCATTATCTGGCATGTCCAAAAAATTGGGTGCCTGCAAAATCAGTCGTTGATGGTAATCCAGCGAGAAAGGTCCGTTATATCAGAAATCCGCTCTATAAAAAATTATGGCCATGGTTTGTAGCAAAATGGTGTAACTTCTCATATACTGCTGTCTAAACTGAAGGCGAGCACAAAAACAATGAAAACATCGAAATTAACAGAAATAGAAAAACAGGTTTACGCAGTTATCATAAAACATGGCATGGCTCCTTGCTGTCTGCTGTTCTGGATGCTGGTTTCACAGATTTCCTAAGTTGTAGGAAATAGTTGTGTGCAGTTCTTTGCAGCTCACACGCATTGCCACAGCAAAGTATTTATTTATGTATTTATTACATACCTGCAACACCTATTCGGGCATTACAGCAGGGGGGTTACATTACAAAGGAACAAACAAGTGATCACATACATAAAGCACGGTAAAACGCATCATTGTTTTCAATATTTACAATGTTAGACGAAAGAGCATTCTGTTCTCTTGTAGTCCGAACAAGAAAGGAATACAGAAAGACGTCATTCCTAAAAGGGAACTTGTGGACTTTTAGAGCATGGTCGCGTCTCATCGACACATAAGTAGGCGACTGAATATATTTTTCTATCTCAATCCCTGTTTTAAAATAATAAACAGCGTGAAAAATTTTTTTTCGTCGGTCATTTAATGCTTGCCATGATAATTTTACTTTCCGTCATACTTAATTTTCTACTATAATTATTAAGAACAAACCTAGCTGCCCTATTCTGCACTTTCAAGCTGTTGAAAGTACATAGCATTTACACCATCTAGACAAAATTTGCCATAATTTTTTCCGTTGCAGCCGAGAGTCCCTAATAGCTGGGTCCGCTGAAATTTGTTGCCTGAATAATATAATCCGTGGGAATAATCCGTGGGAATAACTGCATACAACAACGCTCGCGGATGCACGACTCGACCACATCCTATTCACGGTCAACAGCTCAGTTCCCCCATTCTTTGGCAACGCTGACAAAGCTGGATTCACACGGCGGACCGTTATCGCGGACAAATCAGTCACGTGATATGCGACGTGGTTGGATCACTTCGAAGCTAGCACTCACACGACAGTGGATGACAGAGAGGACGGAGATGCCCTCATATGGGCAATGGCAACAGAGAACAGTGATTTGGTTTTCTGCTGTATCGTGAAGCGCTTCATGCGGACCGAGGGAGAGCCACAGGAATGGACGACATATGAGCTTGCCGGTGCCATGTTCGCTAATCGCTAACTAAAGGCAACATGGCGAAACATAAAGAGGAGGAGAATGAGCGACAAAGAAAGAGGGGAGAAGGGCGCTTAAACACGGGGGGTGGGGTTCCCTAGGAGATAACGAAACTTTGAATGGCGGAGACCATGCCTTAAGGCATGGCTTCATGGAAGCGTGGCACGCGTTGCCGTGAAGCCACACTTTAAGGGGAAATTCAAATATAACCCGCAGCCCCACTTTACTGTTACATTTATTGAAGTTTTGGTCTGGGTTATACGCATAAAAATACGGTATGCGGTATACTGCCCAAAATATACTATTGTATACTGCCCTCACAGGCAACAAGCCCTCACGGACAACTAAGACGACTGGATAATCAAAAGCTTTAGCAAAGTTATGCTTTAATGTAACCATTACCATGTTCACCAGAGAGTACTATGCACAATAGCTAGCTACACAAGATTTATGGGCAGCACAGTTCGGATATCACATGCAAAGCAAGCAGATTGCAGAGGTGGTAGCTGTAACGGCAGAGCTGCAGCACTGTCCTATATCATTCGCAACAAGATATGGAGGAGGCGGTAAGAATAATGCCAAATGCATAGCAGACATTGGGAGGCACTGACCTCGTGCATGAACAGGGTGCTGAAGCTCATGTTGGCAGCAGTGGACTCCAGCGACACCTCCGCACCCACCACGGACGAACTGTAGGGGTCGTTGCTGACACAGATGCTGCAAAAGACATCTCACATGAGCCACCCGACAGCAACTCTTGATACAGTGCCCAAAAATCTCTTGTGCACAGTTGCTAACATCATGGCAGAGTCCTCATAGATTTGGCTGCACAAGGTCCTCTTATCAGAGTACAAGGTCACCGTGGCCAGGACTAAAACCTGCAAACACTTGCTCAGTAGCATAATGCTGTAAAAGACGAGTTATAGCTACGGGTTTAGTCAAACAGGAATACAGTGGAACCCCGATTACACTTCTTTCTCAGGACCGCGAAAAAGTGTAGCAAGATCCAAACAAAAATTACGCCTATAAAAACTGTTTCTCGAGGCAAATTTACGAGAAACTTCAATGTAAACTACAAACTACAGTAAAAGCTTGTTAATGCACAACTGGTTAATTCAAAATTTATAATTTGAAGTAGCCGCTGCGGTCCCTCCAACAATTTATTGGAAGCAATATGCAATGCGTCCTGCAATTCACACTGAAATCCGCACCGCCATTGATAATTCGAACTCCGCACCATCGTGGATGCGAAGAGTGCTAGTGCGCGGGAGCATGCTGACCACGCTGGTGTCGCCGTGCGGGCTGCAGAGCTTTGCTCAGGCACCCGTCTCAGCGGCAAGTGGTAGCAAAACATCAGCTTCCCGTGCGCACGCCCCTGAAGGCGCCGTTCTCATTGGTCTCCACCGTTCGCGGCTCGCTTGCTGCCGCGAAAAATCAGTCCAGAACCGACCCCTCCGTGGCAAGAAAAAGCTTCTGAGCGGCTGCTTGCCCGGTGCGTCGCGTGCATTTTCCCTGCTAGTGTGTACGCTCCTTAAAACGCGCCCATGCCGGTTTGCCGACGGTCGCAGACAGCCGTTTAAAGCAGCGCGTGTGTTATGTTTAGAGGGGACGGCATTTCCGCTGGCGCAGCACAAGCAGCTTAGCGTGACTGGCGACAAGTGACGCCCGCCAAGAATAATGGACTATAAAAATGTGCCTAGCGTTGCTTGTGGCCACTCACTCTACGCCGCTTGCGCTGAGCCAGCCGAATTCCCATCCCCTGTAAACTCGAAGCGCGTGCTGTCGGTTGCTGTCTTCGGAGCATGCGCAGAATGATCCCCAAAGCGTGTGCCACTTTGAACAGCTGTCTGTGACCATCGGCGGAGTGGCATGGGCGTGTTTTTTCTTCATGCAATGCACTGTGAGTCAGCACACTCGGTGTGAAGAATGCGCGGATGGAGCAAAAAGCCATCTCGACCTCAGACCGCGTTGCCTGCGTCCGGTTACGCTGGCTGCACAAGTGCGTCGAACTATAGATGTTCTCGCCAACGTGACATAGTGTGTGCTCATGCTACGTCGGACTATATACACGCCTTAGCAGAGCGATTTCTTCTGGGACTTTCATTCGTTAGAATTTCGGATAACTCGAATTTTCATAGCATCCCCGCGGAATTCGAATTAATGAGTATTTACTGTAATACTCTGCAGGGCTTGAAACTGAACTCACCAAAAGAGCAAATGCGAAAAGAATACTGCATTACAGGTGTCAATCATGCTCTATTAAAACAAAACTTGCACCACAATCCATTGCAGCGATTCTCGCCAGCCAGCGCAAACCATGGCACACTGTGTGCTCAAAGGTTCTCCACACTTAAGAAGTACCCTTTCCAACTTCGTGTTGACCTTTTGCCGCCTTCCTCATTCTGCAATATCATACCGTATTTACACGATTATAGGTCGACCCATTTTTTTCAAATTTGACAATCTAATATTGGGGGGTCAACTTAGAATTGAAACCGAACCGTGTACCGCTAGTAGCGGCAAGAGAAACGAGAAATCAGGGGCGCTACGGCGTGGTTACAACTTTGCACCTATGTTTCCATGGGTACGGTAGAAGCGTAGTGTATTAATTTACCGTATTGCATACATTTTGATTGCGCGCACCACGAGCGCACAGCTCTTGTGGGAGCATTGATCACGGAAGAGCCGCCGTTTGGGGGGTATTGGTAGTTGACGGAAGAGCCGCCGTTAGTATGGTAGTTGGCGGATGTAAAGCCCCTATATAAAAAAAGTAGCGACACTCTCCTCCTCCGCCTTCCCTCCTCCTCCGCCTTCCCCCCTCCTCCGCCTTCCCTCCTCCTCGTTTCTCCTCTCTTTCACGCTCCTTTTTCGACCGTTGCGCCGCCTACACCACTTGAAACACGTGCATTTGTTTATCTTTCGCCGCTGATCAGATTCGACGATCGCCGACTGTGTTCGTCGCTATCGTCGTGCTCCTCGCCAGTTGGCAGACGCTTCTCGGGCGAAAATGGCGATGGAGCGTGATCGTAAACAAACGCAGCCAGCGCCCGGGGGCTCGACAGTCCACGTGATGCCATTAGGCCAATACCGACGCGGCGTCGGCCTCGGACAGGGTGTGCGAGGAGGCGGCGGCATTCTTCAAAGCGTGACGCTACTTTTTATATATAGGGGCTTTAGGCGGATGAGCCGTCGTTTAGGGGGTACCGTAAAAACCCGCGTATAATACGAGGTTTTTTTCTAAATTGTATCATGTAAAATTTCTGCCTCGTATTATATGCGGATCCCAAAGTTTTCAGCATAAAATTTGCAGTTTCGGGTTCGTTTTTGCTCACTGCTATCATCATCAAGACTCGTAGCGGAGTATGCGTCATTTTGCAGTGGCGTCGGTAGGCTGCTGCTGCTTTCAACGGGTGCCCTTTTGACCACGCTAAGAATCGGCACGTTCGCTAGTCTATCTCGCACGATGTCAGGAACGCGAAAGTAGTACCCAGCTGCCTTTAAAAGAAAAGTTATTTTAGCTGCCGAGGCCATTGGAAATTGCGCCGCAGGGCGGTGAACGTGTGGTGCGGGAGTGGCGGCTTCAGCACGAGGAAATTTGGCTTCCCTGGCTACTGTGTGCGGGTGGGTCCTCTCTGCGTGGGCGGCTGTACCTCGCGATGTCGTGGTGCGGTCGTTCACGAAGTGTGGACTCGCACTTGATGACGACGTGCTGTGGGACCGCAGCAGCTATGACGCAGCAGAGCCAGTGAGGTCGACTCTAGTGACAATGAGTAGTCTTAGCAACCCCATCAATAAATTTTCCTTGTGTGAATGCACTCGCGTGGTTTTTCTCCCCCCCCCCCCCCCCTTTTTTTTTTGAGACATGCAATTTTGGGGGGGTCGACCTACATTCGAGTCGACTTACAGTCATGTAAATACGGTAGCTTTGTTCACCAGGATCATCTTAAGCGAAGATTCAGGTATCTTCCCGTCCTGGGCAATGCTAGCTTTCGTAGCTCCATGTTGCTTTTCTGATTGATTGACTGACTGATTGATTATTGTGGTTTATTGGCGCAAGGGCCACATGTGGCCAAAGAGCACCAAGATGTTGCTTTTCTGCTTCCTCGATGACATTCAGCTTATAGCTGAGCGACAAAACTGCTCGCATTTGGGACATCATGCGTCGTCTTTGCTCGACACAACCCAAAACTCCTTGACGATCACGACGAAGAACACGTGCGAAAAACTAAGCCTCTCGGCTCAACCTTATTGGCCATCTGCTGCTGTGAGAGTGGGAACTTGGAAACGAACAATGAGACGAGGCAGGGAATAATGCTGCTCCGGAGTGAACCGGTCAAGCATGGTCAAGCGCTCTGCATGCGAAGGAGAGATGTTGCGAGGAAAGAGGCCCGCGGCACTTTCCTTTGGTCCGCAATTCAATCCCGCGCTTCGTGTGGGTCGTCGTATAACGTGGGTCAGGCGTGATACCACGCCAGATAGCCGAGATTTTTCATGCAGTGCTTCTATGGGGACATCACCGGCACTGTGCTAATCAGTCGTAACACCCAGGTCATCAGAAAACCAGGAGACGTATAACCGGTGTTCAACTCTACCTAGGCACAAGGTGCAAAAATCAGAACTGTAGCCTGGCTTGTTGGGCGGGAGTGATGGTCTGCTGTGCACTGAGCACACAAAAGGGTGCACACAAAAGAGCACTGAGCACACAAAAGAGCACCCCATTTATTAGTTCTGCTAAAAGCAAGACACATTTCTGCAGTGATAAATTGTTGCTGCACTAATTTCAAGTTTACTAATGGCATTTTTCCATCTCGGGCCACAGCTGCTGGGATATGCGCCATGACATGTGACCGACCCAGCCATGCTCTCGGACTGGGTCGATCACCTGCCAGTGCGTGCACCCATGCCAGACCGGTACGGTACACATGCTGCTCAAAACTCGTGTCTCATCTGCACCCTGCCCCTTCGGGCAGGTGCATAAAATCCTGTCTGTGCACATCGCTCTGGACGTGTGAAGCCTGGGATTTAGTTCACATGGCTGCTTCAATCACCTGTTAAGAAGGCTTGCATGGCTCGGTGTGGCCAAAGGTCCCTCGGCGCGGGAGATACCACCGCGGATGCGCTCGCCTGCAGCCACTCCCTGCGCTGCTGCAGTTGTAGAGCCCAGGTCGCTGTGCACCATGCGCGAGGCCACCAGACTTCCGCCAACATTGCTGCCCAGTGCTCCGTTGTTCCGCAACACGCTTGACACCAGCTCCGAGTACTGCGCGTGTTGGAATGGTGAAATGAATGCAGCGCATATCATTAAACTGAATGCACAGGTGCGGACATATATAGCTCTAGACCTATTTGGGGAAATAGGAAACAGATAGTGCAAAGTACAGCTTATACTGAAGCCTCACAGTCAAATCAGCATTGAAGGGACACTGATTGCAATGTAATATTTTGGTTGGATCCAGTCACTGAAGGACATCACTGGCACGGGTCAATGATCATCGTGAGTGCGTGTTGAGCATAATGAATGTGTACATTTCCAAGGGAATGCATGCATGCCACCATAATCTGCCAAGACCTACTCAAAAGCACCATGAAACAAGTAGAAGCTGTTTGCAAGAGGCAGGGACAAAGTTAGGGTTAAAATTAGCATCAGCATGTTTTGCACTATAAACTTTTATTGTTTGTGGACAGTAAATTGACCGTCTGATTTATTAGTTGATGTACAAATAGGCACAATTGCTACCACCTGTGAACAAGCAGTAAATCTCACAGCCCTTTTTCCTACTCTCTGGGGAAGTATATATTACACGAGAACAATCTACCGCACCCAACTCAAGCAAAAGTACTTGAAGCATTGAACTTGGGTGTTTACGGCTTGTTTGTTGCTTTTCACACCACCACAATACTCAAGTAGATCGTGGTTAAAAGATGAAAATGAATTCAGTGACGATTTAGTGGTTTCTTGTGACATGTGTGGGAAATGTGTTAGCATCATCACGTCGCATCTCTTTGAGGTCCTGAAAAGTGCCAGTCACACACACACGCACTTCTAAGCTCTCCCCTTCCCTCATTACTAGAGACCGGATTTTAGGCAAATGCCTTTTTTTGTTCCTTGCGTTCCTATTGCCCCACTTTGATATATGAGCATCAATTAGAGGTTAAGAAGGGCTTTTATAGTGTTCTTATAGTGCCTATAAATGCCTATTTTGGCATTTGTGCCTAAATGCCTATAAATGCCTATTTTCAATATCGGCACCTATATAAACACTATTTAGCCTCAAGTTTCGCTTTGGAGTGCAGTTAGAGACTGTTATTCGTGTTACCGGGCAACATTGACTGTTCGGAACTCTACGGGGTTCAACCTAGTCCATTAATTCAACCAACTCCCGGAAAACAACTGCTAGCAGCATTGAAATGGGACGCGCCGGCCAGCATACGCCGCCGCGCTGACATTGCGCGAGCGGTTGGCGAATGTGAAACCGCGGAGAGCCGTCAGGGGAAAGCAGAGTGAAGAGCAAAAGAAGAAAGAAAAATGTGATGGGCACGCGGCTTTTGTTTTGGTTGTAATTTTCTTTTTAAGGTGTTCACCGCCGTCGAGCGTTCCTTCTCAGCGTACGAGATCATTCTCAGTGATAAGAGGCACAATTTTGAATCCAAAAATCTGGAGATGGTGGTAGTTTGCTATTGTTTCCACAATCTTCACAGTGATTCTTAGACTACATTCCGCGTGCTCTCCATACATATTTCTTCAAACATGTGCACTTCAAATGGCCGGAAGTGTATTTGGCAGTGTTGGGATGTCTGGCCTGTACAACTCAGAAAATATCATTGTATATGAGAAAATTGTGAAGAGTTGTACCTAACAGTCCTCGTGTAAGAACATGCTAATTTCTTAATAAATCGTAGTATCTCTTGCATTTGTTATTTGTCTGTTTTTGTTGTGTCTTACTTAATTGCGTTAGGCAGACAAAGTATCGTTTTTTTCATCAGTATTCCCAGCTTTCAAGTATTCTTTTTCATGCCTGTTTCACTATATGTGACGCTCGAGTACAGTGGCCATTGAACATGAATATGAGCAGTGTGCTTACTGAATGAAGCCAATCGATCGTCATTAGTCCAGCAGTGTTATGGGACAATGGCACGGCTATGTTCAACTGTTGGCGCCTTTGTGCCATCATAGACAATAGAATTTGTTTTTCTATAGTAGATAGAGGCCGCACACGTCTTCGTTTAAAATTATTTGCAGTTATGTAAAAATTTAGTGTGCCTATAGTTACGACGTTGGAGGCCTAAAACGTTGTTTTGCCCGCCTATTTTTGGCGCCTAAAACGCGCTTTTTTAATGCCTAAAGATCCGGCCTCTACTCATTCACTTGACCCTACCACATTCACCACTTGACCCTACCACATTCATTATTCACCACTTGACCCTACCACATTCATTATTCACTGCACGCACGCACGCACGCACACACACGCACACACACACACACACACACACACACAGGCTTTATTCCACTTTGACACTTCTAATGCTCGCGCATTAGAGAAATTACCGAGTTCAGCATCTGCGGGACCGCTCTTAAACTGTAATTACTACTTTGTCACTGCAACTCACTTCAACGTTGATGCCTGAGAGTGAGTTGAGCGAGTTGAACAAGACGTTGTCTTCTCGGTGGAGGACTGGCAGGCGTGTTGCTTCTGTACACACTGCAACAAAAAGAAGGAAAGAATCATGAATAAGTGCAATGTTACACAACTCAACTATGCCTGGAAAATTCATCCACTTCCGTGCAGCAAGATGCTAAAAATGATGTCACAACAGCTTGGCAACAACTGTTTCAGTAAAATTACAGTTGAATCTCGTTAATACAATCACGTTTCGTTCGATTTCCCAGCACCAACGTTTGCAATCAAGAACACAAAAAATTACCCAATACAGTATACAGTTATGCTTCGTTTTTACCAGTAGTAAGTACGTTCCTGGAAAACACAATCTTTCCGCACCAACATCCAGTACATTGCTAAACTACGATTGATAAGCATGAGTCAGCGCAGCAGCGAGCGAATTGAGTGTCGTGCCGGTGCTCGCATCAACGCGATCTTAGCCGCAAAAACACAGGGAGGGCGGACTGTGCCCTGCTGCAGATGGCTTTCAAGATACAGCCGTGCGGGCAGATGCTCGCGGTGAAGAACGCGCAACACCAAAGCCACTACGCCACCATGGCGGGGGATAGGCATAATAAGCTCGCTATCAGTGCCAAGAGCGCTGTCAGCTGTATACTTTCAGAGGTTCGGTGCGGGGACGAGCCGAGTCTCGCGAAAGTGAAACTATCTGAAAGCGATTGCTCGAGAATCAAATCTTCCGTGCCGTCGAGCTCATTTGAGATCAAGTACTTTAAAGACTGCACAACTATTTCATTCAGGTGCAGTACCATACAGTGCAGTCCACATATAACGATACCACATATGACGATATATCGGTTATAACAATGAGTCGAGCTAAGAGCATCAACTTATGCATTAGGGCTATGAGAAAAAAAAACCATATATAACTATATGTTATTCACCGCATATCGGATATAACGATTGAAATTTTGCTTCTGGGTGGCATTTTTCATGCAGAATAATCGTGAAAATTGCGTTCCAATGTTGCCCTTAACCGCGACGGGGCGAAAAGTTTGCCTACGCGAGTTCGTATCTGCCCCCATTACCGCACAGCGCATCCCGCCCGCGCCCCAATTACGAAAGCCACGGAGCGCATCGCAAGTTGGTGCAGCGTGCACAAGATGGCGCCAGCTGCTTCCCCCCCACGTCACCGGCGGTCGCGCGAGGAGAGGGCGGAAGAGAGGTGATAAGCAAAGGCAACGCCTCCTCTGACGAGGGGCGCCTGTGCTCCCTGCCGCGCGCTCTCTCAACGGAAGCAACGGCAGGTGCGCCCTTGAGACGAAACTGATTTTGCAAGAGGGGGGAGAAAGCGATAAGCAAGCGGCGCCAGCACGGCCTATTTTCCCTTTACAATCTCCCTCTCTCAGCGAGCGCAGAAATGCACCGTGGAAGCAGCGGGAGGTGCGCCGACAAAGCGCAAAGCTGCGTCTCTCGAGACGAAGCTGCAAATATTGAAAGACTCGAAGTACGAGCTCGCGCAGTGGATGATATCAACGATTATGAAAACCGGGAGCGCCACTATCATGAAGGCTAGAAGCAGTGTCCATGCCGATCAACGGAAAAGGCGGGCTTCGTGCACCACGACGAAACCCCCCATGGGTGAAACCAACACGGTGGTGTCCGAACTCTGGGAGCACGTCGCTACTGACGATGAAATAGGTGGTGCTTCGATGGAGGAGTTTCTGTGTGCAAATAGTGCTGCCTCGTTCTGCGAAGAGAACTCTGACGCGGCGATAGTTGTCGCGATACACGGCGGCATTGTGCGACGGAGACGACGACAGCAGCAGCAGCGACGACGAGATTGACAATGGCCCGTCTTTGACACCAACCCCGAGGTTCAACCAAAGTGCGACGTCGTCGATCGAGTCGCTCATTGAATTCGTGCACGCTAAATTATAGCCGCCAGTGTTCACACAGCGGATGGACGCGATGCACACGGCGGTTGTGAATCCGAAACTTCCTCGAAAGCAAGTGCAGATTTCTATTTCAGCGTGCCTAACGATTGAGACGCTATTTAGAGGTATTGTGAGCAAAATATTCATCCTTCATCTTCTTCACCTGTACATAATCATCATCACTGTGCGGGGTCGTCTTCGTTTAGCACGTGGCTCAGCCGAATAAAGGCGACGAGACAACAGCTGTGCTGCTGCCTTACAGTATAAATAAAAGTTTTATTTTTCACGACCTACTTTCTACGTCAATTTTTTTATCGCAAGTGGCCGTTTCGGTTTCAGGAGTGCAAAGGTATTTTCGGCATTTTTTTTTTGGCATTCCAGATATAGACAGCGATGATCGGTTATAACGATCGGATTTCTCGTTTTTCTCGATATCATTATAAGTTGACTGCACTGAACCACTACGAGGTCCACAGAACCCTTCTGACTGGCCTCCCATTTAAAGAGGGCCTCCCGCTGGTCTCGCCATCCACAAATTGCCATCTCGCCGAGCTACGGTGGAGTTTCCCAGCTCCTCGGCCATCAAAATTGCTCCTCTCTCGAAGTGTGTGTCACACCGAACGCGCTGCATGGCCATAAAGTTGCGAATGAACCGAGTCGAAGCACGAAAGGCCGTAGGGTACTGCAGCAAAAATGGCGTTTATTCTAACAAAAAGCAAGTTTTGACTTCGGTCGACTTGTATGTGGATTGCATAGAGACGTAAAAGTACAGGTTGTCAACGTAATGCTAAAAACCACAGGATTTAGAATATCTGCTTTAATATAGTCAATTTTGCCATTAATTGCATGTAACGTAAGGGTTCAGTTCAAGCAACGAAAATCATGGAAAAACTCACTACAGTCGAGTAAATGCGGTACATATTCAAGGAGAAAACTTGCTCCAGAGGCAAGCGTGATATGCCGCACTAATTTACTTATCTAGTAACAATGCTCATTCAAATATGACAAGTTCGATCTGGCCTCTCGGGACCCAAGCCTGACATTTGGCCCTCCTACCACAGACTTCTATAGTGAAGAAAACCCAACACAGTGAAAGCACACCAAACAATTTTGGGGAGCTTCTCGTAAGAGAATGGGAGGTGGGGGGGGGGGAAGGCTTGGACATAAGATCACAAGTGCGCCAAGTGCCTTCAATCGTGTGGCCTATTCATGCCAATGCAAATGCATCAAGGTTAGCCTAAGTTGGAGAGCATTGGTCAAAGCAATGACAGAACGGAACTGCACGAGGCAGCTGTAGCACTGACCACGTTCCTTGAGGTTGTTGATGAACGCAGTGGATCCCTCGGGTGGCACCCAGTGGGGATTGGTCAGCTGAGCAGGAAAGAGAATTTATTTATTCATACAAATACCTACAGAGCAGCAAGTGAGAACCAGTGCTTCTCTCCTGGCATGCTTCCTTAATAAGCTAGACTACATGCACCCGTTAAGGTGCTGTTTACAGTAAAACCTCGGCGATACGAATCTCGCGGGGTCGCGTGAAATATTCGTATCACCCGAAATTCGTATCATCAAAATCAAGAAAAATTAATTTATTTTTACCCGAAAAGATTTCTAATAGTGGAATCCCATTGATACCTTCCTCGCTGCTGCGTTTTCCCAGCTGCTACGTCGCGTTTTCGCGGTCCCGACCTAAATCCCACTGACTTCCATGTATAGTCGAATCTCGATAATTCGAACTCGAAGGGGCCCAAAAATTTGTTCTAATTAAAAGGACTTATTTTTGAAATATTCGTGCACCATAGCACGACGTACGAATGGTGCGATTCGCGAAATATCGCGGCGCGCTAGCACACATCGAGCGAGGGCCACGAAACTGCCCGCGCTCGCTTCGCGATAACGGCAGAAAACGATACTTCAGGGTGCGGGCGGCGCAGGCACGGTGAGAGAGCGAGATTGTGGTTGTGAAGAGGAAGGGGCGACGGGCGCGCGTGGGGACCGTCGCAGGTGAGGAAGGAGGGCGACAGGGCAGCGTATTTGGCCTCGGCAACTCTGTCGCTTCGGTGGCTCCCCTCGCCCTTCCTCTCAACACCCTCGTAGCCTCCTCACCTTCGACTGTCTCCGTGCGCGTGCGCCACTCCCGCCGGCCCGGCGCCAGCTTAGCCCGCTCCCTGAAGTTTCGTTTTCTGCTGTTGAAGCGAGCGTTGGCTGGACTGGGCCTCCGCCGTTTCTTCCCTCTGCGCTGCAGACGAAGCGGTGGCTGAGACGTCGGCACGTACACGCGTGTTGTGGCGCCACGCAGGAACAGCGACCTTGCCGTCGTTTCTTCTTATTCTATTTTTTTTCTCCGCACGGAGTTGAGGGCTCTTGCCTAAGCTTTTGCTCTATGGCGGTGTCGGAGCAATGCCGGTCGGAGGCCCCGCCACGTGATTTGGCGCGCTGCTGAGAGCACTGTCGGTGCGCGGTATGTTCGAATTAACCATCGCAAATGCTTTCACGTTCGAATTACCGGGTGCTCCCCATGATACCTCGCCAATCTATAATGTACCGGCATGTCACGTTGCGTTTGAATCTGGCAGTCACGTAAAATTTAGCGGTGCAGCCAGCTTGTACATTGCAACAAGCGACCGATGCGTCATAACAAGCGACCGGCATGCACGTTGCAGATACGACGCACCCGCGCAGGTGCCGTATCCTGAAAGCGACGTGCGCATAGTGCGCGCCCGTGCGGACCTTATCGTCAAAATGATCTGCGATGTTGATAAAGTGCCTAGTGCCAGTAGCTTCATAAAGAATTTCTTTCTTTATGGTAGCTTCGTATGCGCTGTGCCTTTGACGTTTAGTTCGCGTTGAAGCGAGAGACAGCGCAAAGGTAAATTCGCTCGCTGCTGCTGCTGTGTTTCTGTTGCTTCACCTTTCGGGCGAAACTGCGGCTTTTTTTTTTCTCTCATTTTTTTTTTCACGGTCCCTTGAAAAACGTATCAACGGGACGTTTCCTTCTTGCCCAAATCGTCAACGATCACCTTCTGGAAGGCGTGTAAGTGCGCGCACGTGATCTTGGGAATGTTTTCGCACGCCACTGAGCGCCTGAGCAAGTCGAGTGCAGGGAGCGTTTTGACTGTCGGGGCTGCGCCTCGGTTGTTGCAGCAGCGGTCCTCGTCTACTTTCTCGCTAAGCATCGGCTAGGCTGTGATGTGGTCCGGTCCGCTCGACGTGGGGACCAATGACAGATTGCGCAGCCGCGTGACGTAGTCGGTTGCTTGGCGACTATGGATCCCGCCCAGATCCTGCTGTGCCGGCTTGCCTGTGCCGGTGGCCCCGCTGGGTCGGCCGCCGCCGCTTTTGCTCACGCGTTCGTATGATCCGTAGCGGCGCGGCAACACGTTCGGAACAGCCGATTTTTTTCGTATTGAGAGCAATGTATTTCGGCCGGGGAATGTTACGAATTCGTATCACACCAAAATTCGTACCAGCCGGGTTCGTATCACCGGGGTTTTACTGTACATTGTTGAGTACATCTCCCATTTTGCCTTTATGTGAAAGAAGCAAAACTTGAGGGTACAGCATTTAGTTTGCTTATCAAACTTTGCATGACAATTTGTACCAGTTTCAGTGCGACTGTCTACACTTCACCAAAAATCGGGCAACAACACTCCATTATGGCTCAACGAATGGCTAGAACCTGTTTTTGTCATTTCACAAACACAGGTCCCATTTTTTTTTTTTTCAGACGAGCAGGTAGGTTAAAAAAAACAATATTGAAGTTGCCCCGTCGCTTTTCACATATGAACTTGAAGCTACTGCAGTGTTACGTGTACATTTGTGCATACACACTGCAAGAAATACAGACTGCAACAGCATGGTAATACTCTGACATGAACATAAGTTATACAAAGTCATACAAAGGGGTGCCTCAAAAGGATAAAGGCCCACCGTGAAGTGCATGAGAGAGAGCTCAGTTTTTCCGTGCTGCGCCTGCCGCTGTTCGGGCTGCGGCTCAACAATGGAGACTGCTCCCGCCCCAACGTGGTCGTCGTCCTCACCACCATCGTCGGGCCTCCACTACACAGAGAAAGAACAGGGTACAACCACAATGTACCAGAGCTCTCGGACACCTCAGTCATTAGGTGTAGTTATTTAAAGGTTTTGTAACCGGCGCTCTTTCAACAATGAAGGCACTATGAAACGCCACCTCTAAGGATAAACACACGGCTGCAAAACACTCTGAAGTGTGTTGCGTTACTTCACTGTTGCAGCCAAAGACCAGCCCATTTCTGAATCATTCTCAACTGACACACAGAAGGTAAATGATCAAAGTAGGTACACGTGAACACCAGAAATTTCAAATGAAAACTAAACATTGCATCCTTAATATCTGCACTTAATATCAAGTACTGGGTACTTTTAAAATATTCACAAGTGCATCCATAAGCACTCGCTTTCATTTTTTTGCAAGTTCCATTAACATGAATTCGTGTTTGTTACTAACAGTGCCTGCAATTTCTTTGCATTTGTTTTTCCAACTCCCCTGATGAGCACCTTCTCAGGTGAAGAAGTCCCATCATGAGAATGCATTACAGATTGACAGAGCAAGGCACAATAGCAGATGGCACATCAGATGCTATTGCTCCCACTACACTTGTTCGCAATAATTTTTGAAGCCAACCTCCAGGAATTGTCACGCGACAAGTTCACCACATGATGGCTTGCATATGGACAATCGACACAAGGGCAATGTGCATATTCCATTCCCCTTACGGGTGCCAGCACACGCACGAATGCGCATGCACAACCACAATAGAGACAAACAAGGGAGCAATTAACAAAATCGATAATAAGTTTGTATTAAGAAGTATGCCCGCTAACCCTTAACTATAGGGTGCCTGCAAAATATTTGCGGTTGCAATTGAATGGTAGGTTGCAAAACCACCTACAATTCAAATTGATATTCATATCAGGTAGTTATTAATTCAAGAATCACATGAAGTAACAACAGCAATCTTACGTTCCCAGTAACATTTTAATGCTATAATTGAGTTATTTGCGCTGACATGAGCACGATTAAGAAAGGACTTTTACATAGGTGGAAAACTTCCATGCAATCAAAATTTTTTGGATGAGAAACAGTCAGCTTGCGTACTTTAACACCAGACAAAAGGCTTGCATCAGGTTTTAAGATTACCAGCAAGTTAGATAAAAGGTATGCAATATGGAATAAATTCACTACCATTAGTTCATTTTCATTACTGTTGTGCCCTGAACATTCGATTTGTATCAGCTTTGATGCCATTTTTATTCTAATTTCTATTTCATTCAATTTCATAATCCAATCAATGTTCAGCTCCAAAATTTGCAATTAGCATTGCTGATGCAGTTCCCATTAACAGTGCAGCTCCCCTCAACCAGTGATTGCAAGCAACATGTGCTACAAGCCCCTTACCTGCGGGCTTCCGTGCTTGCGAACATCCATGAGGGCGAAGGAGCAGACGTCCCCAACGCCCACCACCTCCACAGTGAAGTTGCGCAGGAAGTCCACAAGCTCAAGCGCTCGAGGCCGCATTGCAAAGATGAGCACCAGAGGGGTGACCACCGGGCTGACCACTTCCTCCAGAATGCGCATCTGTGGCGGAAATGACAGGACAGTGGGGCCTCATAACTCAAGAAGGTATAACACTGGCAGAAGGCACCAAAACTTGCCCCTCCATCAGCTTGCAATTCCAGAAACAACCAGAAAAAAAGAAAAAGAGCCACTTTGTCCCCCTTAATTTGGCAGCCTTGGTGCCATAAGGTAACACACGAGGTTTCATTGGCCAGTTGTCTCCTCCCAAGTTCACAGAACTACAGAATGACTGCAGTCGAAAAGATGTTCGACATTCGCTGCCATGGCTGAGTGGTGCTGGCTAACACTCTAGGGGCCAGGTTTAGCACACGTACACAAACAACCAAGAAAGCTGGCGAGGTGACAGCTGCTGCTACAGCTCAATTGGTACTAGATCATCGCACACATTGTGGAGGTTTGGTTACCACTGGTGGCAAGTCTGTCTTTTAGTCTACTTTTGTGCCCCAATTTATACATTTCAATTAAAAGAACTTCATTCCCACCCCACACTTCCCTTGGCTTCATTGCCTGTAGGATTTTCTGTGGTTGCAGCTAAGGAAAAAAAAAAAAAAAAAAAAAAAATCTAGCCCTTCTCACTCGGCAACTTATCAGTTTCCTTTCACTTAAACGATTGCACAGAATTTGCACTTACGGCCTTGTACTGGAACAAGTGGGCGAACTGATCCCGCACGACAGTCGTGTGGCACAGGCCCTTCCAGTGGTCGGGCATGTAGTGAATCTGGGCAAGAATGCTGGTCATGAGCCGCTCGGGACGCCAGACCAGGTTCTCGTCGGGGATGAGGTTTCGGGAGATGGCCACGACGATGCCAAGCACCGTGACGATCATTAGCACGTGCTCTACGGAGAGCACGTCCTCGTCGATCACTGTCAGTAGCAGCAGCACCGCCAGCGGTGCCCCCGCAAAGAATGTCACACTCCTGCATGTGCCCCACAGAAGCGTTTGGAAGGGCTGGTCGCTCGACAGAATCTCAAAACCAAGGTGCAAGTCATGAAACAACACGCTGTTCACAGTCGCAACAAATCTTGCGCAGTTGATATCTACGGCATCAATTGTTTGGTCAGGCAGCGTGTAAGGGAAAGAGCTAGGATGCATGTAGAAGTAAAGGCCTTCGTTGCTGACCATGTCAAGAGTCTGCAACATTTCACGTATTGACTCCTGGTTCCACTGAACTGTAAGAAACTGTGTCAGTTTAAGACAGTCTATTCCGACACTGTCTGTTCTGATAAACAAAGCATCGATTGACATTCCGGAACACAAAGGAAATGGCATGAAAACAAGACAAATAGCCGAGAACCGACAATCAGGCTCACGTCAATGATAGCCAGTAGCACTCACTTTGCAAGGATGATCACAATGTGAGAAGAGAAGATGCTCATGTACTGGCAGGCAGGTCGGTAGCCACGGCATAACCTGAAAGAAACAGGCCCAGCTTTTATGCACGCCTCTCACTGCTTGGCTTATCAGTGATTGAAAAGCTTTCCCCAAGCTGCCAACACATCTGCCCAAACACTTGGTGTGCACATAATAACAGCCAAGTGCCTAATAAAGAGATGAATTATTATGCCGGCAATTGACTGTTTCACGGGATTTAAAGTCCAAAAGTAACAAGAGGGGCTCAGAGAGAAAAGTTCAAGACTCTGGATTAATTAAAAGGAAGCTTTTGCTCGAGGACTCCCGTCTTAACATTTTGGGATGGAGAAACCATTTCTTTCGGCAACCACTACACTGAACATGATGAGGTCTCTTGCATTACAAAAACGAAAGCAGTAAAAATCCAGTTAATGGTGAAAGCCAAATTTTTATTTAGGCTGTCAATTTTTAATAAATAATTCTAGAAGATCGCAAAAAAAAAAAACTGAGCTATCATGTTTGTTAACTCGACAATAAGAAAACGATATCACAGGTAGGTGAACTGCACATAATAGTCCATCCAAAGCAGACAAAATATACCGCTAATATGAGAGTAAGATGTCCACAAAATGCTAGTAAATAATTTATTAAGTTCACTTAAACAGAAAATCCAAGCACCAAATTTGTCCACTTTAGATGCTCGAACGGACACAGTTGACAAAAATGCGATATCTATTTTTTCAGCAGAGTTACAGATTTGTAAACTTCATGCTTCCATTTATAGTGGAATCTCGTTAATATGATTTTTGCAGGAACCGGAAAATAAAGAGTGTCATGTGAAAATCGTTTCGAAATTCCACTGTATTTTGATGGGTTCCAGTTTTTGAAAATTCTTGTAAAAATTTGTCCTAATCAAAACTTTGCTCCCTACAGTCATTAGAATTTAACTTTCTCCCTCAAATGCAACGAATTCCATGGTCCAGCATATTCTCGGAGTCTCTTAAACGCATTTCTGTTTTATGTGTACTTGAAAACTCAGCATTGGTGTAGGCCCAGAGCTAAAGCTTCCTCTTAAACCACATCCGACCACCTTGGTTTCTTTGTCATGCACTTCAAACTACAAATGCTAGCACTTCTTTTTAAGTTCGACTTCATCAACGTGTAGCCACATTGAGTAATCAAACAAGCAACACGTCGAAACATATTATATACCTGGTGTTAAGTTCGTGGTCGAGCTCGTTGAAGTGCCGCAGGAAGAGGCGCCCGTAAGGAGACCACGTGCGCAGACCGAGCACACCTGGCTCCCGCTTGATGAGATCAGTGTAGCTGTAGAAGAAGTACATCACCTGCCACGCCAGCACCAGCGGAAGCAGCACCAGGTTCACCAGACCCACCCACAGG
Source organism: Dermacentor silvarum (assembly GCF_013339745.2). NCBI lineage: Eukaryota > Metazoa > Arthropoda > Arachnida > Ixodida > Ixodidae > Dermacentor > Dermacentor silvarum. Next base: position 49,554,352 of record NC_051155.1, read on the forward strand.
ATGCGCCTGCAACAGCCAACACCAGCACACAAGGCTGAGAAAGCAACTTGTTGCTCTGGGCTACTTGGGGTTGCCATGCTTAATAAACCATATTTATAATTTACCGAATTCTAACGCAGCTCTTTTTTGATCTTTAAACAAAGAAGGGTCTGAAAATTTTGCGTGCACTACATTTAGATATGACAAAAATCTGTATTTGTGTCATTGGCAACAGCCCACCTTAACGTCAGTATCACTGTCATTGCAAGATGGTAAAAAGTTATTGCACAGGTTGGCATCAATGAAACTCCACTTTCCTTATTATGAAAGCTAATTCAAAAGATTGGTAAGTGCAACTAAATTAACATACTGTGAAGGAGAACTCTGAAGGTTTCATACTATTCATATTGTAAACCTTGGAAGTGCGGTCCCCTTCTGTCCTGTCGTAAAATTGGAAGCTAATTAAATTTGGGTGCATATTTTCTTTCTTTGAACCTATAAAAACTGGCTGTACATTATAATTGAGCAAATATGACCCACGAGTTTTACAGCGAAGCTATCATGTTTGTAGGCTGCGTGTAAGTCGTACTTCACGCATTTTTTTTCTGCAATTTACTTTTAAACATTAATTTATTTCAATGAGGCACTTGCACTTGGCGGACGGTCTAGAAGAATGAGGATGTATGCTGCACTTCCGCAGACGTGCGTGCGCTAGTGACGTGCATTGCTTATGGTGGTGATGCTTGTGTAATGTCGTCAAACGTCCGCACCAGCTTCACTGTACATCCACATTCACAGGGTGGATTGGAGGCAGATATTTTTTTTTAATGAAAGGCAAATGGTGACAGCAAGCACACTTATGAGCATGTGTGTCAACACAAGATTGCCGAGGGTTATGGTGTGTGAAAAGTTTTGTTTGTCCTTTTTTGTTTTATTCTTGTACGTCTACTGCACGGTGTCAGTACCATTCAAGACCAGTGCAAATATCATGCACAAAAGAAATAAACCTCAGTTTAGATTAGCGCTTGCATGTGTGCACCAGCGTGCTTTCATCCTTAGCCTATTTGCACTAGTGAGGCGAGAGCTACTGGTCGCAGATCAGCAGAATGCAGCTTCACTCGATCTCCAGACCATCTCACTCAAGCACTGCGCGCACCAAAATTAAATCGCAGTGTGGCTCCAAGCTGCAAAATCCGACAAAATCTCAACACAGGTGAAGTGTTCACCTCACGGCATGCTGGTGTGCACACATTGCTCCTCCAAGTTCCTCAGCAGCAACTGTACACTGGTCACCAGAAGACAAGCATTGAACTTAACATGGCCCACTGTGTTTCTCACAGCAAACTTGTACAGTAAAAACCTTTCAACCTTCGTTAATTCAGAAATCTTATAGTTCGGACCTGTCCTGTGGTTCTGGCACGCATATGCATTATTTAATGATCTTAGTCTCGTTATTTCACTTATTTTGTTGTGCACTGATTAATTAAGTACAGTGGAATCTCGATGATACGAATCTCACAGGGTCACGAAAAATATTCGTATTAGCCGAAAGTCGTATCACCAAAACACAATTTGTGGGGATGCGGGACTCTCGCGCGTCTCCTGTAATCCGGCTTCACCGCGTAGCTAAGTGCCGACGGTGGTTGCGGCGCGTTGGGAGAGATGGCGCTAGTGTCGCGATGCTAACGCGGGGTCACTTGGGAGAAAAAGGTCGGAGGCGCTTTTTTTTTGGGTTGGGATCGGCGACCAACACGCACGAACGCTTCGCGCGTGCGCCGTCGCGCGAGGCTTAGAGCGGGACACCGGTATGGACGAACACGGATCGTTCGAGCACGCCACCGTTCGCGTGACTGTACACGTGAACGACTAGGCGATGGTGTCATAGCATGGGGCGAACGTATTCGCTCGCTATCGGGTCGCGGTGAGTCGGACTTCCTTGATTTGTCGTGCGCCCGTGTGAACGTTCTATTGGTTGTAATTCGGCTAGTATGTATTAGTGTATGAAAGGTGCAATAAATGCCCTTTTGATTGTTTGCACTACTATGTGTCGTTCCTTTGTCCCAAGAGCACATGTGAGACCCCACAAATTAAAACTAGCTAAATTAAAGGGGGACGCGGGGATCAGATCGCAAAAATAGCTAGAAAAATCGATTTTTGAAAACCACGCGTTTGGGTATCTGCAATGCCTACTCTACACTGTATAAAAATGGTTTGGCTGAAAACGCACTAAAAGTGTCCAAAAAAGTTTAATTCGTAAGTGCGCAGAGCGAGAAAACAGCTTTAAATCACGCAAAATCACCGCAGTTTGCAGAGACATATCTCGTAATTTCCCGCCACTGAGTGCCGCCATCTTGGTATCATTCGAAAGCTCAAAGTTTCGCCATTTCGCTTCTCAATTCGTCCGTCGTCGCCATCTTGTAACAAACGCACAAACAAAAAACAAGCGCGGGTCTGCGATAGGTAGTCACACGGGCCCTCCGATGAAAGCGGGCCTCCGATTGACTGCCGTGCTGAAAGGCGTCTCTCCATTGGTTGCTGCAGTTGTCTGCTTCGTAAAGATGGCAACCGCAGTTGTCTGCTTCGTAAACCACGCCGGCGTCTTCACGTGACACACAGAATTCGGATTACTGAGAGCTCCCAAGTTAGTGATGGATCGTCGCTCGTTGGTGAATAAACTTTGGACGAAGCACGCCTTCAGAATACGGAAGCGCAAGCCTCCTACGGCAAGAAAAATACGGCGATTAGCGGGAGAAGCGTAGGAGCACCCGACTGAACGAGCGCAACCTTGCACCGTGGATTACGTGCCGCGCTATCTTGCACCGTGTGACTCCAGCAGCGAAACCGACAATAGCTCTGTGCCATCGGCACCGATAACGTAGGAAGACGCGCCAACAGAGGTTCCCGAGCCTCGGCGTACGGCTGCGCGAATCAGCCGAGATCGTATCTCGGTAGACATAGCTCGCTGCGACTAGGCAAAATGGCGCAAACAAAGAACGTGGCCCGAAGCACGGCCGCCACTCCGTCCGATGGCACGCGGAAAAGGAGGAAAAGCACAAAAGCAACAAAAGTGCCACCGCTTCAAACTCTTCGCGCCCAGTCGCGGCCTCCGTGCTGTCTGGCGCCACGTCCGCGCCAAAAGAAAAAGGGAGAAAGCGCGTGACTGCGCGCTGTTCTCTTTCGCGGCCGTCGGTGGGGCGGCGTTTATTCGTATCAACCGACACGAGTCGAAAATCTATTTGTAACAACCGTTTTCTAGCACGTTGCACAGTAATGGGACTCGGCCGGGACCGCAGAAATATTCGTATCATCCGGAAATTCGTATTAGCCATGATCGTATCATCGAGATTCCACTGTATAAACCGCATGCACACGATGTTGCACGCGACTGCGACAAGCGACGCGATGGGGATGGCTGTCGCGGTCACTCGTCGCCTACAAGTCATGCGAGCGACGAGACGAGCGACGACTTTGAGCGACGTCTCCCCGGTGTTGCCGGTATAAGGGCAGCAAATACTCGCCGAAACTGGCGTGACGCTTGCTCTATTAATTTAAGTTCGTGTGTTTTAGTGTAAAGAGCAGCATAAATATTTCTAAAGGTCTTGCACTGTTATCCTGGCACGTATCAAAATCTAGTCGTTTGCTTGTTCCGTGGTAGTGCTTGCCTCATGTATATCCAGTTCTGGCTTCGCGCTATTGGCTAGTCGCTCATAGCACTTCCGGGCGACGAATTCTAGATTTCTAGAACCGAGTGATTGAGCGAAAAGACCGAGTGATCTGTTTATGTGACGGTCTGTTTCATCACTGGAAGTCGTCGCTCGTCGCGCACAAAATCGCTCTCATTCGGTTTCGGCTTTAATGCATAAGAGATGGAGAAAGAGAGAGAGAAATAAGAGATGGAGAAAGAGCGAGAGAGAAATAAGAGATGGAGAAAGAGAGATAGGAGAGAGATAGAAAGAGAGAGAAAAACCAAGCACGGAGTGCCACAAGAGAGCAAAGCAGCACGGGTTGTGCTAGCGTCCAATCAAAACAAAGCATTGGAGTTCGCATTGCCATGGTCGTCGGCGGGAACCATACAGGAATCGCAAGAATGCTTTGTGCCTCATTCTTACGTTTAGCACTGTGCATGACACCGTGTTGGTCATGTGCCTTCGGGACTGCGTGGTCGCCATCTGTGGTCACGACAACAGCGAACATGGATTCATCTGCAGTAGATGAGGCTGCCAGAAATACCAGTTGCTAAAAATACAAGACCTGGTCAATGAAGGGCCACCCGTGCCGTAACTTGCCTGGACAGCTGCTGTGCCAGGAGGTCCCGGTTAGCAGGCCGCTTGTACTGCTCCCGCAAGTGCCAGGTGTTCTCAAAGGGCGCACCCGGGAACCAGAAGAGGATGAGCTCGAGGTTGTACTTGAGCCCCTGGGTGAGATACACCACGGAGCCGAGCAGGGGCAACGTGAAGTGAAGTGGCAGCACATCCTTGTTCACCAGTGCCACCATGTAGTTCTTGTAGCGAAGGATGCGGTTGTAGATGTCTGCGTTAAGAAATCACGCCTGTCAGCACAGCAGGCAGTCACCTGAAACTTGATCAGTACTCTTTGTCAATCACTTTTGGTGCTATCGCTTTCTGCAGACACCGATAGGTTAAGTCAGCTGGCAGAACGGCTGTTGCTCTTGTGAGGTGCAGCGCAAGACGCCATGAAAAAGTGAGCACTCCCGAAAGTGATTGACCAGAAATACGGCCTCTTATCAGGAGTCTTACAACAGGTTTCAATTGCTAATTCTGCTTTGGTAACCATCAGCAAGAAAAGCACGGGGAAATTGAGGTGGTTGTTGCTTGCAGGAGGACGTCAATATTTTTTTTTTTCATATGCAGTCACTGATCACTTATTAACCCTTTATTTACAAATGTTGCCTACAGGCAACATACCAGAACTTGCAGCAATAATCCAGGACTACACCCAGGAGAACGCTTTGAGCGCTTCCACATACAGTCGAACCCACTTATAGTAACAATATTTAAGTGCCACGAAAATTCCATTGTTATAACTGGGTTGCATGAAAAAAATAAGAAGACAACTGCTGTGAGAACACTACAATGGCGGGAGGCCAGTGCCCCTCCACGCCACCTTCCTCCATCTGCTTCTGATTGTGTTGACTCATTCAACCGTTTACTGCGCAGTCTGATGGCATGTAACAAGCCACGGCTGTCGGTGTTCAAGAATGGCACTGGTATAGTAAAACCGCATTAACTCGCATTTCACGGGACCGCAAAAAATGTCCGAATTAATCGAATGTCACATTATCGCAGGGTATGAAGAAAATCATTAAAAAAAAAAAAAGCGCTTCCAACATCAACACATTCAGATTTACTAAATGAATCAGCAGAATCCTGTTCCTATTCTGCACAAAGGCAGTGCGGAAGCTACAATTCTCATCACTGATTAAGGCTCGCAGCAGCGAAGGCCTCGCGACTTCTTTCACAGCACAGCCGCAGCGCGCGTCTTCATCTGATCATCTGATACCCCTTTTTCACTACCACACGCATTACCAGATTATATTTTTGTCAGGTTGCCACCCATCGCGAAGTAGACGGTTCTCTTCATCCTCGGCAGCTTTGGTGCGTGCCGAGTAAAAACAAAACTATTGTTTGCCGCAACCGCGGCCGCTGTCGACACGATCATGGACGGCAACCTTGCAGTTCTGAAGGCACGTGACCGATGCACACACTGAGTCAAAACGAAATTACAGTTTGGTGCAACGGCGGACAAAACTGCGGTCGCTATCTACGCTGTCATGGATGGAGACTACTCAGTTATGAAGGCATACGGCCATACAGTTTCTCACTATATTACCTAGAGGGAAAACTGGCGCTGCTGCGCTGTGGTATCCATGGGAATGCTGGTATATTGTGACTTCGGATTGGCATCGTTCATGGAGAGCCAGAACGCCTTGAAGATGCGCCTGGCTAGCAGTGTTCCGTCTGTCACAATGATTAATTTCCTGCTAAAACAGCACGTAAGAACTGATTTATCTTATTATTACACAAAAACATGTTTGTTTAATTTTGAGGACTTCACTATGAATGCACAATTATATGAAACGTAAAAAGTATCAGCTGGTCGCTAAAGTTGGAGGGCAGACGACAAGATTATCGCTCGCTTTGGAACAACTTGTCTGTTCTTGCTTTTCTTCGGTTGATTCTGCATTGTAGGTGAGTAAACTTTATTGAGAGATATAATATGGGTGGATGAAAGCCTTTTATGTAGATTTTACTTTAAGAAGGCATTATTTGTGTAGCCATATCCACGTTTAGACGAAGCCTTGTTCAACACCAGCCAACACAAGCCTCACAGACACATATCCCGTCATTCCCATGAGGGCACGGCGCCCTTTAAGAAACTCGCATAGACGGTGGCACCAGTTTACCCTCTGGGTATTAAAGTGAGAAACTCTATGCATACGGCCTACACGCGTACTGAGTAAAAATGAAACTACCGTTTGCCGCAACCGCTGCGGACGAAATCGCGGCCGCTATTGACGCGATGAAGGATGGCGACTGCGCAGTCATGAAGGCACGTGGCCAACGCGGTGCTATGCGCAACGGTAAAAGGAAGAATAATTGGTTTAAAGGCACAAATAGGCACGAAGCATTCCGGCGTTGCTGTCATTCCAGTACACTTTTGTCGCACATTTGCGGCGCTTCGCCAGCCCAGCGCTATCAAGCACAGTTGGCACGGTCCATTCGTGTTTCGGAGGGTGGTGTGGCGTAGAGCTGTGGGCGCAGCCCATTCGTGTTTGGAGGGGTGGAAGGGCAATGGGTGAGAGGCGCGCAAGGCTAGCGATGTGGAGCATGGAAAACTGCATGCGGTGGCGTGCAACGGCTCAAAGTTATTTTTTCTTTTCAAGGGGTTGAGTTCCATTCCCTTTCGGCATGGACACCCGGTAGCCAGACTTCATCGTTAAAACCAATAATGGGGCATGGGGGCATTGTAGTAAGCAGGTTATTTCACCATAGAAAACATACAAAAGTTGACGGTGCAGCAGCTTCTCACTGTTATAACCGATATATTGTTAAAACAGGTACAAGTGGGCTCGACTGTACTGCCCAAATATTGCTGAAAGAATTGGGCACAAAAATAACTGCAAAAATAGACATCCTACGAGTTTTTCTTGCACAGTTTTTATTTTGCAGCGCCCACAACTACTGAAATAGTTTTAGACCGGAACGGCTAGGAAGTGGGTAGAGGTTTCTGGTCTCAAAGGGTTAAACTTGACACAATGCTGCTGAAATCAAAGAATGAGTCCAAATTCGTAAGCTTTACAGGAAACTAGAAAGAGTTGGAAGGTATGTGATTTTATGGCGCTTGAAGCTGGATGTGAAGAAGCAGTGCCCTCTTAAGATGCCACTGTGTCTATAACATAAGACTACTGTTCGAGAGCTTTCAAATGCCTGAAGTGGCACTTGGCAAGATCATGCAGAGGCATGCTTTTAAGACTCCACGAAAAATGCTGGGGGAACCCACCAAGCTCAGTCAGTTCCTGTTTGTGGATGCACATCTGCTGGTCCTTCTGCACTTCTAACACCCTCCGCTGCACCTCGTGCCATGTCATGTTGTCCAGGTCGCTCTGCATGGCAGGGTCACAATGGCAGCTTTTGTTACATGGCACAGAGGCTCCACAAGTGGGGACAAGAAAAGGTAGAAACTGGCGCCACCGAAATACTTACTGACCCTCCAAAAACTTCCCTGGCCATCACACCCTGCCTGCAGCAACAATGGCAAGCTTTTTATGAACACTGGACTCTCGAGATTTTCAAAGCAATGGTCATCCATCAGAGCCGTTACGTATAAGCACATTTATAATGACGCTGGCTAGCCAGGAACTGCTTATCCGAATGCTTAAGGAGAAACGTCGCATTGACTTGTGAAATCTCGCCAGTAATTCAACAATTTTTGGTAATCATTCTTTTTGTACACAGTAGACAATCAGCTTTTTTTTCGGAAAGGCTAGCCTGAGTGCTTGTGGTCCCTACTGCAAGCTCCCCCATATAAATGTGAAATAGAGACAAAAAATTTGGACGGCACGAAATTGTTCGTTCCAACTTTCTGAATAAAATCTGGAGGTACTGCATCTCAAGTATGGCGGTTACAAACAAAAGAACTAGCTGCATCTCTTGTAGCAGGGCAAGTATGCAGCTTTTCTGGTGCTGTCAAGGTGACAAGCAGGCGTAAGAATAAAGCAATTTATTGTGTTTATTAGGTGAGGTTTCCCCCCTCCCCCCTCAAATTCTTAGCCTCACATCCCCAGATGCTGGCACTGGCACTACCAGATGGTCCAAGAATGCCAGGGTGACAGTGTTTACACAGTATTGCTAATATGGTATGGTCACAATGAACACTGGAGTTCCTGCTCCTGTGCCTATATTTACATTCCATGATCTGAAGCACTACTCCAGCATTGCGCAGTGCCACTTCAATTAAAATTTTCCACGAATAAACAATTAAATTCTTAGTTTTTACATGCAAAAACCATCATATAATTATGAGGCACGCCATAGTGGATAAATTTCGACTACTTGGGGTGTACATCATGCACCCAATGCATGATATACAGGTCGTTTTGCATTTCATGTCCATCGAAGTGAGGCCGGGATTTGATCCCGCGACCTCGGGCTTAGAGCAACGCCAAGCCACCACCACGGTGAGTGCTATAAACGATGAGCTGGGCTTGCAGGTTCAGACTGTTATCGCTTACAGACTGTTCACATCTCTACTTTGACACTAGTATTTTCATCTCCAAGAAGCTTCCACTGATGCCTCAATTCTGTGCGAGAAAGCACGACTGTGCAGTTGTTTACAGTGACAGAAACAAATAAGTTATACAGTGTAGACCATTTATAACATAACCGCTTATAGTGCAGAATCGGATATAATACGGTCTTTTCAGACTCCCGTTAATTTTCCCACAGCACGCTATGTATATGCGTATCGCTTATAGTGTAGTTGCGGGACACAAAATGTTGGTTACAGTGCGGCTGCCTGGAAGTTCAGCAGTCAACCTGTGGGGATGCGAGACTCTCGCACGTCCCCTGATGTTTTCCTCGCATAGCTCGCGCCTCCTGTAATCCGGCTTCTCCGTGTGGCTAAGCGCCGGAGGCAGTCGTAGTGGTTGCGGCGCATTGTGAGAGATGGCGCGAGTGTTGCGATGCTAACACCACCGCACGGCGGGGTGACTTGGGAGCGAAAGGTCAAAGGCGCTTTCTCTTCGGGTTGGGATCGGTGAGTGTTGCTGACATTCCGCGCGTGCGCCGATCCACGCTTCGCGAGACCGTCTCGCGAGGCTTGGAGCAGGACACCGGTATGGACGAACATGGATCATTTGAACTCGCCACCGTTCGCGTGACCGTACATGGGAACGACTAGGCGATGGTGTCATAGCATGGGGTGAACATATTCGCTCGCTATCCGGTCGTGGCGAGTCGGACTGCCCTGATTTGTCGCGCGCCCATGTGAATGTTCTATGCATAGTAATTCGGCTAGCTTGCATTAGTGTACGAAAGGTGCAATAAATGTCCTTTTGACTGTTTGCACTAGTGTGCTGTCGTTCCTTTGACCCAAGAGCACGTGTGAGACCCCACATTTGGCTGCCCAACGTTGACCTCTTGAGACATCGGACGATAATTTTGACAGTTTTGCTCGGTACGAGACAACCTTTGTTTGAACCGAAGCGTATTCCTAGCGTGGATTTTGATCGCTAGCGTCGGCGTTGTGCTTTCTTGAGGGAGGCGACGGTTGCTGTAGCGTGTTTGAACTTTTCAACATGCTAAGCCTTTTCGCGAGCGTTTTGAAGTGGGCGACCATGTGGGCGACGCGCATACAGAATTCCTCTCCCTTGCACTACTCTAGTGTTTGTCGAGTGCGTTGAGTGTAAGCAGCGTGAGCGGAGTCACCCCTGGTTTGCTGTCGCCTGCACATCGTCTGCGCTGCTGCCCCGGACTACGATTGAGCTACCCCAGGTGATGGAGATGCCTGTGGCCAGTTCAGCGCAGTGACTTCGGTGGCCACTGTGTCCGGCTCGCAACCCTCAGCGGCTGGGAAAAGAGCCGGCAGTCACCAACGGCTACAGCGGCTTTCGCCGGCAGGGTGCGTCGGCGCGAGCGACGCTTGCTTGTTCAGACTTCTGCGTCGCCGTTTCTGGAGTCCTGGGCTGGAATCGTGCCATCGAATCTACAGAGGTGGTGCTGTGACCAACGGACGCCAGCGGTGAACCCCAGAGACAATGTTGGCTCGCATGTTGTGGTTAACGTGTGGACATTTCCTCAACGCAGCCACTGTCGCATGTACTAACTTTTGTTCGCGACGTGCTCGTTGATAGACCTTGTGACATGTTTCGCCGGAGTATGTGTAGTGATTTAAGGTTGGGGGGATGTGGGAATGCGCGACTCTCACATGTCCCCTGATGTTGTTTTCCCCGCATAGCTCGCGTCTCCTCTAATCCGGCTCGTCCGGCTCTAATCCGGCTCGTCTCCTCTAAACACGGATCGTTTGAACTCGCCACCGTTCCCGTGACCGTACACGTGAACAACTAGGCGATGGTGTCATAGCATGGGGCGAATATATTTGCTCACTATCCGGTCGCGGTGAGTCGGACTGCCTTGATTTGTTGCGCGCCCATGTGAATGTTCTATGCATAGTAATTCGGCTAGCGTGTATTAGTGTATGAAAGGAGTAATAAATGCCCCTGCGATTCTTTACACTACTGTGTTGGCGTTCCTTTGTCCCAAGAGCACATGTGAGACCCCACAAACCTAGACGGCAAACGCTCCCCTCAAGCCACAAATACCATATTTACTCGAACCTAACGCCCACTTTTTTTCTGATAAGACAGGTCCAAAAATTGCGTGCGCGTTAGAATCGAGTACGACCCTAAATCTGCGTTACCATATAGCCGTCGTCATTTCAAAATGGCCGCCTCGCACGCGCGTCGAGCCTAGCTACTCTCGAGCCTAGCTACTCTCGAGCCTAGCTACTCTCGAGCCTAGCTACTCTCGAGCCTAGCTACTCTCGAGCCTAGCTACTCTCGAGCCTAGCTACTCTCGAGCCTAGCTACTCTCGAGCCTAGCTACTCTCGAGCCTAGCTACTCTCGAGCCTAGCTACTCTCGAGCCTAGCTACTCTCGAGCCTAGCTACTCTCGAGCCTAGCTACTCTCGAGCCTAGCTACTCTCGAGCCTAGCTACTCTCGAGCCTAGCTACTCTCGAGCCTAGCTACTCTCGAGCCTAGCTACCGTAGCTGCCTCCATGCATGTGCTGCAGTACACGTTCTCTGTGTCTGTTCCATCAGCATGAAGTACCGAGTTCATCATGATGCCGCATTTGAAAGGAAAGCGACCATGTGTGCGGAGACGGGCGGAAATCGGGCTGCAACACAGGCGTTCGGAGAATCCGAAAGTTGCGTTTGGGACTGGCGTAAACAGAAGGAGAGGATTTTCGCCAGTAAAGCAACGTGTTTCCGTGGACCGCGGTTTCCGCGACGATCCACTTCGGCGATACGATCGCCTTGGCCCTATCTTGAAAGCAATCTGCGACGGGGAAAGTCCGCCGCGCGCTGTGTTTTCGCGGCTTATAGGTCGCGTTGAAGCGAGAGGCATGATAGCATGAAGGTCAATTCGCTCGCCGCGCTTTGTCACTAGAGTGTTTTGACAGAGCGTTTCCGCGGTCAACGAGCAAGATGTGATCATGTTTGCTCGTGCGCACGTGACACCGTGCTTGTTAATTTATTTAGTAAGCGAATACGGAACCTAGAGCACGGTGACAGCGACGGCAGAAATGCACCTGGAGTGTCCATTATCGCAATAAAATAGTTGTTTTGGTTATAGTGGGGTACCGCTTATAGTGCGGATATTCGCGACTCCGGCGGCTTACGTTATAAGTAATAAGTAATGACCGAGAAAAGGAGGAAGTGGAGGGTTAAAAATGAATTGTGTGTTTTAACATCTTGAAAATGCACAGCGGGGCACTGTAGTAGAGGGCTCTGGATTAATTACGACCCCCTGGGGTTCCTAAACATGCACCTAAATCTAGGTACACAAGAGTTTTTGCATTATGCCCCCACAGAGATGCAGCTGCCACGACTAGGAAATGAACCTGCAACCTTGCGCTCAGCAGCAAAATGCCATTGCCAATGAGCTACCATGGTGTATAGAGTGCAGGCACCATATCTTGGAGAGCAATGTGGGTGAGTATTTATGGCGTTTTAGAAATGACGCACCCAAGTGTTTGCATACTCAAAGCCCCACACCTGGCTTGTGTACAGTGTAGACCACTTATATAACGTAAGTCGCTAGAGTCACGAATATCCGCATTATAACCAAAACAACATTTTTCAAAGGCTGCACACGTGTAAAACATGCAGAAGAAGCAGCTGCGCATTCATTTGCGTGTGCACAATGTCAAAAACATGCCGATTGCGAATAAGTTGCCGCCACTCATGTTGTTTGGGCTACCCGTGCTCATGTTGTTTGGGCTACCCGTGCCTTAATTTTCGTTGTCAAGGTGGTTCCTCTGCTTTTCAAGTGCTCTAGAGCCACAGCAATACATTCTGTTGACATGGTGCCAAATCGCAACTTTGGTCACCAACTCGTGACGAGGCGTGCTGGTTAGACCTAGCCGGCGGAGGTATCGGGCGGCATGCTGTCGCGAAAAGCTCACCCTAAATGTTTGCATTCATGGACTATTGCATAGAGACTGGGCATGATGCACAGACTGAACTGACAGCGGCACGCACGAGGTGGAGTTTGATTTAGCGAGTGGTCAGCCAGCAACTACTGCGAATGCATATAACAAATTTGTATCTGCTGGCAGAAACAGTGGGAACTCGCGTATGGACAACAAATGCTCTGAACTGAATTTGCAGAACACAGCTTAAACAGACAGCTTCGTGGAGACAAGGTCACACACACACAATATGTGCACTTCGCAACGACATGCATCGCAACAGGTGAAGATAAAACGCACCCGTGGTCTCGACAGTCGAGAAATTTTTTATTAACCCGCCCATGTCAAAAAAAAAAAATAATTGGCAGCTGTATTTAGTTTCCACGCACAAACTGAAGATCCAAACAGAGCGACAATGCACGCATGTTTTGTGCGGAGTGCGTGCGGCTGACAAGCAGCTAGAGCAAAGGTTTCTCCGTCCCCTAGACAACCTCCAAGTGCCCACACAGCACGCATACATGCAACGGCAGCAGCCACAATTTTTTTGCTCCATTCCTTTCTCGTTGGCCCTACATCATCTCCTCCGCATTGCCCTCATCACTCTCCCTTTGACCGGCGCGCATCTCGTTGAGAAGTGTTCTGGCTGCCTCTCTTATCTGCAGGATTATCTGGCAGATCCATACAGTAGAACCTCATAGATACGATCCTGTTTTGTACAGTTTCCTAGTGCCAATGTTCGCGATCAAGAATGCAATAAATGACCCAATACAGTTACGCTTTTTTCTTACTCATTATATATGTTGCGGGAAAACCCCATCTTTCTTCTTTCTGGGGTTTTACGTGCCAAAAGCAGTTCTGATTATGAGGGCTCCGGATTAATTTTGACCACCTGGGGTTCTTTAACATGCACTACAACGCAAGCACACGGGCGTTTTTGCATTTCACCTTTATCGAAATGCGGCCGCCGGGGCCGGGATTCGATCCCGCGACCTCGTGCTCAGCAGCGCAATGCCTTAGCTGACTAAGCCACCCCGGCAGGTCCCCATCTTTCAGCACCAGCATTAAGTAAACTGCTGAACTGTGACTGTATGATACATTATCCAGAGGCTAGATAAAGTGTAAACAAAAAAAAAAAGTTGCAGGGCAAGTGCGATTGATAGCAGTAGGTACGCACCATGGCAGCTTCCCCGCAGTACTTGCCCCTCTTGTCATGTGAAAATGCCACCACGCACTCCGTTTCCTATTCCGGTACCAACAAATCTCCGAGTATCACCTATCTTCGCCTATCTGTTTCGCAGCGTGTGGGTGTAGGAAGTGTACCAGACACTTTTAATAGGGGATAACCAAAACACACGGCCGCACCCTGCTGCAGGCAGCACGAGGCAAGCATCAGTTTCACTCTGGCGGCATCATGGCATTGTACTCCGGTGTTGCCTTCCAGGTAAATTTTGTTTAGGCTTCCCGTAACTATTTTAAAATGACAATGCGTGTCTCGCGGTCGCTCGTGGGGCCCGAGCGAGCGAGCACATCTCGTTCCACGACTATTCTTGTAAGTGAGATTGCAAAAACTTCCCGCCAAAATGCTGCCGAAAGAAGCCACTGACCCAGGCCAAATTCGTGGAGCACAGCCGTATCATTACCGAAGCCACAAAATATACACCGTGCATCTCGGGCCGCGGGCACCACCAGATCGGCAGGCATTGGCGTCTCGTGCTGCAGCGTTTCGCGCTGGCATCGGCGTCTCGTGCTGCAACGTTTCGCGCAACCCTTCACATTATGGCAACTCAGTCTACCAAATCTTTTCTTGACTTCTGATCATGGTTTTCCTGGCTAGTACGTTTATTCTCACGCTTTTTTCCAAAATGTATAAACGAGGTTCTATTGTATTTCGTCTTGTGTGGCTGCACTATAAGCTGTATGCATATACAGTAAAACCCCCATGACACAATCACGGCTGGTACGAATTTCTGTGTCATACGAATTCATTGCATTCCCTGGCAGAAATACATTGCTCTTAATACGAAGAACATCGGCTGTTACGAACGCGTTGCCGCGCCGGCCGAGCCAGCGGAGCGACCGGCCCAGAGAGATCTGGGCGGGATCCATAGTCACCAAGCAACCAGCTACGTCACGCGGCTGTGCGATCTCTCATTGGTCCCCACGTTGAGCAGACCGGACCACATCACAGCCTAGCTGATGCTTTGACCAGCGAGAAAGAAGACGAGGACTCCTGCAGCAACGACGACCACGGCAACAGCCCCGACGGTCAAAACGCTCCCTGCACTCAACGTGCTGAGGCATTCGGTGGCATGCGAAAACATTCGAGAGATCATGCGCACGTACTTTTATGCTTTCAAGAAGGCGATCATTGACGATTTGGGCAAGAAGAAAACGAACACGGATAGTAGAACCCTGTTGATACGCTTTTCAAGGGACCGTGAAAAAAACCCAAAAATATTGTTGCAGTTTCGCCTGAAAGGCGAGGCAACCATTGCGGTAGAAATTAGTACAAAGTAAGGATAGTAGTTTTATCGGCTGTATAAACTTGTAAACATTCGCTTACTAACTAAATTAACAAGCACGATGTCATGCGTGCACATGTAAACACGAACCCATCTCGCTCGATGACCGCGAGAGTTCGTTGAGTAAAGAAGTGCGGCAGCAGCGACTGTCTCTCGCTTCAACGCGAGCTAAACGTCGAAAGCACAGCGCATACTAAGGTATCCAGCACTAGGCACACTTTGTCAGCATCGCAAATCGTTTTGAAGATGAGGCCCGTGCGAGTGTGCACTTTGCGCATGTCGCAGATCGCTTTCAAGATACGGCCACGTGATACGGCGCCAGCGCAGCCGCGCCATATCAGCAACGTGCCGGTCGCTTGTTGCAACGCACCGGTCACTTGTTGCAACGTACAAGCTGGCTGCACCGCTAAATTTACGTGACCGCCACATTCAAAGCAACGCAAGAGGCAGGAATATTACAGATTGGCGACGTATCAAGGGGAACTTAATACATGGAAGTAAATGTAGGATTTAGGTCGGGACCGCGAGAATGCAACGTAGCAGCTGGGAAAACGTAGCAGCGAGAAACGCATCAACGGAGTTCCACTATTAGGAATTTCTTCTAAAAATAAATTCATTTTTTCTTGATTTTGTGTATGTTTTGGTGATACGAATATTTCACGGGACCCCGCGAGATTCGTATCACCGAGGTTCGACTGTTTATTGAGTTCTGTGGGAGGGTAAACGGAAGTAGGAAAAGAGCTCGTTACGTCCTGTCCTGCACAATAAGCAGTTACGTTGTAAATGATTTGTGCTGTATATCTTTTTGCATTCTTAGTAATTTTCTCTGCACGCCAGTTTGCGTCCCCTAACTTTGGGTGCGCAATACCTAAAGCTCCCTAATGGCAATAAAAATGACAGATGTGAGAGTGGGTGACACTCACTGCAGATATGTGTAGGGCGTGCACATAGAAGGCGCGTATCTCGATGAACTGGATGAGGTGACAGGCAACGCGGATGGCCCTGAACAGCCAGTACACAGTCGCCACCACCAGGCTCAGCCATGTGAAGAACCCAAACCTGCATGAGCCAAGCAATAAAGGATTTTAAGGTTTGACAGCTGATGTCATACACAATTGGAGAAACTAGGAAAGTGGTTGTGAACAGCCAAGGAGGTTAAAAAAATATTGCTGGAGTGGAGATGACATCTCAAAAGTGAAGCCAGACCGCTGCCATTTCACCATAGGCACGAAAAAATGTTAGCGAATAGCAGGCATTATACGAAGCGCTTTCTTCCTACTCCGTGCTATTTAGGATGGTTAATTTTGCCGTACACATATTGTTAGACGTCTTTTCTGTCACTAGTTTGAGAAGAAAGCATAAACGACTTGTCAAATTTTATGATACACTACGTTATCAATATGCAGCCAAAGTTAACATTTTAGCCAGAAACCACGAGCTGTTATTTTCCAATTAGGCTAACATTTACAATAACTGAACAAAATGAAATGAGCTGTGAGCAGATTTCAGCTGTTGCGGTCCTCTCACAGGGTAGAAGTATGGTGGCTTCACCTGTGCCGGTAAGGAACTGCAGGAACCTGCCACTCCAACTTTTTTTCAAACCTCCTTGCATACAGGCACTAAGTTCCAAGAATTAAAACATTGTCAAAGACAGACTTCAGTTGTTTCTCAAAGTAAAAGCATGCGATGCAGGAGCACAGCAGGTTTGTACAATGAAGCAAAGGAGTGCCAGACAGTGATCGTTTGGGTTAGGGGATATTACACATTCCTGTTTTCAGAAGGCCTTTCATGGGCCTAGCTAGGCACTAAAAGTGTGAACATACATCAAGGACACAGAATGAGCAATCTTTGATGATCAGTTACATACTGCTTACTCGTAAGATCTACGCTTTTTCTCTAAATGTATAAACGGTCCATGACAGTGCCTGTGCAACTTATCAAGCATTTATTAGTACACTTTAACACAGGCAGTAACACGTGCCATGTTGTATTTACTCCATACAAATTCTTTTGCAAGATTAGTATTATAAATAAAATTAGAAAGCCAAACCTCGCAACACATTGGCCAGAGGGGATGACCACGTCGTTCATGGTGACCTTGGTGCCATTGTGGGGCGGTGGCTTATTCCGGAAGAGCACGGGATAGTCCACACAGTTGATGAGGAACGTCGAGAACACCACAACAAACACAAACTTCCTGCAATAGGATACAGAACACAAAAGGAACAATGATAACACATTTACAAAAGATGGAATGTGCAAAGCAGTGCATTGAGCCCCGAGTGCCGTATCGTCAATTCTGCTGAGTGCCGCTAAAATTACGGGTCGTGTCTACCAATGACGAACAAAAGCAGACTCCATGACTCGGATGAACGAGGTGGGCTGGCCTACTATGTGCCATTTAATTTTGCTACTATCTTTCTCGTTCTTCATTAGCTGATGTAACTCTTTCCCTTTGCTGCAACAGACACAGCTGGTGAGATGGAGTACTTATCTAGTTGCATTTGCCCATCAAGCATTAAAAAGCATAAAGATAACAGTATTTATTTTGCAGTTGGCATCCAGTATATTTAGTTATACGGTTAAACCTGCTTATAACGAACCTCCATATAACGAATTCCTGGATATAACGAAGTTTTTCTGTTCCCCACCGTTATCCATAGAAGCACATGTATTTGAGACCTCTATGTAACGAAGTGGCAGCGGGAGACCCCCCTCGAAATAACAAATTTTCCCCACCGACAACCCAGAGATTTCACCCCAATTTTTTCTATTTTTGCACGAGCAGCAAGCGGAAGCACCTTCTCCACCGCGACGAAATGCAAAGCGGCGGCGGCGCGCCTGGCGCACTCGAATTCACGGCGACTGCGAGGCGGGCCTGCATCCCTTGACCTGGCGATCATGCCGCCGCGGGCGTGACCTTTCCCCCTCCCTTCATTCAAACCTGATCCCGCGCCTTGCTGCAGCTGGCCTAGCTCGCCAAGCTGGCACTCTCCTTTTCCAGTTGATGTTGCCGAAGAAAAAAATTTTAAATTTCTTTTTTTTCAACGCACTGGCAGAGCCACTCTTTCGTTACCTGCGCAAGTCTCTGTGCTTCACTTCACTAACCTGACACTAGGTGACACTATACGACGCTACCACGCCATTGTGTCGCTCGCTCTTCGTTTCCAACACCTCGCGCTTGTGCGAAACGACATGCGTCCACGCATCCAGCACCTGGTGTGACATTCCAAGGATGAGTGCTCCGACGAAAACGAAAAAACGGGTGCGCATTACAATCGAGGGGGCGTTAGAATCGAGTAAATACGGTAAGCGTTGTTTTTTAGAATGTTCGTGCCGAACCTGCATATAACAAAATCCTCTCTATAACAAAGTTTTTCGGAAATTTGTCAATTTCGTTATAACCAGGTTTAACTGTAGCTCTAACATTTGTTTATATTGTGCTACTATGCAGCCTCTGAATTAACGAATTTGGTGCCACTAGATAATGCATGCCTTAATGGGGTCCAGAGTAACAAGACTTGAAAATGTGAGCCGGACTTTCAGCAGCGCTTTCGTATATCATAGTTAGGTAAGGCATTAGGTTATTTAGGTTTTCTTATGCAGCATTGAGGAGGGATCCTATTTCGCTTACAAGGCAATTTTGGTGAGCATGGCGCACAGCGTCAGGATAAAATTAACACAATCATGTCAGCAGCTATCATTTCTATTGCTTTTTTTCTAGTTTACGTCATTTTACTTCAAGATTGTCATTTATCATCCCTGTGCACATGCTATACTGCATTAGACCTAATAATGTCTTCATTCTTGGATATATTCACTGCAAAGCTCTTTATGTCTTCAATGTTATATCATTATTGCAATGTGTCAATTAGGAAGAGAAATCTGTGATTGAGTGTTGTTTGTTGGCGCAATGGCCAAGTGTGGCCAAAGAGCGAAAAAAAAAAAAATCGTCATAGTGCAGTTGTCACGAGATTGTGCTTTTCCAATTACCGTCATACAGTGGAATCTTGATGATACGAATTTCACGCGGTCACGAAAAATATTCGTATTAGCCAAAATTCGTATAATCGAAACACAATTAAAGCTAGCTAAATTAAGGGGGGATGCGGGGGGGGGATCAGATCGCGAAAATCGCGAGAAAAATCAATTTTTGAAAACCACGCGTTTGGGTGTCTGCAACGCCTAATTAAAATGGTTTGGCTGAAAACGCACTAAAAGTGGCCGAAAAAGTTTAGTTCGTCAGTGCGCAGGGCGAGAAAACAGCTTTAAATAGCGCAAAATCACCGCAGTTCACGGAGCCATATCTCGTATTTCCCGCCACTGAGCACCGCCATCTTGGTATCGTTCGAAAGCTCAAAGTTTCACTGTTCCGCTTCTCATATTCGTCCGTCGTCGCCATCTTGTAACAAACGCACAAACACAAAAGAAGCGCGGGTCTGCGATAGGTAGTCACACGGGCCTGCGAGGAAAGCGGGCCTCCGATTGGCTGCCGTGCTGAAAATCGTCTCTCTATTGGTTGCTGCTGTGGCAGGGAGGGGTAAGATGGCAACCGCAGTTGTCTGCTTCGTAAACCACCCCGGCATCTTCACTTGACACACAGAATTTGGATTACTGAGAGCTCCCAGGTTAGTGATGGATCGTCGCTCGTTGGCGAATAAACTATGGACGAAGCACGCCTTCGGAATAAGAAAGCGCTCCTACGGCAAGAAAAATACGGCGATTAGTGGGAGAAGCGGAGGAGCACCCGACTGAACGAGCGCAACCTTGCACCGTGTGACTCCAGCAGCGGAACCGACAATCGCCCTGTGCCATCGGCACCGATAACGCAGCCGACGGAAGACGCGCCAATGTAGGCTTCCGCGCCTCGGCGTACGGCCGCGCGAATCAGCGAGATTGTATCTCAGTAGACATAGCTCGCTGCGACTAGACAAAATGGCGCAAACACAAAGAACGCGGCCCGAAGCACGGCAGCCACTCCATCCAATGGCACGCGGAAAAGGAGAAAAAACACAAAAGCAACAAAAGCGTCACCGCTTCAAACTCTTCGCGCCCAGTCGCGGCCTCCGCGCTGTCCGGCGTCGCGTCCGCGCCTCCGCACCAAAAGAGAAAGGGAGAAAGTGCGTGACTGCGCACTGTTCTCTTTCGCGGCCGTTGGTGGGGCGGCGTTTATTCGTATCGATTCGTAACAACCGTTTTCTAGCACGTTGCAAAGTAATGGGGCTCGGCCAGGACCGCAGAAAAAATTGTATCGTCCGGAAATTCGTATTAGCCGTGATCGTATCATCGAGATTCCATTGTACTTGTGTTTATGTTTTAGACTACTGTTTTCTACGATCTTGCATGTACTCAGTCTGGATGGCGATTAAAGCAAATGTAGGAAAGAGGGAGTGCAGGGATTGATGCGTTGAGGTGTAGCACTGCCTGCCACGTATCCTTGCAATGTCACTGCCCAAGATGTCTATCTTTATGTCCATTCCTGGTGTAGCTGTAAAACATAATAGATATCCACGTAAAAACATCAACAGCTGTCTTCCACGTGCCAGGGAGACCATTTCTGCCTCCTCCTGATGAAACTTGCACATGCGCCATGCAGACAAGTCAATAGCACTATGCAGCATATGGCCATGAGGGCATGATAAAATGAAGTGCACCAAACTTGTTCATTGTTGTGAACCAGTTCACAAAATGCTATAGATGTTTATTTTTCCAAACCAGAACTGAACTGGGCAGAAACCTGAGTGTGTTGAACCCAAACCAAACAGGTATTTTTTCGGTTCGACACCCTGCTTTAAACAATAAAAGCTAGTGCCCACACTACTAATTGTGTCGTCAGCGTGTTGGTGAGACCAAGTGCAAATCAACATAGCATCTGGAACAGTCAAAGCACAAACACTTCCAAGTGCACTTTAAAACCCAGAGAAAAAGGATTTGTGGCTCTCACTCACGCTAACTCCAAGATCTCGTGAAGCATCATACAGGTGAACCCATGGTTCTGATGGTACTGGTAGACGTGAAGCACATGGTCAAGGACAACATGAACATGCAATTGACCAAACATGTCTGATGCAGCATGATCCAAGTCTGCAGGCAGAAAGTGCTCAAAGTTTCATCTCACATCAATCCTCGGGAATCCTCAGAACCAGTGCTGTACTTCAAGAGTTCCAAAATTACAGTTAACTCTCTCCAATTCAGGCATTCTGGGAGCACCAGTTATGTTCAGTGAGAACTAAATTTAATATGTGAGCAGATACGTATACGTAGGCAGAACAATTTTCTCACAAAATTTTGTTTAGGTCTACAGACTGTGGAACTGTAGGCACCCAGTAAATGCGGGGTGTCCCCTTCAGTGCAAGCAGCGATTTCCAAAACGCTGTGGCCAGCACTGTTCTCATAGCATGACCAACGCAGTGCGAGCTGGGATGAGGACGTGTTAATAAAAGTAAGTGACCATGCGGGCTCGACCTCCTAGAGCACAAACGAATGCAGGCACTTTTGAACTAGCATCTGTAGGAAAAGCAAAACCAAGAAGGATATCCTTGTAAAGAAAGAATCCAAGTCCTCCACGTGGTTCCATCGTGCTGCAATTGGGAAAAGAAAGGGCTCATTACCCTGTGACCACATCAATATCCCACACAGTCAGCAACAGTGGACAGACAGATATGCCAGCCAAAAGGGCTGATTGGGAAGCGTAGAACAGTTCACCAAGCAGCAGAGCAACACTTCGGTAGCAACTAAAGCCCGTCCACATTCATGTTTTCATTGACCAATTTAATTAGTAGCACTAACTTACCCTCCTCCTAAGTACTTCTCTCTCACCCACTTCCTCTCAGCTTCCGGTATAAAGGGAAAATATGTCACCTAAGATTCTGTTTCGGCGAGGAAGCTACTGCCGTGCGCACTGCAGTGTGAGCATGCGGCAGCAAGCAGTAGTGAAAATCGGAGATTTCAGAAATTTTAAAAATGGAAGTGGTGCAGGTGATGAACAGATTTGCGGCTGGCACTGCCTTGCAAAAAAGTGGCAGCAGTACATGGGTGGAGAGGCCTTAGCAACAACAGTGGCAAGCAGGATTGTCGAATGAATTGCACTGCTAAAGTTTGTCAGCTATTTACACATGTACCCTCATATGTTCCAAAGCAGTTGGCGGCGCGCGCACTTGTGAGTTTGAAAATCTACTACAGCATTCAAAGTGCGTATAAAACTGATAATGAGATTGACACACAATCACAAGTGAAAACATTGTTCACACAGTCAGATCAAGTACTGCATGCTTACTTTCTGCAAAAGCAACCATAACAGAAACAGGGTTCGCACAGTATATTGGAAGCAAAATTCAAGGATAATTCAAATTTCAAGGATGCCGAAGGCCAAATTTCTAAGAGGGGGAAACAAGCCTTATTCGTGCATGCACACTAAAAAATAGCGCAATCTCCTTCTTATCTGCAATTTCTTGCAGCTAAGCAGTTGCCAAGTTGGACACATGCTTCAAGCACTTCGGATGACTTTTCAGAGTTGCCTTTCCCATTGTAATGATGTCAATAGTCTTCTGGCATGACGGTTAGTAGCAGTGGTGTACCAGGAGTTAGTAGTAGTAGTAGTAGCAGCGTTCCTGCTCTCCCTGTACCCATTTGACCGGGTATGAGGAGAGTGGGGGAGAAGGGGTGCAGCCCAATGCAATGCACGTTGGGCTGCACAACAAGGAAACGCAAAATGCCAATGGCTTTGGCTGTCCCAAAATTTCCAGCAGATATTTCGCTGAAGCATAATACCGAGCAAGAAACTTGAACAAGTTTTACATGCCCCTGGAGTACAAAAACAACAAAATGAACCCTGCTGTCTGCGGGCTGCTTCCTGTTGTTTCCGGTCGCCCCTGTCAAAGTGCAATTATCGAGTACAGACCCCGTCAAGCCTTTTGTGGCTTGACGGAGTCTGCATTTTGTGCATGCTATAAATGTACCATAATGCTGAAATAAAATAAAATAAAATAAATGAATTTTTATTTGGGCCTATTAATATCTTCGGCCTTCATTTCGAGTTGAAACAAAAACCCAGAGCTGAATATAGCTTCACAGCATGCTGAACAGCATTGCATATGTACACAGCAATCGAAAAGCCCCTGTATTGCAGCATTCTCTTGCAACCAGCAATTATATCCAAAGAAAAGTTTCCTTCTCACTAATCTATGCTATCCCCACACTGGTCTCGGTTTCTTTGCTGAATATTTTCATGGTACTATACTAGTGAATAAAGAAAAGGAGCAACACTACTTAAAATTTATATACTATATGATGATTTGATGCAGGGTGTCTACCAAGTTGACATTTTCAGATTCCCTGAGTTTTCCAGGTTTTCCCTGAGTGATTTTGCTAAATTCCCTGAGTGAAACGGAACTTTCTTTTACATCAAGATGGGCTGACACCATGTTGCCTGATGCTGTCACTGTTTAGTAAGCATGTTAAAAAAATGCGAAGCATCAATTGCGATAGCAAATTAGTAGAGAGCTATACGGAGTAAGGATAGTAGTTTTATCGATCAGCTGTATAAACTTAGACACGCAGCAGTACCAGCAATGCACCGAACTGTTGTCGACGCCGTCGGCGTTTTGCCCGTGTTCGCACCAAACGCGCACGGCGCTGGTGACTGTTGCCTGTGCCTCTGGGGGCGGCTCGGAAGTTTTCGACGAGATCCGAACGGGACACTTGTCGAGCAGCGTCCGAAGTCTTTACCACCTTCTCGCCTCACCACATTTTTATATAAATACGCATTTGGTGGCGCAGCTAAACGTCGCCTCCCCTCCCTCCCTCCATTACCACCAGCTTTCGTTCCCTTTCAATTAAATTACAGCTAATTTAGGGACAGGCGAATAGTGGATTTGAGGTTCGAAGGGAGTAGTGATTTGGTCAAATAATTTCGAATCGAATAGTTTGAACAGTATATATCACATATTACAGTAAAACCTAGTTAATTCGAATTTCACGGGATTGAAAAAAAAAAAAAAAATGTCCGAATTATCAGGGTATGCCGAAAACAATAAGCAAATGCTTATTACGTCAGCACGATTTTATTAGTATAATGTATGAGCAAATCCTTTCGCTATTTAGCACAAAAGCAGTGCGGAAGCTGCAATTCTCGTCATCTCGTGACTGATTAGCTCTCGCAGCGGCGATTGAGGCCTCGCGACTTCCTTCGCAGCACGTCTGCGGCGCGCGCCATCATTTCCGACACGCTTTGCACTACCGCGCGCGCATCCCGATAATTTTTTCGCCAGTAAGCTCACAGCCAACGTATCGCACGTCCATCGTGATGTAGCCGGTGCGCTTCATCCTCGACAGCTTTGCCCCGAGTCAAACCGAAACAACTGCTTGTCGCAACCGCGGCCGCTATCGACACGCACGATTATGAACGGCGACTTTGCCCACGATAGCGGCAAAAACGCCCGCGTCATGCCGCGAGCGGCAGCGCATCATGACGCGCGCGGCAAAAGCGGCAGGAATCGGGGGTTTTACGGCTTGCCGAGGGTACCGAGAGCGACGGGGGTGACATCACGGAGCCAATGGCAACCGGACCTCCGCCGCTCCGCGCCGCGTTATCAATCGACGATTGTCGTCTCTCGCGGTTCTATAGAGGGATTTCTGGACGCTGTCCGATCGCACCCTTTTCGCTCACGGTGATTCCGCGTTCCGAGAGCGCGCGAGATCATATCGCGCTGCTGCGCGGCGAGACGCGATTGCCACGGTGGACTTCGCGGCAAGGCGCTGACGCGCGGCAACTTGCCGCTACCATACCCGGCCGACGCACGCACCGAGTCAGAACGAAACTACCGTTCACTGCAACAACTTCAGACGAAATCGCGGTCGCTATCTATGCGATCATGGATGGCCACTAGCAGTAGCGCACCCAGTATCTCTGCCAGGGGGGGGGGGGGGGGGGGGGGTTGACAGCTTGTCAATACCATCTAAACAGCACTACTTTCGATTTCTTCACGGGAAATTAATTGTCAAAAAAATGCGCTTTTTGCGAGTGTGCAGACGATTGCGCGTCATCTTAGTTGCAGCACTCAAATGCGTAAGGAAAGAAAAGGGGTTAAACAAAAGGGGGGGTTAAGTCGGCCTCAGGGGGGGGGGGTGCAACCCCCGAATCCCCCCCCCCCCCCCCCCGTCGTTGCGCCACTGGCCACTAGGCAGCTCTTTAGGCACGTGGCCGACATGACAGACAGATAAAGGACAGACTGCAGGCATGGGTGGAGAGCGAGGAGGTGCTGGGGGAACTACAAAATGGGTTCCGAAAACAAAGAAGGTTCGAAGATAATCTGTTCTCATTGACACAGTGTATTGAAATAGCAGAAAAGGAACACAGGCCCCTATGGCTTGCCTTTCTGGATATCAAGGGAGCCTATGACAGCGTAATCCAAAAGGATTTGTGGGACATACTGGGCACTCTAGAGGTGGAAGATGGAGTAAGAAATCTTTTAAAAGATATCTATAAAAGTAACAGGGTGCTTATAAAATGGGAAAACAAGGTATCTGGGCCTATAGAGATACAGCAGGGGCTTAGGCAGGGGTGCCCTCTGTCACCTCTGTTGTTCATGCTGTATTTACAAGGATTAGAGAAAAAATTAGAGAGGAGCGGACTTGGCTTCAACCTTTCCTATTTCAAGCAGGGAAAATGGATTAAACAGTCATTACCAGGACTGATGTATGCAGATGACATTGTACTTATGGCTGACAGCAAGGAAGACTTGCAGAGATTAATGGACATCTGTGGTAAAGAGGGAGATAGCTTAGGTTTGAAGTTTAGTAAAGAAAAATCGGCAGTCATGACTTTTAATGATAATCAGGGCAGCGAGCATAGGATACAGGAGGTTACGCTGGAGGTGCTGGATAAGTACAAATATCTTGGAGTGTGGATAAACAATGGGGCTGAGTACCTAACGGAACATGAAAAATATGTGACGGCTAAAGGTAGCAGAAATGCAGCTGTGATGAAAAATAGGGCACTGTGGAATTACAATAGGTACGAAGTGGTGAGAGGGATTTGGAAAGGGGTGATGGTCCCTAGTTTGACTTTCGGCAATGCGGTCCTGTGCATGAGATCAGAGGTTCGAGCAAGGTTGGAAGTTAAGCAGCGAGGGGTAGGTAGACTGGCTCTGGGAGCACACGGAAATACACCAAATCAGGGGGTACAGGGTGACATGGGATGGACGTCATTCGAGGGCAGGGAAGCCAGCAGCAAGATAGAATTTGAGGAGCGATTGAGAGAAATGGCAGAAAAGCGGTGGGCAAGGAGAGTTTTCAGTTATTTGTACATGAGGAATGTTGATACAAAATGGAGGAAGCTGACCAGAAAACTGTCAATCAAATATTTGGACTGCAGGAGGGGTGCAAACCAGGAAACAGCGGTTAAGAAAAAGGTTAAGGAAACAGAGAGGGGTCTGTGGAAAGCAGGGATGCAGACGAAATCAGCACTGGGCACATACCGAACTTTCAAGCAAGAAATTGCCAAAGAAAATATCTACGATAATTCTAGGGGAAGCTCTTTGTTGTTTGAAGCCAGGACGGGAGTATTGCGGACTAAGATGTACCGAGTCAAGTACCAAGGTATAGACACGTTGTGCTGTGCGTGTGGAGAAGAAGAGGAAACGGCTGAACACCTCATACTTTTCTGTAAGGGGCTTAACCCTACAGTGCAAGGCAACGGGGCTGATTTTTTCAAAGCATTGGGGTTTAGGGACAGTGAAGGCAAAATAGACTTTAAGCGGGTAGAGGTAACCAAACAGAGGTTATCTGATTGGTGGATAAAATTAAGGCAGGGGTGAAATTTCACCCACCACAAAGTACAAATTATGTTGATAGCCATGGCTAGGTGGCGTATGCCACCGCCCGATTTAAAGGGTTCAGCCTCATCCATCCATCCATCGACGTGCGCATTGAGTCAAAACGACACTAAACGAAACCGCTGCGAAAGAAACCGCGGCAGCTATCGACGCGATGATGGGTGGCGACTATGAAATCCCGCGGCCAACGCGTTGTTATGCGCGGCGGTAAACGCAATAAAGGCACAAATAGGCACGAAGCGTTGCGTCGTTGCTGTCATTCACGTACGATTTCCGCTGCTGACTATGGCCATGCGGACTCCGCCGCTTCGTTTCGGTTGTGCGCTAGCGCCGTTTCTGCTCTTCTGCGTCGCACATTTCAGGCTCTTTAATGCAAAAACATATAGCCTTCGAGATTTATGGTTGATGTATGGCAGCCATGACGCGAAGCAAAGCCTCCGAGATTTGTACCGACCGTCCGTGGCTTTTGGCTGCCTATTCGGGACCGCTGAATAATTCGAAAATATTGAATCCATGAATTCGAATCGAAGCGAATAACGAACATAGAATTATTCAATGAAATATTCGACAATACCCTATATTCGCCCATTCCTACAGTAATTTTCCCTGATAGAGGCACAAATTCCCTGAGTTTTCCCTGAGTTTTTCCAGAATATTCAAAATCCCCGAGAATTCCCTGTTTTCCCGGTTGGTAGACACCCTGTTTGATGTATCAGCACTTGTCACTGCCATCTAACTAGTAATTCCTGTCACAGCCCCAATGGCATTTCTCATTGCTCACCCATCCCCACCCCCTGCACCAGTTGTGCCAAATGCCTATGTGGTAATTTCCTAACCTCGTGGGTGTACATCGTGTCCTTGCCTAGCATCAGTTATCTGTTCTTAGGCACGGCACACAATGCAGATTAGATAACCGATGTAAGAATGATGGAACGGATATGAAGGTAATGGAAACACAGTTGATGGCGGCACAAAGGGGGATGGAACAATGAGATTAGGAAATGTGCATGTGGGGGTGAGAGTGGTTAGGACAAGACAAGGGCACTCGCCAAGTGTTAGAGAGGCCTTGGTCTGCACACACCTTGGGCTCTTGATTGTCACCATCGATGACTCTTTGCAAGTGCTCAGTTACAATGAGATGCAACTGCATTACCAACACTGCACACAACTACCACAATACACCACAGTACTTAATTAAGCTCAATGGAAAAAAGAAATTAAATTCTGGGGTTTTACGTGCCAAAACCACGATTTGATTTTGAGGCAGACCGTAGAGCAAGACTCCAGATTAATTTTCACCACCTGAGGTTCTTTAACGTGCCCCCATCGAAATGCAGTCAGGATTTGATCTCATGCTCTCGGGCTTAGCAGCGCTACATCATAGCCGCTAAGCCTAAGCTCTATGAAAGGTAGAATTGAGAATGCCAAGGAAAGCTGCATTGTGATTAAAAGGAATGAGAGGGAGCGGGGGGGGGGGGGGGGGTCTTATTTTAGTGCATCTGCATTTCTTTTAGCTCTGACTACTGTAAAATCTTATCCTCTCCTAAGCACTTTCTCATACCCTGTGCCTTCACATCAAGGCACTGTGCATAAAGCAAGAGACAAGACGAAACGAGAAAAGACAGCAGTTTCTTTATCTGGCATTCCGTATTTTACATGCTGTTATATTTTCCGATCATGAATAATTATCCAGGAAAAATTTCAACTCTTAAGTTCATGTAAAGGTAAACCAGTCACACACACACACACACACACACACACACACACACACACACACACACACACACACACACACACACACAGGGGAAGTCAAAAAGTAAAGGGACTTTTGCAATTTTTCGTACTAGCATTTGGTAACACTTCTAGTATCCACCACTGAATTAGTGTCGTCTATCAAACATGGCAGCTCCATTGTCGATCTGCACCAAGGAGAAAATGAGGGCAGCGATTTGCTTTTTGTTTGCGGAAGGTGTTAAGCCTGCGGAAATTATTCGTCAAATGCAAGCGCAGTATGGTGACAGTTTTTTACGAATGGATAGAGCGTTTCAAACAGGGAAGAACTTCTTTATGTGACGAGGAAAGATCGGGCAGGCCTTCAACGTCAACAATTGAGGACAATTTGAAAGTCGTGGGTATGGTGATGGAAAACAAATGAATCACAGTGGACGAAATCACCAATACTTTACATATCAGTCATGGTTCAGCGTATTCCATCTTACATGACAGGCTAAATTTTCGGTAAGTGTGTGCAAGGTGGGTCCAGAAAGAATTGTCAGCGCAGCATAAGGAACGAAGGTTGGACATCTCTCGCAAACATTTGGCCAGTTATCGTCTTGAGGGAGATGGATTTTTACAACAAATTGTTACTGTAGATGAAATTTGGGTACATCATCATGAACCGGAAAGTAAGAAACACTCTTCATCACCAGAAGTTAAGAAATTTAAACATCAGCTATCAGCTGGTAAGATTATGCTAACACTATTCTGGGACATGGAAGGTGTGGTAGCCGTTCATTTCACCCCAAGAAGCAAAACTGTGAACAGTGAGAACTATTGTGACGTGTTGCGAACTAAACTGAAACCTGCAATCAGATCCAAATGTCGTGGAAAACTGCGAAAAGGTGTCATCCTGCAGCAAGATAACGCTCGGCCACATTCTGCCAAACGGACGGCCAAAACAATAAAGGAGTTGGGATTTGAATTGCTAGAACACCTGCCATACAGTCCAAACCTGGCTTCAAGCGATTTTCATATGTTTGAACTATTGAAAGAAGTGCTCAGGAAAAGAGATTGCAACCGATGCAGAAGTCATTGATGCGGTGCAAAATTGGTTACAGGTGCCACCAAAGAAATTTTCTTCCGACGGAATCAAAAAAACTTGTGAAATGTTGGGCAAAGTGCATTGAAGTGCAGGGAGGTTATGTAGAAAAATAATGTACATTTCAGTTTGCTATCATTAGAATAAATGTACTTTTCTTTAAAAGTCCTTCTACTTTTTGACTTCCCCTCATATAAGAAACGGTCAACGATTGTAAAACTGAGCCTCAATCCCCGGGTGCCAGTCGGTATGCCAAGCACAGCTGCGTTACCAGCACTCTCCACAGCCCCGGTGGCCAAGAGAAACTTGCCGAGAGTCTATTGTCCCCCGTAACAAAGACGCGCATCAGTGCCTTTCAATGCTCCTTTCAGGCAACTCACTGCGGCTGCTGTCTGGCACGGTGTGGATGAGCAAGCTGCTCTCGTGCGCCCCTTCCGGCTCGGTGTCGTCCGACGGCAGTGCCCGGTAGGCCGTCTGTAGGCTGGCCATCTTGGCACCACCAGGTGTAGCTGCAGGGGCACTGCCCGCCTGCCAGAAGATGAGAAAGAGAAGACAGCCATTGCACTACCAGAGTTTGACATCCCAACGCAAAACATGGGCTACCAGAAATGTCATGGTGAGGGGAGCTCCAGATTATTCTCAACCCTCCCACCAGCCGGTGTTCTTAACGCTTTCCCTACAACGGGGAAAACAGGTGTTTTTTGTAGGTTACGGCAGACGTTTTTTTTTCTGAAGGAACTGCTGCACTCAGTATTTAATGTAATACATAAACAGAAAGCAAAATTAATGCACTTTTCCCGCATAAAAGTTTTATTAGCGAGTTTTATGTCATAAAAAAGATATAAATTGTTAAAACCAAGATTGTGCAATAAAATTGAACACAGTTTGTAAGAACATGCTTGTATCTAGTAAGAAAAAAATTTTATGAGAATTATGAGATCTACAGAATGTATTGCCATCTATTAGGCACTATCTCCGAAAAAAAATCGAAATTTTTAATCGAGCAGGTATTCCGCTGAAAACATTTAACTGCAAGCACTGCAGTTGGGCGTGCCTGGTGGCAGCCGCCAATGTTCGGGGCTGGTTTGCATTGTCATTGCTTTCAGACTTAAAGTCCGATGAAAAGTCAGCGTCCTCCGACTCTCTGCTATTCGTGTATCGATAAGATCAGCCGCAGAGGCAGCAGAATCGCGATATCTGCGATCACCAAAGCACGCGCACCGTTTCCGGAGCCGGATATTTTTGCGTTCTGCTTTGACGATCACGAAACTTTGGAGCGCGTTTAAAAATTACCACCTCACGGGAAAAAAGCGAACTGCTTAGAAAACTAAAATATAGTTCTTCTCCTTCACATCCGATAGTGCAGTATGTCTGTGAGCGGCACAGAAGGTCTCGAAAGCGGCGTTTCAAACCATCGATAGAAATAACCATGCCCAATGGGCACGGTACGAAAATACTTAACCCTGTAACTACAAAGTAATTTTGCAAAAAAAAAAAAAAGTTTGTTTTGTTCCAACAAACTACTGTACATTATATCTAGATTCAAAAAATACATTACATGAGTAGTTTATTAGTTGTGTTCACCCAACATATTAATGAAAGACGTCTGCCCTGAAAAAGACTAAGCACAGGTGTAAGATTGGAACATAATTATAGGAACATTATACAATGAAAGAAATTGAAGTTATTCAAGAATACCTTCAAGTGCCCAAACTCAAATGCATGGTACGAACTTAGTCGATGAACGTGGCTCATTACAGGAAAAAAAAAAAGAAGCAGAAGCTGTGGCATGGACGAATGTGGCTCGTCTTTTGCAATATTGGTACTAACGGCCAGGATGAGTACAGCTCGGTCTTGGCATCCAAAGGGTTAAATGTGAGCCCAATGTTACGTGCACGAAGGTTTCTGCATCCCACCGTAGCCAGAAATTCGAACCGAGACCATGCTTAGAAGCATTTCACAATTTCCAACAAGCCATCACAGTGGGTTTCGAAGAGAAATTGGATGAAAACTGCAATGTCGGTAACATGAGTAAAAGCAATGATATTATGGTGGGACCTAAGTTTTCACATGACGTTTCCTTGCTGTGCCCTTGAGGGGGCCCTATGCATTCATAGAAGGAAACCGTATCTGTTGACACAGATCCTTTCCGGAAAAGGATGGGCACTGTGCAAAGCTAGCTGTCACGTAGACGAATAACCAGGTCTGCATTCCTTGCTTACCAATTCCAAAGAGATTTGTATGATATACTATGCAACACAACAGTGGTCTATATCAAACCTAATTATGGGGCTTAACATACCAAAACAACATGTGGGATATGAGGATGTCAAAGTGGGGAGCGGGCTTCAGATCAGCTTTAGCTGCCTGCAGTTGTTTAATGTGCATCTAAATCCAAGTGTACAATAGCATTTTTGCCTTCTCCCCACACCGGGATGTGGCCAGGCACCAAACCCATGATCTCGTGATCAGCAGCATAATGTCATGGCCAACACTGTAGTGGTAAAGTAAATGGTTAGTGTATACAAGTATTGAAAGAGGCTGAACTGCTTCCATCTCAGAGCTGGTTGAACATGTCTCATTATGACATTACAATCCCCTTCGAAAGGGAATTGTAGAATGTCTAGGTTGCAAAAAACTAAATGCCTCATTAATCTTTTTCCAAAAGAACTCAAAACCATTCCGCATCAGCAAGGGTTACACGAAACCAAGTTTCGCTTTGCCTGAATGGAGGATTTTGTGCAGAACACCATTGAAACATTTTCCATCGGAATACAACATCTTTTTTTTTTGTTACATACGGCAATGAAAAAAGAGAGATAGAGATAGATGGCCATGAACTTGGGAGCTTATAAGCTTTTACCGAGACCACGCTACTGCAATTTAGGAGTAATGCTGTCTTGTGTGACAACCAAGCAACAATATAGAGCAATGTATATAAATAAAGCAATGGTAAGTACATAACCTTCTAGTAAAGTTACTAGAGCAAGAACACAGGTTACTGTACATCAGTTCGTCGGCTCTTTATATTCCCCCCCCCCCCCCCCCCCATGCTTTACACTGCTGGTTCGCCGCATACAAGCTATTGTCTACATACTGGCTTATCACAAGTAAAAGAATCCAAGTAGCTACAGCATCTTGTTAACAGGTGCTAACGCTGAACCACAGCATCCGAGCACAGTTTGAAGCGTGGCTATTTGGTGATGCAGCACATTCTCGCGAAAACCTTATCAAAAGGCTACACATTAGTTAGCCTATACTCCATTCTATACGTAGCAGTAAACGCTGTGGAAGCTAGAGACACTTCTTGCAGTGGCTTCGTTCGCACTTGGATATAGTTCGACGTTTTTTGATCACAATAGTGCGCAACCGTTTTTTATATAGGCTCAGTATTGAATGAAACAAGTTTTAATCCCGAGAAACACATTATGATAATGCGTTGTTTTACATTATTTTTATTTTTGGTGTCATTTTCGGGTTTTTTTATTTGCAACCCGTCGTGAGGAGCTTCACGTGCATGCTCACGCGAGCGAACGCTGTTGGCATGTAGCGAAGCATGGACGAAGTGCCCATCGAACTTCCTGTGTAGCTTCCACAGCGCTGACTGCTATGTATGGAACGGAGTATAATCGTGCACTCAAAAGCCATCAACTGCACTTACTTCCTAAGCATGCAAAAGGATGTCAGTAGATAGGAATATAGTACATACAGTGAATTTACAGTGTACTCAATCCGTAAGCCATGTAACAGTGTCATTTGCCCCCCTGCATTTGATGGAAGTTAAATTCAGAAACCTGCTGAGCAGCATGCTCCCAAGAGGTCTAAAATGACAATTCCAACCCTTGCATTTAAGAACGCGTCTGCACTCAACACTCCACCTCGACAGAAGTGTCACTGCACTTCATTGACACTGCACGTCAATTCTTGAGAAGCGTAGAGTCTTCTTCAGCTGAGAGGTGGCACTGTACTCAACTTGGTGGAGGAAGAACTTCCCAAGTCAAGGATGGTTTGAGAATACTGGGGTAAATCAGAACCCATACATGTAACATCTAGCCAGACTGGAACACGAGCACAAGGAAAGAAAGTGAATTTTATTTTCGTGTTCCTGGATAAGTGGTACTAATGGGACTACGTTTAGGACTACGTTTAGAAAGCTTTACTTCAAGGCTAAAATGTCTTCGCTGCTGTCTGACAGCCAAGTAAACCGGGCCATGCAAGGAGTACTTAATAATAATAATAATAATAATATTAATAATAGTGAAATGAGGTTTATTGATACAGGCGTAGATGTAGATCCTTCGGATATACTGACACAGAACGGGCGGCTAAACAGTTACATTGGGCAGCGCTCTTAGCGGTAACTTCGACGTCGTCTTTTGCGGAGCGATCCCGATGCTGCTACTGCTGGTGGTGTGCATCATCTGCAGAGCATGTTGCACGTCTTCATCACAATCGCCCCCGGGAGAAAAAGCAGCCAGCCTGGCGGCACAAACAGCAGTGATCCCGAGCGGCTCACGGTAAAGCTTAAGGCGATCGACGTGAAAAATGTCACATCCGCGACAACAGAGGTCAGAGGGGGGTGTTAGTGGTTCAATTAGGTAATTCACCGCAGACGTGCGCTGAACAATGCGATAAGGTCCATCAAAGCGGGGAAGAAGTTTTGAAGAGAGGCCAGGAGCATGCACAGGTACTGACAGCCAGACGAGGTCGCCGGGAGAGAAGACAGGTTGCTCACAGTGAGCGTCATGGAGCTTTTTATGGCGATGTTGCTCAGCGGTGGTGAAGTGGCGCCCTAACTTGCGACACTCCACGGCATGACGTGCCGAGGAGTGTTATTAATATAGAATATCATATTATTATAATATATGTGTTATAATATTAGAATATTAATAACAATATTAATAATAACAATAATAATAAAGAAAAGTGCCAGGAGCAAGCATACCTGGATCATTTTTGTAAATGCTGTTACAGAGTCATTTATTCTGAAAGTGAGTGCCCAAGAATGAGCTGTGCCTGGAAGGCAATTTGCATATGCTAAACGTAGTTTGATTCAATACAAATGTCTTCACGTATTATTACAAACTTATATCACCAATACTTGAATCACTGCAACAAATTTTATATCAATGTACCAGAAACTTGGTCACAAGTCTGAATTTGCCTTTTTCTCACTTCCATGTGCATAGCTAAGGTTTTGTGCATATCTAATGATGCGCAGACTCTACACTGGCTTTGCAAGTTGCAGTGCAATCAAATGTGAGCAGAAAAGCAGAGTCTTACTGGGGCTCTTAGCAGTAATAGTGCAAGAACATTAAATAAAGAGTACTACCACTGTAATTGTTATCAGGAAAAAAGCAACAATGACTTTTTTTTGTGCCATGCTACCAAATGCAATAATGGCACAAGTATCTGGATTTTCTACGCAACCTGGGCCACAAGAAACTGACAATTATACCTGCTGCGGTGTCCTGAACCAGTTCAATTGTGTTCTTTTCTTGTCAATGTTTAAGTGTATCACCAAGTTGAATAGAGCAACATATGATTAGAAGTAAACTGAATAAAGCAAAAATGAATCCTAGTAAAGCTCTGCACTTGATAGACTGAAAGATGGTTACGTCAACTGCACACATATGAAGAAATGAAGAATTAAAAAATTAAAGTAAAACTAAAATAAACGCTGGAGAATGTAAAAAGTTCCTAAACGAGGAACAAAAATTTGCTTGCTTCAGACACAGAAACTCTACAGGGACACTAAATACACAAATTGTTAAGCTAATGCATGGCCATGCTCGAACGCAGCAGTGCACAGCATACGACCTTCCCACTGAAAACGTTCCCCAGCCTTGCAATTCCGCCGTTGCTAGTAGAGGTGCGCGGACCTCTCTTCAGCTTGAATGCATCCAGCTGATGTCTGAAGCGACGCCACAGCCAAGGGCGCAGCGCTGGCGCCTCACCAGTGTCAGAAGAAGTTCAAGATCTTATTGGAGGGTTGCATGATCATCGTCACTCTTAATAGAATGATAAAGAATGCAGTCGTCTGCAAAAATGCACACGTGTGAGGAAATGTTATTCGGCAAGTCATTAATGTATATTAGAAATAGTAATGGTCCAAGAACGCTGCCTGGTTGCTACACTAGCTAAGGCGTCTGGAGGAGGCTTGCTTCCAAGGGGAAATCGTGGCCTTGGTGGTAGAGAGCCAGATTCACAAGGGAAAATTTGGTGGGAGGCGCAGGCTGGAGAAAGACGCACGCCCGCCACAGCATCCTATCGTAGTGCTCTACTGGTACCAGGTTTCTCACCACCTCAAGAATGTTGGCGACAGGTACGGGGTACGTGTTGCGTTTTCAGCCCCAGAAAAGCTGGGGCGAATGTGTTCCTTAGTGAACGAATCGAAGAAGAAGCCAGCCTGCAAAATAAAGCACACCAAAGCCCTCATTGAATGTGAGGTTGGTGTAGTATATAGCATTCCCCTCGCCTGGGGGAAACGCTATATTGGCCAAACCGGGCGCTGTCTTAATGAACGCTTGCTAGAGCATCGCAGGAATGCTACTTCACTAAGTGGCGCTGGTCATTTAGCCGACCACATTCGCTGTTGCTCGCATAAGTCCGCATGCAAGGCATTTTTTGAACAAACATGTGTGTTGCGCAAATTTAGCACTCAGAAAAACCGTGAAATTTTTGAAGCTCTTTGTATATCTAATGGAAAAGATTACCGCGTCAGTGCTCCTTCTGTTGTGCTCGGGAAAAGAGAACTTGATTATCTCAGGGCAACGTGGGCGTCGTATCAGCTAGGTAAGGCGGAAGATGTGCAAGATTGTACATGAGTGATGTGAAAAATGCTTTTTCTTTCATTTGGGTAGCGACACCTCTGATGATTGTGGCCTGGACCAAGGAGATATCTTTGGGCGGCCCGGTGCACTAGCAGCCCCCCCCCCCCCTCCTGTGTACATAAAGCCCTGTTTTTCATGAATAAAATGCAGTTGAAGTCCGGTGTTTGTGTTGTCTTTCTCCTCTCGTCCGTGTTTAATAGTGCGCTGGAACGATGTTTCATAATGCTTCTGTAATTACATACTATGTTATGAAGCGGTGTTTGTTAAAAGCAGAAAGGAGCAAACAAGTAGTTTCTTTACATGCGCAGGGCTCTTCAGAGAATTCGTATAATTGC
The DNA here is from genome assembly GCF_013339745.2 of Dermacentor silvarum. NCBI lineage: Eukaryota > Metazoa > Arthropoda > Arachnida > Ixodida > Ixodidae > Dermacentor > Dermacentor silvarum. The sequence goes on from NC_051155.1 coordinate 49,591,385, forward strand.
TGTACAGCTTGTAAAATATGCCTACCAAACTGACGTTGCCTGTTCCATCGCACAAGTTTCCCTGTTTGATGTCTATACTTTGTCCGCGGGGATAAAAGTTTATTTACCCCACTTTTACTCCATTGTATGTTTATTTGGGTACAGTTGACGTATTGCAATATTCAAAAAGAATTTGAAAATTATTCCAAATTTACAAATAGTGACTATTTTATTCATTATTCAAAAGTTTCGAATATTCGCACATCCCTGGAAGAACCCTTTATGAATAAAGTATGAATTCTGATGTAACCTGGCCTCTAGTTACTGTGCGAGATACCACACAAAGGGTACCCCAGTTTCTCGATCATCATCGTCATCAGCCTAATTTTATGTCCATTGCAGTACGAAGGACTCTCCCAGCGATCTCAAATTACCCCTGTCTTTCACTGGCCAATTCCAACCCTTGCGCCTGCAAATTTTCGAACTTCATCACCCCATCTAATTTTCTGCAGTCCTCAATTGCGCTTCCCTTTCCTTGACACCCATTCTGCAACTAATGGTCCACCGGTTATCTACTCTATGCATTACATGGTCTAAACAGCTTTATCTTACCCTTGAAATGTCATTTAGAATACTGGCTATACCTCTATCCTCTCCGATCCACACCACTCTCTTCCCGTCTCCTAACGTTAAGCGTAACATTTTTCGTTCCGTCAATCTTTGCCCAGTCCTTAACTCCTCGAGCTTCTTAGTTCACCTCCAAATTTCTGCCCCATACGTTAGCATCGGTAGAATGCAATGATTGTACTTTTCTTTTCAACGACAGCGGCAAGCTAACAGCTTCCAAATATTAGTCGCCAATATAATGATCACCATGTGTGGAGGGCGCACCAACACCATTCAACCCAAATGAGAATACTTGTATACACAATTTTGCTCGAAGCAAGTAAGTTAATTCAGGTTTAATGGCGCAAAAGCGACAAAGGCCATGCTGCGCCAGGGTGAGGTGTGACTGCTAACTACCTGCACACGCCATCAACAAATCCTGCAAACAAGCACTAGTTGGCCATCAGCACGAAAGTACAAGAGGAGTTTCTGGCAAAGGCTTGCTTCCATGACAAATTATTGCCTCAGTGGTAGAGAACATGGGAAGGGGATGTACGAAGAAAGGTGTTGGCCATCACCCAGAAACATGCCCAGCTGCTGTGCCATATTTGCATTCGTCACATCACCACATAAACAATATGGCTGGGAAGTGCGATTACCTCACTGTCATTTTCAGCTCCAACAAGCCTGCATACATACGTGCCAAGTAGTAAATACGGCAAAACGGGGCAATAATGCCTGTGCAACAAAGCACGAATCAACCTATGTCACGTGCCAGAACTAGAAAAGCACCAGACATTCCTCAATATTTTCTGCCACTACATTAATTATAGACGTTTGCATGAACAAAAACTCCACTGCATTCGTGCACCGACATGAAAGACAATCGACGGCTGAAAAATGAGCAAAGTAGATGCATTCCCATGCAGTTTCAGTCACGTCAATGTAGACATCTATACTCAGTTTCAGACAATGGGTGGAACACTGTGGAGGCCAGAGAGACTTTTTGCAGTGGCTACATTCACACTAACAGTTTTTGCCAGCAAATATGTGAAACTCTTGTGAAAGCTCAGCATAAATGAAAAATATGTTTCAATCTTTAAAAGCAAACAAACTGTGCTACACGACAGCTGATACGTTGTTTTAGATCATTTTGTTTTCTTTTTATTATCTTCCTTTCGGAGTTTTTAATTTTCAGCACAGCATGTCGCAGCAGCCTCACATGCATGCTTGCACAGAGAAGCACCAGCTGGCCCATCGTTGCGCCTAATTCGCAGTGTAGCGTATAATCTCACAAATCTGGTACGACACTCAAAAGATGCCATAGAAGATTAACGGGAGGCAAATTTTCAAGCATCCATATATATATACTGTTACGGGTTATTCTGTTAAGAGAGGGTTTATTGGGACACGACGTAACCGACGGTCTTGAGCGCCAGCCTAGGTTCCGTGATGCCTTGGCCAAACGTCCTTTTCTTCCACACCTCTTATCTGCAAATCACTACAGCTTATGGCACATACACAAATAACACAAGACTTTCACGCTTGTAACACATCCCCCCGCGCAGACGAAGCCCACCGGGCAAGTCAAACAGCATCTCGAGAGGTAAAGGGCTTCAAGCGGGCAACATGAGTCGCTTCAGTCTTTGAAGAGCGTAGACCATTTGAATGGAGGTGCGCTATACGGTAATTCAATTCGCTTATACGTTCTAGAACAACATAAGGTCCAACACAGTGTGCCAGTAGTTTCTTGCACAACCCACGTTTTCTTGTTGGCGTCCATAGCCACACTAAGTCACCTGGATCATATATGACGTGTCGGCGTTGGCGGTCGTAACGTGCCTTTGAGCGATCTTGTGAAGCAAGAGTGCGCAAATAAGCAAGGCATCGGGCTTCTTCTGCACGACAGATGGTCTCAGATATGCAGGCATCATCGTGGTTCATAAATGGGAAAATCCTATAAAGGGTATAACGTGGTGGCCGGGCGTAAGGAAGAAAGAAGGAGCTGTAGCCGGTAGTTTCGTGCTGGGCGGTGTTAAATGCATAAGTCACGAAAGGTAGAACACTGTCCGAGTTCTTGTGATCTGTTGTGTTGCGAACATGGACATGTTCGCGAGAGTTGTGTTGGTGCGTTCCGTAAGGCCGTTCGTTTGGGGATGGTACGGCGTAGATTGTCGAAAACTTGAACATAGATGAAGCATCTCTTCCACGACATCTGTAGTAAACTGTCGCCCACGATCGCTAATAACGACTTTAGAGGAGGGCCGTGTCGGAGAATAATAAATCGTAGCAAGAAAAGGCACACGTCGGCTGCAGCAGCCAATGGTATTCCCGCTGTCTCACAGTAGCGTGTCAGGTGGTCAGTGCACACAACGATCCACCGATTTCCGTTAGAGGACCGTGGAAACGGGCCGAGAAGGTCGACGCCGACTTGCTCGAATGGAGTCCTTGGGGGTGGAACAGGGTGTAGTGTACTAGGAGTACTTGTGGGACGCTTGCGACGTTGACATTCATTGCAGCTATACACATACTGCTGCGTCGTCTGATGCATATTAGGCCAGTAAAATCTTTCTTGAAGACTGCAAAGTGTTCTAGCTGCTCCCAAATGACCGGAGGTTGGGTCATCATCCATAGCCCGCAAAATGGAAGTGCGTACACTTTTCAGGACCACGAGGAGATATCGTGAGCCTGTGGTAGAATAGTTCTTATATAGGAGCCCATCACGTGTGCAAAAGCGATTGGCTGTTGATTTCTTTTTGGCAGCCAGCAGTTGCTTTAAAGTGTTCTCATTTTGCTGCTCAGTCTTAAAGGTATTAGATTAGAAAAGGATACAGTATAATGATCGAAGTTGTCCGCGTCACACTCCATTGTGGGAAGCGGTAGCCGCGAAAGGCAGTCTGCGTCGGCGTGCCGTCGACCGCTTTTATAGGAAACGGTGAAGTCGTAATCCTGTAGACGGAGGGTCCAACGTACAAGTCTACCAGACGGATCACGCAAATTGACGAGCCAGCACAAAGAGTGATGGTCTGTGATTATCGTGAAAGGGCGTCCATACAGGTATGACCGAAAGCGCTGTATTGTGAAAATCACTGCGAGACATTCCTGTTCCGGACGGTGTAATTGCGCTCGGGCTTGCTTAGAGAGCGACTCGCGTTCACTACGACGTGTTCTTTGGTGTCGAAGCGTTGAATAAGAACAGTGCCGACACCAATACCGCTTGCATCCGTGTGTAGTTCTGTTGGAGCCGCAGGGTCGACGTATTTGAGAACCAAGGATGGGACGTCAAACGGAACTTCAGTTTCACGAAAAGCAGACACGTCAGTGGATGCGCGATGTGAGCAAATCCGGGAATAAACCTACGGAAGTATGAGCACAGGCCCAAGAAGCTTCGCAGCTCTTTTACTGAGCGAGGTTGTGGAAAGGCTTCGACTGAAGCCATTTTCGCTGGATCAGGTCTTATGCCCTCTTTGTCCACTAGGTGGCCTAGAACCAGCGTTTGGTGTTCGCCAAAGCGACACTTCCTGGAGTTTAATACCAAGTGTGCTTTGCCTAGGCACTCTTGCACAAGATTGAGGCATGCGCTGTGTTCACAAAACGTGCGTCTGAAAATCACAACATCATCCAAATAACACATGCAGACTTCCCACTTCAAACCACGCAAAATGTTGTCCATGAATCGCTCAAAAGTTGCGGGCGCGTTACACAACCCGAATGGCATCACATTAAATTCGAAAAGTCCGCCTGGTGTAATGAATGCCGTTTTTTCCTTGTCTGCCTTGTGCATCTGAATCTGCCAGTGTACAGACCGCAAGCATACACTCGAAAAGTATGAGGCCGAAGAAAGGCAATCTACAGCATCATCAATCCGTGGCAAAGGGTATACATCTTTCTTGGTAACGGCGTCGGCGGTAATCATTGCAAAATCGCCATGTGCCATCTTTCTTTCTGACTAGAATTACTGGGGCTGCCCACGGACTACTAGACTCTTGGATAACGTTTTTCTTTAGCATGTCACGGACTTGGTCATTGATCACCTTCCGCTCCGAAGGGGACACCCGATATGGCTTTTGTCGCAGAGGCTGGTGAGATCCCGTGTATGCGGTGCTGTACAAGAGAAGGTGGAAAGGATGGTGGAGCCTCTTGCTGGGAAAAGTCGAACACCGCGAAGTGCTTTCGTAGAATATTCGCAATTCGCGAGCTCCTGACATTGGTTAGTACTGAGTGTTGGTTAGTACTGTCCAGGCAAGGTGTCAAACCTATGTCCTTTTGATTCAGAGCTGGAGCTCTAAACCACTTGACAAAAAACGCACAGAGTGATACTTTTTGATGACCGAACTTCTAGCATAGCTTCCACAGCATTGCAAGCCAAATACGAAAGTGAGCATAGACTTGTCGGGACAGCTCAGTGTCTAGGGCATTACACTGCTGATCACGAGATTAAAGTAGGTGAATTCATTGAGCACGAGCCACAGGGTTCGATTCTTGGCCTACGTGACCACATTTCGATGCCCCCCCCCCCCCACCCCCTTCCCCCAAATGTAGAAGCACTAACTTTTTTCAGCACACGTCAAAGAACCCCCGGTGATCACGATTAATCTAGAGCCCTCCACTAACTACAGCGTCTCCTAGCCCCAATGTTGCTTTGGTGTGGTAAAACACCATGAATCAATAAATATTGGCGGTTTGTGCAAACAGAACCTCAACTACCATAGTAAAACATTGTGCATCCTGTATTTCAAGTGTAGCAAAGGTCTGCAGAAGGTGGTGGAAGCTTTATGTTCTAGTGTTCATACATTTAACATGTACACTTCACGTGCTTCAGAAAACCCACGATTCTGTTAAGAAATAAGAATAACGAAATCTGAAACCAGTCGGAATCTACAACTACATTCACAAAAATTCTGCCTCCTGCATTAGCCAGACATCTCCTTTCCGGCGAAGAAGTTTACAAGTGGCACGATTTGATGATGCGTCTGACTCTCGCATGCGCCATGTGCCTTTGTACATATATCTCATCAGTGCAATAGAATGTTTAGTTGCCTGGCACATTAGCATGTAAAAGGAACTGGGTATCAAAACCAACTTTCACGACTAATAACTGTGCTTAGACCTCGACAGCTCTGAGGAAACGCAGCATTACAAGAGATTTCAGCATGAATGTACTGCAGCTGTCCACACGTGTTCATACCACTATAATGTGCTAGCTTGCCAAGGAGTTATCCGATTTAAAAATTAATATACTCAGTGGAAACCTAAGAATTCAGTACGAGCTCCGCCCACAAAACTGCACCTGTGCCATTTGTGTCTCGACACTGCAAAACAGTGCCAGAGAGATGCTGATATTGAAAGAAGCTCACCTCTACTGTGACCTAACGGAACTTAGTGAACGTAGTTGGCTGGCATAAATATACAATTTCTCTCTCCAAGCCAACAGCAGTGTATTTGCCAATGCATTCTTCAGTTGTCATTGTCTGTGTACCACTGCTATGTGCAAAAACAGACTAATTGCAGTTTCCTTTTTCTAAATACATTTCCATTGTTTTTAATTATGATGCAATACTGCATGCAACCTGCCTTGCAGACAGACTTGGCCATAATGACAAGGCATTACTGGAGCATAGCCTTCTTGAACAGCAAATGTTGGACAGGCCAAGAAACACTTCATTGAATCAGCTCAGACTTAGTTTGGGATTCCAGTGGACCCCAATTTGAGGGCTGAAGCATAATGGTGAAAAATGCGGATTATATATGAAGCTCAATGCATTTGAAAGAGGCATTCAAACTGCATGGAGCACTGTCTAGAAAAAAAAAAAGAAAGAAAGAAAAACTTTGAATACAAGTGTTATGAGTGGCTATGTTCTTTTGATTAGTGCTTCAATCACCATCACTATTGTCAGGTGGTGCTTGTTAACTTAACTTGGTAAACCTTCCGAGTCCATCTTTTCTAGTTCATATAAGCTCAAGAACGCCCTGGGCTCCACAGGGTTTCAAGTTTCTGTTCACCTGTCTCTTGGTCAGTGCCTCTGAAGGCCCCTTCCATGAGTACAAGCAAGGCGTGGGGCTTTTTCAGGATAAAGAATCCCAGTAGACAAAGAACCGACCTCTATACACCAGGAAGGGGTGGGGTGTTCATGATGACAAGGGCCACGCCCGCGGGATGCCATGCAGGGCGGCGAAAGTTCCTCCCTAGTTACGTCAAAGGGAAAGCCGAAGGTCCCCGTACAAAATGACCGGTTGAGCCTGACAACTGAAGCCATCCTACCTCTCTGGCAGCTCTAAGATGTCGATTAAAACAATCTTTTACTCCAGCTACCAGATCTTCCTCTCCATATGCCTGGTTAATGAGCGTTCCTGGCCTGAACGAGCACTCAGATCCCGACAGAGCCGTGCACAGTCACGGAATGCACGGCTTTAAACCTCTACACTGCAGCTGCATGCACAAAACTATTTCGCTCTTTAAGATAGTTGCGTCTGCCTTTGCGCAACAGACGACCTTATCCAAAACACGCTGCGCCAGAACTATTCCCACATAGCCCCATGAAAAGTGGCGTTCGGTCAGCACTTAAAGCATGCACGGCAACGCATCCAAATGAAAAGGAAACCAACGTCGAAAGCGCAGCACTCTCTCGGAGCGCGCCATTGACAACATGTCGCAAATAACCCTGCTTTAGGACAACCGTAGAGTTTATGACCGGAGAACGGGCCCGCGTGCCAAGAAGTGCGGTTGAAACGCACGAGCCGAAGAAATGCGCTCCGTCACACTAGATGGACGAACGCACTCTCTGCCTGATCATTGGCCAGATATTACATTATGCCCTCCTTAACGCCTGCGACAAGTGTCCGGTTCAAGGAAGCCCGCTCGGTCCGCAGCGGAGCTATTGTGTTTCGCGCTCAAGGTTTTTTTCGGGGAAGAGCTCCAACTGGTACTTCAGTAATTAACTGCGCACGACAATCGCCAGCGGCACTGTATCTACGGACGCGCGCGAGTTTATTCAATTAAAAGTAGGCGAGCAACGGCCAACAATCAAGCATATCGATGGTATCACTTGGCACCACAGGCTGGCTGTGGTCAGCAAGACACGCCTTGTCAACAAGCCACCGCCCAAATGCTTCAAGTTGGCAATTAAAGAATTTATTCATATTGGATATATATAAGTTGGATAGTAATCTGTGCTTCCCAGTGACTCACGCAGTACCGCTGCGAAAGGAAGCTCGCGTTCAATGAACGCAAGGCGTTGTTTTTACGATCCAAACGGGGTCGGGCCGAACAAGCGTATGCGAGTCTGCGGAAAGAGTTTTAAAAAGTGAGGCTAACGGAAAACACCGCTCCCGGATTCACCCTTCTGCTGCTGGGAACTAATGTGAATCGCCAGACTTCCGTAGGTGATGTAAGTAAACGTGCCGATGCACGGTGCAACATGCAGCAACGCGCGCTTTCGGCCCACCGCCGCAAGCGTGTACTGACCGAGAATCAACACACGCAGTAACATGCGCGCGCGCCTTAAATCTCAAGGCCCAGGGCCCACCGAAACCGCTAAAAATAGGCATCTTCGCGGGCGCATTCGTACCGTGCAAGCAGAGCCAGGCACATTACCCGTGAGCCAGAGGCAAGGACACTGCGCCTGCGGTGGCCACAACTGATGGGCAGCTTGACAGGACGACGTGCGACGATTGAACCGTTATCGCAGCAACACACAACAGATCGGCCGCTTTGTCCACGCAGCGTCAGGTCAACGTTTTTAATAACGCGCGCTCGGCTGCAGGGTTGGTGACAAACGACGCGCTGCCCCGTTGCTAACGGCGGCTGGCAAAACTGGTGCACCACCGAGCTGGGCAAGCGAGCGGATATTTCGCAAGAACTCGAGGCTCATTCGTACTACTACCGCACCTGTCGCGCGTACTCGGGTCGTGACCGCTACTGCCTGCGCGAAAAAGACGTTTCCCACGGGTGGATGGTCTGTCTAAGCAGGCTGAGCTCTGCGGTCCCCTCCCAGAGAAAGACGGGACTCTTACGTGCGGAGGTTTCGATCAGCTGACGGAGGCGATCCTCGCTGCATCATCCGTCGTGCCCGTCTCGTGCGTATCCATGCCGCGCACACCGTCGTCCCCGCCGCTACGAGGCAGTAAACCTCGTCACTGCCACAATGCACATAGTTCAGACGAAGGGGGATGTCAGAGACACAAGCGCGCAAATCCGTGCACACGGAAGATTTAGCAAGCGAGCAGGCGAGTTGCACGCACAGTCGCACGGTCACCCTCCACACCTAGTGGTGGGCTTTATTAGCTTTAGCTTTTCTTTGTGCGTGCGCAGAGAGCGCAGCAAGCGCTTCGAGAGAGCAATATGCAAAGTCCGCAGAAAGTAAAGAATAAATTATAATACATAAAAAATTACTTATTAAAAATGTTTGAAATAAAAAAGTTAATTTATCCGCAAACAAAGAATAGGAGAGTTGAGTTTATAATAGAAATACATTTACTGCGGCACCGCTCTCTCCGGCTGATGGCTGCCCTGGGGGTTTTGCGCTGCACGAAAAGATGTGCCAAACTCAATGGATTTTGGTGCGTATTTGCTTTTTTTTAATACTATGCCCGCTTTAATTTGTAGAAATTAACTGCCATACTTACAGCTGTTATAGCTTACCTGGTGTTTCTTGTGACGCGAAAAGCCTCGCGAGAAAAAGAGAAAGCCAAAGCCCTTGGACGTCAACGCATACCTGCAGTTTCGCTCGGGCTAAACCGCCGTCATCCTATTTCCACGCTCGAAGTCGGTCACTGCCTATTTTCTTCCTTTATATTTTTTCGCGTCAATCTGTTTATCAGCCGTTCTTCCGCTGTCACTTCGTTAAGAGGAAGTGGATGATCGCTGTTTCGGACGAAAAAGAAACTGCGGGCCGCGTCAGCTGATGGCGCGTTTCGGTCGAGGCTGAATGAATGAAACCAGTTTCCGCGAACTTTATTTGTTTTGTTCGTTGCCGTTATTGTTTTATTTATCAATATCTGTATCAGTCCGTGTTCCGCGGTGGTTTTAGCGCGACGGATCGCCGCCGAGACGGCACCGTAGTCGCGCCCCTGGCCGCGGTGTGGTCGCAGTACAATGTCGAGGCGAAAGGTCGCACGCGGCGCGCATTTTGGACGAAGTGTAGCGGCTTCGCGCTGGTGCCAGCGCGCGGTGTTTTGCATGTGGAGCGTGGTGTTTCGACAACTGGTGCAGTGGCGGCCCGGCGATGGTGTCGGCGCGCAACACGGTGCCCTCCGAGCCGTCGCACATTCCCGGCGGCTTCGGCAGTGCGGCCTGGGTGCGGACATTCTTTCGTCTCGTGAAACCCTCGGGCGGCGGCAACACCCTGCACTACTCCGAGAGAAAGCTGCTCGGGTGAGTAGTCGATACGTCATTTTAGCGATATGCCGTCGGAAGGCGCCGGTCAGCTGACGGCTCTTGCAGAGATGCTGCTCTCGTTATCGTCTTACGAAAGAGTTCCGAAAGTGATTTGGCAGCTTAACCTGGGGCTTACGCAAGACGCTTTCGCGCGGCGCAGTTGGTCTGCTGCGTCGGAAAGGAAAATCACGCGGCAATGCGAAACCAGTGGTGCTTCCGTGTAACTTTGGTTATCTATGCAGATACTTCGATTTAGTGAACGTCGTAGTAGAATATATAACCAATTGCAGCACCACCCGCGCGCCATGTAACGCCGTGGTATTTTCTGGGCACTAGCTTCGTACGTGAGGATTTAACGATTCGGACGTGAGCGGACTCTTAAGAGCCTTTTGGCACTGCCATAGCATAGCCCCCTCCCCCCCCCCCCCCCCCCCCAAAAAAAAAAAAAAAGTTAATGAACATATTTAACACAATATCCATGGTAAGTGGTTGCAGGAACTTATTGACTATCATGCGCATTGTTTTTTTTTTTTTTCTAAAGCTTGTGTTGCATTGCTTGGCTGTGAATTCCCAGTCAAAAAAGAGTTCCTCAAACCAGTTGGAAATTTCCAATTGGAACCAATTGGATATTTCCATTTGTGTTTTGGGACACCCATTGGAAAAATCCAACAGGTCCAATTAGACCAATTGGTTCTTTTTAACACAAATGGACCCAATTGGTCTCTAAACTGGACTCGCTGGGACCAACATTAAAATAGAAGTAAAGGAAAAAAAATCCTATATAGGCCCTAACCTTGATATGACACGGATATACTTGAAACTCCTTTCGAGAAGCATACTCGTGCATGAAAACACTACGGCAATTATCTTCATTGACATACCCAACACTCAGGCATTCACTATGGGAGATGCATGTCAGGTGCTATATATGTGAGCAAAATGTGGTTGACCAAGTGGTGCCAGTGGTTCATGAGAAATTGGTAAAATTTCAAGATAGATTTTTAACTTGACAGAATGCTAATGCTTCTCTCCATTGATAACACCAAAATACAAAGATATTTTACTTTAAAACTAACAATATTGTCACGCGCTAAGGCAAGATCAATCAACAGTACTAGCAGCCAGACCCGAAGAATGCCAGACACGAAAAGATGGTTCTCCAGCTGGCGCGGGATCTTCGACTTCGTCGTCTTCTTCGCCGTTCTTGCTGGGCACGCAATGCTGATCGTTTGCTGGCTCAAAACACCAGGTGGCATTATTCCCCCTCCCAATGAAGCATCGACTCGATGCTCAACCACAAGACGTACATGGAAAGTACATAAATTAGGTAAGACACACACACAAAAAAAAATGGAAACGCGCTAGCCCACATACGGACATGAACACGAGGCGAAAAATGCGTTCTGTGGTCGGGAACAAAAAAACAATCGCTTCGCAGTTCTTCGGAGGACGTCGCGAGTACAGCAAAAAAAGAAAAAAAAAGTTTGTTCACCACTACACTGTATGAATATCACTGTGTGAAATACGGCTTGAGGCGGACGACGTGTACAATCTCTGGGCGTGGTAATCGGCGCTTGGGTGATGACAGGTCTCCGTCTGGAATCACTTCATAGTTCACGTCACTGACACGCCTTAATACTCTGTACGGTCCGAAGTACTTGCTCAGGAGTTTCTCGCTGAGGCCTCGCCGTCTAATGGGGGTCCAAACCCAAACTTGGTCACCGGGCTCATAGGTAACTTGTCGATGGTGGAGATTGTACCTTATTGCATCTGTACACTGCTGCTGTCTTATGTGCACACGGGCCAGTTGACGTGCTTCCTCGGCTCGCTGAATGTACTCCTCGACGTCAGGGGCTAACTGGTCGGGCTGATCGATGTCGTCATACGGAATCATGGTGTCGAGCATAGTTTGAACATCTTGACCATAAACGAGGCGAAACGGCGTGAATCGTGTAGTTTCCTGCGTGGCAGTGTTGTACGCAAACGTTACGTACGGCAGGATTTCGTCCCACGTTTTGTGCTGCACATCCACGTACATAGAGATCATGTCTGCCAGTGTTCTGTTTAGTCTTTCTGTCAAGCCGTTAGTCTGAGGGTGGTATGCAGTGGCCTTTCGATGACTCGTGTAACTCAACTTAAAGATGTCGTCCAGAAGCTTCGCCGTAAACGCCGTCCCTCGGTCAGTGATGATGAATGACGGTGCGCCATGCCGAAGCACAATGTGATGCATAAAAAACTGGGCAACCTCAGATGCTGTCCCGCGTGGTAGTGCCTTCGTCTCAGCGTAACGCGTCAAGTAATCGGTTGCGACAATGATCCACTTATTGCCGGAGGAAGACAAGGGAAATGGGCCAAGAAGGTCCATTCCAACTTGATCAAACGGCGTACGCGGGGGGTCGATGGGTTGTAGAAGGCCTGCAGGCTTGAAGGGTGGTGACTTGCGGCGCTGGCATTCACGACATCCTTTCACGTAGCGTTTGACGCAAGCAGTCAGTCTAGGCCAGTAGTACAGTTGTCGTACCCTGTCCAGAGTCCTTGAGTAGCCCAAGTGACCACATGTCGGCTCGTCGTGGCAGGCTAATAGGATGTCGTCGCGAAGGTCTTGAGGCACTACTAGAAGATGTGGTTTGTCGCTGGCACCTGTGTTTCTTTTGTATAAGATGCCCTCTCGTAGGCAAAATGACGACAACCGTCGCGAAATAGGGCGAGGAATGGACGCGATGTCGCCTTCTAAGTGATCGATGATGGGCCTTAACTCAGCGTCCGATCGCTGTTTAGCGAGCAGATCCGGACGGCTGAGGGCTCCCAGGAAGGCGCTGTCATCTTCCTCGTCAGGATTCTGGGATTCAACAGGTGCTCGTGAGAGCGTGTCAGCATCTTCATGTTTTCTGCCAGACTTGTAGACGATGGTGATGTTAAATTCCTGGAGTCGCAGACTCCAACGTGCCAATCGTCCAGAAGGGTCTCGGAGGTTGGCCAACCAGCACAAAGCGTGATGATCGGTCACAACCTTAAATGGCCTCCCGTAGAGATACGGCCTAAACTTTGTAGTAGCCCAAATGACCGCGAGGCACTCCTTCTCTGTGGTGGAATAATTGGACTCGGCGCGTGACAGAGTGCGGCTAGCGTAAGCTATAACTCGTTCAGTCCCGTCTTGCCTTTGCACCAGGATAGCTCCGAGACCAATATTGCTGGCGTCAGTGCGTACTTCTGTGTCAGCGTCCTCATCGAAATGACCGAGCACGGGAGGAGAAGACAATCGACGTTGTAGCTCGGCAAAGGCGGTCTGTTGTTCATCAGTCCAGAGGAATGGCGAGTCATCACGCGTAAGGCGAAATAGCGGCTCTGCAATCTTCAAAAAATTTTCAATGAAGCGTCGATAATATGCGCACAAGCCCAAAAATCGTCTGACACTTTTCTTGTCGGTTGGAGCTGGAAAAGCAGCTACGGCAGCAGTCTTCTCGGGATCGGGCCGAACACCTGCCGCGCTCACAACGTGACCGAGAAACTTCAGTTCCTCGTAACCGAAATGGCATTTCTCTGGCTTGAGGGTAAGGTCAGCCGATCGAATGGCTTCGAGTACGTTCCGAAGGCATCGAAGGTGCTCGTCAAAAGTTTCCGAAAAGACAACGACATCATCGAGATAGACGAGGCAGCTTTTCCATTTGAGGTCAGCGAGAACGGTATCCATCATTCGCTGGAATGTGGCTGGAGCGGAACAAAGGCCGAAAGGAAGTACTCTAAATTCGTAAAGGCCATCCGGAGTCACAAAGGCAGTTTTCTCGCGGTCCCGCTCATCTACTTCAATTTGCCAGTAGCCACTTTTCAGATCGATAGAGGAGAAATACTTCGCGAGCCTAAGCCTGTCCAGAGAATCGTCGACACGAGGCAACGGGTATACGTCTTTCTTTGTGACGTTGTTTAGCTTCCGGTAGTCAACACAAAACCGAAGCGTGCCATCTTGCTTTTTAACAAGCACAACAGGCGACGACCAGGGACTGCATGAAGGCTGTATTACGCCGTCTTGAAGCATTTCCTTCACCTGCGTTTGAATGGCATGTCGTTCGGTCGGGGAAACACGATAAGGCTGCTGCCGTATGGGGTGCGCGTCGTCATAGGTGATGATACGGTGTTTAGTAATCGACGTTTGACGTATCTTCGACGACCGTGCAAAGCAAGAGTGGAATTCGAGCAACAGGTCACGCAGGGGTTGTTTGTTGTCTTCAGAAAGCGTTGCACTAATGTCGACGTTGCTTAGAGGTGCTTTAGTAGTGACGATTGCCTGGGAAGCAAAACATTCAGTGACGTCGGCGATCGGGTCGGCGTAGGCGATGACAGTACCAGGGAAAAGGTGGCGGTGTTCGTAGCTGAAGTTCGTGACAAGAACGTCACAGTGACCATCATGGAGATCAATAAGGCTTCTTGCTACGCAAACACCTTGAGAAAGCAGGAGAGAGTGATTGCTTTCTGCGACCGCTTCACCGTGTAAGAGTCTGTCACATGCCACTTGAACCACGATACTTGCACGCAGTGGTAACGTGACAGCGTCGTCGATGACACGAAGAGGTGCTCGAGCGTGGATGGTGTTGGTCGTCGCAGCGGCGCTCTTTGTCGAGAAAGTGACGAGGCGTTGTCGAATGTCGATGATAGCTCCGTGCTCCCTGAGAAAGTCCATGCCGATGATTAGGTCACGAGAACACTGAGGGAGAATGCTCAAGCTGGCAACAAACGTAGAGCCGCGAATCTGTATTCGTGCCGTGCACATGCCGAGTGGTGTGACGATGTGCCCGCCAGCTGTACGAACTGGCGTTTGATTCCAAGGCGTCGTCACTTTCTTCAGAAGGGTGGCCAGTTTTTCGCTGATTATCGAATAATCTGCTCCAGTGTCCACTAAAGCAGTCACGTCACGACCGTCGAGCAATACAGGAATGTCCAAGGAAATTCGTCGTCTGTAATCAGCAGGTACTGTCGTCGTCGATGTATCGTCGGGTCGCGTACGGGTCAGCAGGGGTCCTTGAGTACGTCCAGACAGAGCGGCCTCGCCCCCGAAGGCCGCTGTGGTTAGTTTTCCCGGCGCGGACTGGGCGACCGACCCTGCACCACGCTCGAATACGTACGGCGAGTCGGAGAAAATCGCCGCGGCGAAGGGGAGCGTGACTGGTGTCGAGCTGATGAGGATCCGCGCTGCTGGGCAACGTATTCTTCAATCGCAGGAGGACGCTGGCCGAACCTAGGTCGCGGCGAGTTTGCCGAGAATCCGCGTAATCCGAGCTCTCGATAAGAGCACTGTCGGTAGACATGCCCAGCTTCACCACAGTGAAAGCAAAGCGGACGGCGATCAGGTGCCCGCCACACGTCTGATTTCCTTGGGGCCTGTCGGTGGTCGTGGTAATAAGAGGTCGCTTGGTCGGACTGTAGTATGGCCGGAGACGCGGTCCGAAGCAGGAAGGAAGGTGGGGCAGGTTGCCGCAAAGCTTGCGAATATGACATACGGGTGCTGTCAGTTCTTAGCGGTTGAGCGTCTGTGCTGAAGGGTGGTTCTCTTAACGCATGATGCACTTCGTCACGGACAACGCTGGACAAAGAGCTGAGCGTCGGCTGTGAGGGTACCGACAGTTTCTGCAGTTCTTCGCGGATAACGGACCGGATGAGCTCTCGAAAGAAATCGACGTGGCCCCCGAGAGCTCCGAAGAAGTCCGTAGGTGAGGCAGCGTTCACTTGGCGTTCGTATGATGGTGCCCGCTGCCGAAGAGTCTGTTCCATGGTGACGGCCTCGGAAAGAAATTCTGACACAGTCTTTGGAGGGCTGCGCACGAGACCGCCGAACAGCTGCTCTTTCACTCCGCGCATCAGGTACCGCACCTTCTTTTCTTCCGACATGCTGGGGTCGGCTCGTCGAAAGAGACGTGTCATGTCCTCGACGTACATTGCGACACCTTCATTCGGCATTTGTATACGGGACTGGAGATCACGCTCAGCTCGTTCTCGGCGATCAGGGCTCGCATACGTCTCAAAAAGACGGCGTTTGAATTCTTCCCAAGAAGTTAGGGCATCTGCACGGTTCTCATACCAAACACGTGCGCCATCGTTAAGGCTGAAATATACGTTTTTCAGTTTGTCTGCATCGTTGTACTTGTTGTACGAGGCAACACGTTCATAGTGCACCAGCCAATCTTCAACATCCTCATGCATGGCACCGTGGAAAGGATTCGGCGTTCGCGGACTAAGTAGCGTGCAATGAATCGGCGTAGTGCCTTCCATACCGGTTGGGGTGGTCGGAGCTGCCATTGTCTCTGGGAGGAGTCCAAACTCAGGGGCTTGTCCACGGATCCTTCTGCTGGCGCGGTGTACAGGCGTAACCACCGGTACAGGACTGGAGCTCCTGCTGCTCGGAGGGGTTTGGTGCATAGATGAGATTACCCAGCACCTCCACCAGTTTGTCACGCGCTAAGGCAAGATCAATCAACAGTACTAGCAGCCAGACCCGAAGAATGCCAGACACGAAAAGATGGTTCTCCAGCTGGCGCGGGATCTTCGACTTCGTCGTCTTCTTCGCCGTTCTTGCTGGGCATGCAATGCTGATCGTTTGCTGGCTCAAAACACCAGGTGGCAATATAATTGTGATATTATTATTATCAACTATTCTGTTGTTTTGCGAGATTACTCAGTGACTTTCAATTGGGTCCAGTTGGAATCAACTGGCATACCAAGCTCCAGTGATGTCCATTTGGAACCAACTGGACTTCTCATGATGCCCAATTGGAACCAACTGAACTTCTCATGAAGCCCAATGGGAACTTGGGCCTCCGATGATGTCCAATGGGAACCAGTTGGATCCCATTGAAAAATCCAACTGGACTCAATGGGTTTTTTTGACTGGGAAATGCTTTCAATTGAGCATTGTCACAAGTTTACATCTTTGCAGGTTTTATGTTGGGTCTTCATAGTCGAATTCCCGGAAAAGAAAAGCTTTTTTTTTTTTCGTCATTTTGATCCTGATGTTTCTTTATCCTGGCGTTATCGTGGAAGCATGCATGTCAGAACGAAACTAGGTAGAAGATAGAAAACGAAAATAAGAATATGAGGACCATATGACGGTGTGCATTTGCATTATCTGGGACATTTGTTCCCTTCTGCATAGCTGAAAATAAATCATTGTGTTCGTTTATAATATCCGAGGAAAAAAAAAAACCTACACTGGGGTTGTGTCACCTTCAAAAAAACCTGACTCTGAAAGGGCTAAGAACAAATGAAAATTTCTTACTCTCTTTTATTGTCTTTGGAAGGTTATTCCATATTTTTGTTCGTATGTAGGCTACCCTGCACCTACCGTACAATTTGTCAACTGGCAGAGTGACATTTTTGTGCAACTGTGTCATTGTGTGTCTAATACCTCTATCACACGAGCACCCAAAAACTCTTTTACGTAAGCGGTCTTTTACCAAGATGAAAGACTTTTTAATGAAGAGGTGTTGCGCAGCAGACACATGGCACCGACGGTCTCCTTTTAGTCTTTCCTTCTGGACACGCTACTGAAAGCGTGGCGCTAGCGTTCGAAACAAAATCGGCCAAAATAAATTCATGTATCTCGAAATATAAAGTGAAAACTTATTGTGTTACACGTTTTTCGAATAAATTGGATGCTCACAATGCCGTGAGCGCAGTTTTTCTCGTCCGTGCAGCGTGCGTCTGCAAGCGACGTCACGTGACATCCCCGACCCGTTCGACTTGCTTACGAGAGTACAGAAGAAAAAGGAGCATTACTTCTACACCTTCTGCGAGACATCAGATTATTTTTTATGATGACTCTAGGCGACAGAAAAATACGCGTTCGCTTATTTTCTTTAATATATGATAATTGCTCGCGCCCACTGGTTTCGAGGCTACTCCTTTTCGGCCGTAAAGGAGATCGACAAACTCCGCTTCTGAAAAAGAGATCGCTCCCTGTCCTGTGTCTGTGAGCGAAATTTTTTTTCGGGAGAAAACTTCACTCAAAGACTTTTGAGTGTCCGTGTGACAGGGGTATAAGAGGTGTGGTAAATATGGCACTTGGAAGGGGGGGGGGGGGAGTTATTGTCCGATAATATCATGAATAGGCAGTATCATGGATGCTATTATGAACTGAACACGCTCTTTTGAAGTTCCTGGCAGTGAGGAATGGCACAACTTTATGTTTTTTGAATGGAGGTACTGTGTTTTTCATATACCTAGAGAAAGACAATCTGGGGCGCTCTTTTTTACTGCACCTTGATATAATGGGCAGTCCAAGGCAACTTTTCTAAGTGTAAGGGCTATGAAAGAGTTGCGACAGTAATTCGTTCTGCATTACATAAAGAAACTTGTACTGGCAATCAGTGTTGCAAGATGGGATTTGTTGGTTGTTAGAGGAATAGTGCGTGCATGAACAGGGACAAAAGAAGAACATGAATCGCTGTGTGTGTGTGTTCTTGTGTACTTTTTTGTCCCTGTTCCTGTGTGCGTTAGTCATCTGGACCATCTTGTACCATCAATTATTTTTGGCAAAGTTTTGATTGCATCACGTGTCCTATGTTAAGGCTATGCATTGTCAATGCCCACATGGTGAAAATAAGTTTCATGCAATGGGTAGGTGTGGTATTCTCAGATCGTCACTTTTAGAGAAAGTTCCACTTTTGCAAGAGTTCGCATGACTAGCACCAGACGTGTCCTTGTATCTGAGTGATAGTGTTCCTGGCACTGAACGTAACCATAAGCTGAGGGATAGCTTCCAAGTTTGGCGCATTGTAGGCACCAAAATTGGAAGTAGGGATGTCCATGTGAACATCCCAAATCTGAACTGCGCAATGGTGACGTTCAGCAGGCATAGTGTTGTGGGCACCACCCCGCTCCGCCATAGCCTTCTCAGTGCAAAGCATTGAAGAAGGAGTGCGAGCACCGCAAAGGGGATCACAGGTGATCTTTTATTGCCAATAACTCCACTTCTGCTGGATGTGTTGGAGTGCTTCTTGCTGCAAAGTATTTCTTAAATAGTCTGTTTCAACGTCAAATGCAGTTCTCGACTTTCAGAGTCGCCCCAGGTTTGTAACAGGAATGCTGCTTGGCTAGAATCTCTGGCTAGAATCTGTGACACCCCTTCAGGCAATTTACGGATGATTGTACTTGCTTCACCATACTGTAGGTACTCGGCGGAGCAGATGTTTGAGGTGGTGTCAAGGGTGGAGTTCTACCGGGACTTTGTGCCCTGGTGCACACAGTCGCGTGTCACGGCTCGTTCTCCCCACGCCCTGACAGCCTACATGCAGGTGGGCTTCGCACCCATTGTCGAGAGCTATACCTCTCACGTCACACTGATGCGGCCCACCCTTGTCAAGGTGGGTGCCGTTGGCTACTTCAAGGTGCACTTATCCACTGGCAGATACCGTTTACAGCGAATTGCTATTAAGTGGAGGAATATCGAGTTAGTCTATGGAGGAATATCGAGTTAGTCTGAATTAGTAAATTACAGGTATTGAATACCACGAAGGTCAGCCTTTGTGATATTGTTAGTGAAGTCTTGGTGAGCCAGAAAAGACGCAAAAATGAAAGGTGGGCCTAGTTCCCACCATAGAGTTTCTCTTGATACCACCTAGAGGGTAATCGGGCACCACCGTCTATGCGAGTTACCTAAAGGGCACCTTGCCCTTATGGGATTGACGGGTTATGTGTATGCGAGGCTTTCGTTGACTGGTATTGAACGAGGCTTTGTCTAAAACGTAATAATGGCTGCACAAACAATGCATTCTTAAAATTATATCTACATAAAAGGCTTTCATTTGCCCATATTACATCTCTCAATAAAGTTTACTCACCTGCAATGCAGGATCAGGCGAAGAAAAGCAAGAACAGACGACAAGTCGTTTCAAAGCGAACGAGAATCTTGACGTCTGTCCTCCAACATTAGCGGCCAGCTGATACTTTTTATGCTTCCTATAATTGTACATGCAATAATATATCCTCAAAAATGAACAAAACATGTTTGTGTGTAATAATAGAACTAAAACAGCTTTTTACAGTGAAAGCTCGATGATACGAATCTCACGGGGTCACGAAAAATATTCGTATTAGCCGAAATTCGTATCATCGAAACACAATTAAAACTACAGTCGAATCTCGATAATTCGAACTCGAAGGGGCCCGAAAATTTGTTCGAATTAAAAGGACGTATTTTTTAAGTATTCGTGCACCATAGCACGATGCACGAACGGTGCGAGTCGTGAAATATCGCGGCGCGCAAGCGCACAGCAAGCGCGGGCCACGACACTGCCCACGCCGGCTAACGGTCGCTTCTCGATAACGGCAGAAAACGAAGCTTCAAGGAGCGGGCGGCGCCGGCACACGGGTGTGCGCGGAGACCGTCAAAGGTGAGGGAGGAGAGCGGCAGGGAAGCGGATTTGGCCGCGTCAACTCCGCCGCTTCGGTGGCTCCCCTCGCCCTCCCTCTCAACTCCCTCGTAGCTCTCTCACCTTCGACTCCGTGCGCGCCCACCGCCGTGCTGGCGCCAGCTTATTTTAGCCGCTCCCTGAAGTTTCGTTTTCTGCCGTTATCGGGAAGCGAGCGTTTGCGGGCATGAGCAGTTTCGTTGGCCCGACTGCGCCTCCGCCGCTGCTTCCCTCTGCGCTGCTGCCGCAGCGTGCAAGGTCAACATGTGACTAGAAAATAGAGGAGAAGGGTTCACTGCCATTTTATCCGCGTGGCTGAGTGGCTGAGACGTCGGCACTAGTGTGTGCTAGAATACGGTTGTCTAGAACACTCTAGTCGGCACGTACACGCTTGTTCCGGCGCGATGCAGAAACGGCGACCTTGCAATTTGAGAGAGGGTGAAATTTCCGCCGCGGTTCTTTTTTATTTTTTTTCCCCGTTCCTTCCCGCGCGGCATTGAGGGGTCTCTCCTGAGCTTTTGCTTTATGGCGGTGTCGGAGCAATGCCGGTCGGAGGCGCCGCCGCGTGATTTGGCGCGCTGCTAAGAGCATTGTCGGTGCGCGGTATGTTCGAAATAAGCGTGTTCCAATTAACGAGATTCGACTGTAGCTAACCTTCCTTTGCAGCGAAGCCGACGCGCATCTCTTTCTGTCTCCGCGACGTTCTTCCTTTTTTCTTTCCCCTCCCTATTGTTTATATGCTTACCCGCGTCGTTGTTTGTACTCGTTTGCTTCGTTTTTGCTCCTTTTTGGCGCGTTAGGAGCGTTAGGAGGCGGTCCAGCTACTAAATTAAAGAGTCAGAGGTGAACTCACTCAGGCACATGTACGTAAAAAGCATTTATTTCTTGGAAGAAAAAGTCTGTAATGTCCTTCTATCACGGTAGACAATCCTATCTCGGTAGACATAGCTCGCTGCGACTAGGTAAAATGGCGAAAACACAAAGATCGCGGCCCAAAGCACAGCAGCCACTCCGTCCTATGGGCGGCCGCCGAAAAGGAGGAAAAGTACAAAAGCGCCACCGCTTCAAACTCTTCGCGCCCAGTCGCGGAGTCCACTCTGTCCGGCGCCGCGTCTGCGCCTCCGCACCAAAAGATAACGGGAGAAAGCGCGTGGCTGCGCGCTGTTCTCTTTTGCGGCCGTCAGTGGGGCGGCGTTTATTCGTATCAACCGACGCAGGCCGAAAATCGATTCGTAACAACCGTTCTCTAGCACGTTGCAAAGTAATGGGGCTCGGCCGGGACCACAGAAAAATTCGTATCATCCGTAAATTCGTATTAGCCGTGATCGTATCATCGAGCTTTTACTGTACATGGTGTTTCAGCAGGAAATGAATCAATATGACAGACGGAACGGTGCTAGCCAGGCACGTCTTCAAGCTGTCCTGGTTCTCCGAGAACGATCCCAATCCGAAGTCACAATATACCGTCATTCCCATGCATACCACAGGGCAGCAGCGCCAGATTTCCCTCTAGGTAGTGTAGTGAGATGGTTCCCACTCTGGGTGACATCATGCAACAGGATTTTACCACTCTAGCTGAAGATTTCTCTGTTGCATCCCATTCACATCCTGTGACGTGTTGCTTTAGCTTTGACTCAGAAGGCATTGAATGCTGTACCACGAACTGCTTGCAAATCATTCCCAACCCACCAACATAACTCTCTGATTTTTGAGGAGTGTATAGTTTAACGTCAATTCTGTTAGTGTTGTTTTCACTCTGACTTTTACTTTCTGTTCTGGTTCTTGCTAACAAAAGTTAATATGACCTGCTTGCTTTGCAGTCAGTGTGCTCAGATGGTCGCCTCTTCAACCACCTGGAGACCATCTGGAGGTTTGAGCCAGGCCTTGAGGACAACCCAAAGACCTGCACGCTAGACTTCAAGGCAAGCTATGCTTGTCCTGACATCACTTGCTCACTGCCTTGGTTGCTTGTTCTCTGGTTACTCGTGTCTTCTGAAATTAATACACTTACCGTCTATGCAGAGACAGAGAGTTGTCTCTAAGTAGGCATCATGTAGAGTTTGGTTGAGTACTATTCGCAAAGAACAGGACTGCACATAAGAAAGTTCAGCAGAAGCAAGGTTGATATTTGGCCGAGTTGGTTAAATGAGGGCAGTGCGAAAAGACAAATAAGGAGACGTGCGGTGTCTGTTCTTCTATGGGGTGGGAATCCTGCGCCAATTCAGGCATTTTGATACTCGAGGAAATTGCTGTGCCAAACGCGCCAGAACAGTTTCGGCAGCTTTGGCTTTAACAGGTGTTGGCGAAAGATCAGTGCTGGGTGTTGTGTAGTGGGTCTCAAAGGGTGTGTAAAGTAGAGGTCTGCCATTTTCAACTCCTGTGTCTGCTGACAGTGCATTGCTCTCAACACTTGTCAGCTATATCATCGCCAGCTTCTGTTCAGCACACTGTGATTACAATTTACCTCATAACGTGCTACAGAGCCAAAAAGCAGTTTTCTGAGTTTTTAATGCTTCTAATGCCAAACCCATAATTCATTTTTGAAGGTATTATCAAGTACAGTGTTGTGGTTTTTACTGCTGAATTCATAGGCAAAGTGTTTTTTTATTCAACGCTGAAAAATGGCTGTTGCACTGCCAATAGTCATGAACTCGGACAAATACTGGTTCAATGCTTGTGATTACAGAGTGGAAGCATTACAGTGTGCCATGCTACGATTGCAGAAAGACATGCTGGGATGGCTGCATTGCCTTTGTTTCTAGGGGTCAGGAGCAGTTTCGTGGTCAGTTTCCATATAAGAATAATCAACCATAATGGTATAATTTTCCAGCTTTCTCAATATCACTAAGTGAACTGCTCGCTGCTATATCCTCGAATAAGGTAATGCCGGAACAAATTTTCCATCTGTTTGTGGGTGAAAAAAAACAAAACAATTTCTGCATTACAAAATTGAACCTTTGCGCTATGTGCCATTGCAAGCTTAGGTGAGGTTGCCACTGCCGTCGGCCACTGTTCTCGGCTTTACACCGTTCTCTGTGGTCCGTGTCTGTTGCAGGTGTCCTTCGAGTTTCGCTCGCGCCTGCACTCGCACCTGGCGCACATGTTCCTGGACGAAGTGGTGCGGCAGATGACACGCGCCTTCTTAAACCGAGCAGCAACACTGTACGGCAAGCAGTCGATCCCGGGCGGCAAGGTGCTGCCCTCTGGTGCTCCCTGACGCCGGCCCCCCGAGTAGTCTTGTCGTACACGGGGCTTCACCTTGATGTGGACTGATTTTAGTCTTTGTTTTAGCTCCTCTCGCAACCTCGCTTCCCCTCGCGCCTGCCCTCCAAGTTACGCAACGTTCTGACTGAAACTGCCTCGTGCGGACGTCACTTCGAGATCGCAAAGCTCATCCACCAGGGGAGAGAAGTGACTCGGGATCGCTGGTTGGGTGAAGTGGCAGCGAGGGCATTCTAGATGTGCTTAAAGTCAGGGGTCGTTTTTGGCGGCCTGAAGCAAGCTAGTAACGAACCGAAAAGTTCCGTGGCAGCCATCAGCCGGAGGACTGAGGAAACATGACGGACGTCCTCGACGTGATGCCTCGCAAAAGAGGCCCGACAACGGCAGCAGGGCTGAGTGTGGCAGCAACTTCAGCCGTTGCTTCTGGGTGTCCTCTTTACCTGGGCTGGTTCAGGTTTGCCGTGGCAGCCATTGTTTCAGCCACGAACAAAGCCGGTAACGATGCTGGGAAAAAAGCAGCCGTGTAAAAGGATCCTGTGGAGTAAATTGAAATTCACACATTTTTTTATGTTGTTGAGCAATTGAAATTCACGTGTTCGCATTTATTAAGTGCAGGCTAGTGGTTTGCCCACTTCAGATTGGCCAGACACACAACAATGCAAAGCTCACGTAAGGTTGTGCTGTTGACATCAGTAGTTTAGCAGTGACTTCCTCCATTTTCTCGGGGGGGGGGGGGGGGGGGGCACACAACAAAGTCTCAGCAGAGCCTGTTATAAGTTAGAGCTTAGTAGATCTTCCTGGTTGTTGGGCGCAAACTTGCACTGAGCTTTGAATACAGGCTCAGCTTTTGTTTCTTTATCTTTCCTTTTTACACGAAGCTATTGGAAATAAAATATTCTTGTTTTCGAATGTTTATTCTTCATACTTTAAGAAAAAGAATGCTTTGCCTAGACTAGTAGGCAAATCTGGTCTGTATTAAACACAAATATGGCATTGAACTGATGGGATGTACCATTGTGCCAGAATGGTACCATTGTGAGAAACCAAACTGGAAAGTGAATCTGCCTCTCCATATTTACCAGTTCATGCAGCACTGGTCCGATTCGCTCTCGTGTGTTTAGATTTGGGGCCAGAGTGCATTGGCTCCTGGTTTCACTGCAGTTGCAAGTAAACAGATAAGGGTAACAGACACCTTTTTTTCTCCCATTCGTATTTAATTTATGCATTGATTTAGTATGTCTTGTGTGAACAGTTCCTTTCTTCCCCTTTAATTCAAATGGACGATTTAAAAGTCGCCTGTGCCAGATAGTGTAATCCAGGCTTCTCAGTTTTATTACTTGGAGGAGATGGCATGCTTGCACAATATACACGAATATTATTCTAATAACTAAGTTCATAAGTAGTTACGCTTGAGCACATGCTGGAACTGTACAAACAAATTAGTTCTGAAAATTTGCAAGAAAAAAGATTAATGAAAAGGAACGTTGGCATATACCTGCATGCAAAATTGTGAGCTGTTGGTTAATTCACTTTGTCCATATTACCTACTTGTCACCTGGTTAACTCAGCGAGTAGAGCAACTGCTTCGTGAAGGCAGTGGTGCTTGGATACAAATGTTACTGTGACAGCAGTTAAACGTTTGGAACTGCTTCTGCAGTCTCCATCCCTTACGTTATTGCATCATCATCAAAGCACCTCCTCATTCTCATCTTCACCTTTGCAGTGTGACTAACTGAAAAAATTCTAGTAGAAACTATCGATAAGGATTGTCAGAGACAGCATTAGCTTCCTTGAAATCTATTGGAACTGCGTCGAGTTGCAGCTTCACCATGCACTCCTTGGTCTCGGCAGGAGTAAGTATTATCTTGGGTGGCACTAAGCAAGGACAAGCGTGCAACAAATCCGGCAACAGAATGGCATGGTGCATTATTGACACAAGAGGAACTGAGCTGATGCTGCAGGTTCCCTCTGAGCAAATGTGAAGAGTGGTGCACAGTGACTTGAGCACTAACCCGCCAAGCGCACCCCTCTTTGCTTCACGTGATGATGCCTCCGCCAGTAGAGAGTACAGCTGAAGGTGCGCGATTTTCTCCTCTCCGACGCTTTGCTCATTTGGGAGTAGGATTTTGTGCGCGCCGCAGAAATTCTGACGGTGACGGCATCTGTGATGTATTCTGCAGGTCATAGCAGAAATAGTAGATGAAAACAGTGTGCATTGAAAAGAAGTTAACTACACTGCCGTGTTGGAAGAGCCTCCTGCTGTCGTAGCTTTAGCTGGGGGGCTCCTATCTAGACACATGGGAAAGGAGAAATCATTTTTCGCGGCAACCACTGCATCAATTTTGGTGAAGTTTGTTCTATTTAAAAGAAAAAGTTAAAAATCTATCGACTGTTGGAAGCAGATTTTTTATTCAGGCTGTCGATTGTTTAATAAATATTGTCAAGAATTGCATTATCAAGTTTACAACTCTAACGCAGCAATGAAAAATGATATCTTAATTTTGTGTATTACATTCAAAAGCAGACAAAATGTATGTATTACATCGCTGTAACGTGATTACCGTTATTATGCGAGTATGACTTGCAAAACCCTTCTAAACATTATAGCAGATTTAGATAAGTTGTAAATTTATAAGTCAAATTTGTCCGCCTTAGATGCTCTAACGAATGCAGTTTACTGAATATTGATGTCTGTTCTTGATGCGAAGGACAAATTTGTAAACTTTGGGCTTACATTCTTTTTTTTAACTTGCGATTAGAAGAAATCCTTGTAAAAATATTCAGGCGTTAAATCAAAATTTAACTTTCTCTCTCAAATGCAACAAATTTCGATATAATCGGCCCAGGGTTTAATTTTAAAAAAAAACTTCTGCAAGTTACATGTACTATTTGTGTAGGCGGCAGTGGAGTTGGTCCCAAGCTAAAGCTTCGTCTTAAGGCTGTATTGTAGTAGGGACTCAACTTTGAAGCGGAGCATAGCACATGCAGCAACAAAAAGAGACTGTACCGTTGAAGGAGTTTCCTTGTGACTTGCCAACCGCAGACTCCTTACACAATCGGATGGCATGGATAATCACAGAGCAACAGACAATCGTGAATGGTCTTTAGGGCTCTGTTGACTGACAGAGTGCAAGGGTAGGTAGATAATGTTCAATAGCCTGGCAAGGGAACAAGAATTCAGGGTTGCCAGTCAGCCTCTAGAGTCTGTAAAGGAGTAAGTTTATCGAGGTCAATTACTCACAGAGGACCAAGATCATGAGAAGGAAATTTACAGAAGAATAAAATTGGGTTGGAGTGCATACGGCAGGCATTGCCAAATCCTGACTGGGAGCTTACCTTCTGTCGTTGAAAAGAAAAGTGTACAATCATTGCATTCTACCGGTGCTAACATATGGGACAAAACTTGGAGGATAACAAAGATGCTCGAGAACAAGTTAAGGACCGCACAAAGAGGGATGCAACAAAAAATGTTAGGCCTAACGTTAAGAGGCAGGAAGAGAGCGCTGTGGATCAGAGAGCAAACAGGGATAGCCGATGTTCTAGTTGACATTAAGAGGAAAAAATGGAACTGTGCAGGCCATGCAATGCGTAGGATGGATAAACGGTGGACCATTAGAGTTACAGAATGTAAAATGAGAAGAGAAGCGCAGTCGAGGATGGCAGGAAACTAGGTGGGGTGATGAAGTTAGGAAATGTGCAGGCGCAAGTTGGTATCGGCTAGCGCAAGACGGGGGTAACTGGAGATCGCAGGGTGAGGCCTTCATCCTGCAGTGGATATAAATATTGGCTGATGATGATGATGATAACCGACAGTCGGAACCTTTTGCATGAGCTGAGCCCATCTTTCTAATTTTCTTCAAGTAAATGCAGCACGAGATCTTCTATACAGAAAGTGTTCAGTAGCTTTTGCGAAGAGGGTCCATGTAGTAATGATAAAACTATGTTGCATAAAACCTTGTTGGTAGCCATCCGGTGCACATTTGTTATAAAGTTTGTGGCATAGACTAGGGAAGCTGTGAGTGCAGCAGACGTTAGTTTCTATGGACTGATGGCACCAGCCAAATCTAGAGAGAGAGAGAGAGAAAGCACTTTATTTGCACCCGCCAGAGAGTATGGGTGATCGGGGTGAGACTCAGCTCCCCCTTTCACCGTCTACTTCCCCCCTAGACGGCGGCCGGAATCGGTTGGTTTCCGGCGGCGGCCTGGGCTTGACAGATGGCTTGTTTTTGGGCTTGTTCTTCCTGGCTTTGGAGGGAGGATTCCCATGACTCTTTGTTTCCATGTAGGCCGTTTAGCGCTGGGTAAGCCCAGAGCATGTGATTTAGGGTCGCTATGCCTTCACAGTTTTTGCATTTCTAAGAGTGCACCTCAGGATGCCATTTGTGTAGGATATACGGGTAAATCTAGAGATGGTCCATTTGATCAACTTGGCTGATAGTAGCAGGGTAATGACGGTGTTGTAATGACTCGTGTGAGAGGAAGAGGGGAGGAGTAGATTTTAATGAAGAGAAGGGAAGAGAGTTCGGCCTCGAGATCGTGTCTCTAGCCTGCTACTCCTCACTGGGGTAAGGGGAAGTGGGAGATATAGGGAGAGGTAGGTGGCAGGTGATCATGATATAGTACAATGAGCTACTACTTACACACGTTGTCCAATAAGCGGTTGTGCACTTTTCACACACTACACGCAGGAGTAGAGAGACATTGCAAAACGTGGCCACGCGCCAGCATGAGCACAGTAGAATTTTCAAGCCAACTGTGCTTCTCGTTGAGTTGACCTTGGCTAGAACAAAAATGTTTAGCGAGTGTCCCTCATAATCAATTTTAAAATAAAGATGTAGTGTGTGTGGGTCATCACATCTTGCAAAATGATGCAAAGCACATAATGGTAGAATGTTTTAGGCTTGTGATGTAATAAGTAATCAAAGACTGTACAATATGAATGACTATACCAGTCGTGGGATTCCACTGCAGAAAATACCAAATTTGAATAAATACCATGCAAACACTTTTTCCAGGTTATACTGACCTGATGAAGCACTCTGTGTTATATTTGAATCCGCAATCAGAACATAACATCCAGTTCTTTTGTTACCAAATAGATGATTTGCAGCATTCTGCAAGTCAGGCCACCCTGCAAGGCTTCATTTCAAGGAAGAGCTCTTGTCTACAAGTTACATTTTCACCTCAAGTGTGAGAATCTCGGACACTGTATGGTGTTGTGCAGTTAGAATCACGCTTTTGTGCTCATTATTTATTTTTAGAAGTACGACTAGGAAATTGGGCTCTGTCATTCAAAACAAGGTGATTTCTCTGTTCCCTTCTTTAAAGGCTTTCACCTCTGTGTTGCTATCATAACTGGTACCAACTGTTAAGGACTCAAGCCATCGATAAGCTGCAGATGCACATGTATGAAGCTCATATAGAATTTCCCTTTCATATTTTCTTAAGAAGTTCAAAAAGCGTGTCTTTGAATGAC
>NC_051155.1:49625440-49685440 GCF_013339745.2 Dermacentor silvarum
ACGCTCCGTTGCACGCGGACGTGACGCAATATGTGCTTGAATCGGAGGTCCGCAAGCAGCGCGGCTCGGACGCCTCGTGGGAGAACAACAACGAGCCACCGCCCGAGCACCTGGACTTCTCTGACGACGAGCAGGAACGCGAGGTCCGCAAGCAGCTTCGAGCATCCCGTGCTGCAGGCTGCGCACCGGCCGGTGCCGACGGCACGGGGGATCGTCCTGGCTGCGACCAAAGGCCTCGTGGTGGTCCGAGGGGCCGTGGAAGGGGCAGAGGCAGAGGTGCACCCAGGGGCGGTCATAACAGAGAGCAACAACCGAGGCAGCAGCCACCGGAGGCGGCCAACGGTGTTGTGCGTGAGCAAATCGATGGACCTCCAGCGCATGTTCATTTCCAGGAGAATCGCAGTAGGCCTCAGTGGCCACCATCGTTGGGCCCGCAGCAGCGGTGGCCTGGTGGCCCTGAGCCGGTGAGATTCCAGCCAAGCCTACCACCACCACCTCAGAGTCCTTCACAGTTGCCGTGGCCTACAAGTCCGCAAGGTAACAACAGTGTGCCACACATTTGGAACACCCCACCGCCATCTTTGGCCAGGCCACCACCGCTACCTTGGCAGCAGAGCAGGCCATGGCTTAACCAGTCTCCCGTGTTTCCGGACTTGAGGACCCCGCCGCCTAATTTCGGCCGTGCAGTGCCACCACCTTGCCCTCCTCGAGCACCTTTTGCAAGCCCCCACAGACTGCATGCCAACACTGCTGCGGGTAATTCAGGCTACCGGCAGGCCAGTGCAGTGAGTCTTCCTGATCCAAGTGCTCTACCGTCACCTGTTTACAACAGTGCAGGGCAGAGGGTGCCCTTGTATGATCCTGTGCCGGACCTTCAGCGCATTCTTGCCACACCACCACCACCACCACCACCATTAAAACGCTAAGGGGCAATGTCATTTTAGTACAGTGTTGTTCTCACAGTGGTTCATGTGGTTTGCTTTTCAAAGAAGTGACTTAATCATGCCTGATTTTTATGTCTGGTTTGTTCAAGACATTTATGCTTGGAATATGTTGACACTGTCTGCCTTTCTACGGATTGCATGTTTTATGATTTGATAGTGACAGTAACTTAAAAGCACACAAACACCTCATTGTGTGAGTGCAACACACTTGCATTGCATTCCATTACATGTGATGCTTAGTATGAGATGATGTATTATGAAAGGAAAGACTGTCATTAACCGGCACCACAGCATGAAGCTATGAAGGAATCCTGTATGGGGTTTTATTTTAAAGCTTTGTGCTGCCTGCAGTCAGGTGGGTGACAATATTCTCTTTTGTCAACCTTCCTCCATATTGTGGGCTTCTGCAGAATTGATTTGTCATGTTCGGGATCATGTATTTGCAAGGGGTCATGTATCTGCACTTAAACATTGTAGTGCATAAAGTTGGATATAATTTGCCACTTTTGCATGTATTGCTGTGCCTGTCATGAGTGGGAATGTGACAACGCTCGCATGCAAATTTTAAATTATTCAGAAAAGTGAACATGTGTCATGAACTTGGGCATCAGTGTTTCTTGTAGGTGGAACAAGTGTTTATCAGAATGTTGTTTCTCATTGAACGTCCTGTGACATTTTTAATGAATCAGAAATAATAAAAAATGTAGTTTGTAAGCCTCTGCGGTGTCACTTAGTGAAATTCAAGACCTGTTGCCATAATTTATTGCAATTTCACTGCTGATCAGGCTGGCCTGGAGGGCTGAAAGAATGGCGTGGGCCAGCGGTGCCTTGGAATAAGGGCCTGACCACATGGCATTGCCCAATTTTAAGGGCAACAAAGTCTTTTGTGCTAATAAAGTTTTGTTCTTCTTCACTGCTCTACAAGGCATGGCTTCATAATGAATATGACTCTGCAAAACAAAGCAATATATTTTAAAACATGGAAGAACTGAAACATGTGGAACTGTTTAGGTGGTTATAGTTGAAATTTATGAAATTGTTTTTGGTGATTGGTGGTCTGAGATTGTAACCATAACTTTCTTCACACTTGTCGTTTCTGCAATGGCGGCATTTTTACCCAATCGGAGAGGCTGTCTGGGCAAATCGGAGATGATAAGATGGCGAATTCGACAATATGGCGGAGTTTGACTATGTGCAGAATAGCACCCACCATTTGTAAACAAGCTAGCCCCGGTACACAAGCACATGACCGGTTCATACCTGTAGTACCTGCATGGCGTCGAATGCTTTTAAGTGCCTATTCTTGTTTTCGTAAATACATCGTGCCCTCGTGTTTACGCCCGAACAACACAGTGTCCTCGTTTTTATAGTATATATATATATATATATATATATATTGTAATGACTGTGATATACAGAGGAGACTCCATGCAAAATTCTGTGTGTGCAAACAGGTGCGCGGAGGAGACAACTCGCAAATAACTATGTTTTCCATACCGAAACGGGAAAAACCGGCGCCATTACAGCTCGGCGAAAGCGACGCAGAACCCAGACTTGGCCTGAACAGAACCGAGAGCCTGCTCGACGTCCGCGCCCCAAAGTACCAGGTCGGCAGCTGACGGTGATGATGATCCACATTTATGGCGTGTACCCACTATGGAGGATAGGCCGGGAATGGGGCGGCAGGATGTAGCATAAGAGAAATTATTATTCAACCTCCCTGTCTTTCCTCTCTCTCTTTCTTATTCGAAGAGGAGAAACGAAATAAGTAAAAAACAAAAGACAAAAAAAAAGTAGAACAGTATATAAGTGAGCAGTTTGCCTAACTGAAAAAAAAAAAAAATACGAATGAAGTATTGATCAAAGAGAGAATAAAGACAACGTTAATAAAGTATTTTGAGAAGCAATTTCAGTAAAATGAATTGTAGGCATCAGGGAAGTACCATAAAGCTACAAAATTAGCATGATAATCGCTTTGTTTCAGTAAAAAATTATCTAACACTGTGTAACAAACGGCCTAGTGTAAGGGCCCCCAAACTTGTTGGCCGGAGGGCCGGATTGGCGACCAGTTGCGGTATCGAGGGCAGACAACGAAGAATTAAATATATATTAGGGAAAATAATTGGCAAAGATAAAAACGGTACTGGGCGCAGACTAAGACTTTATTACAAGTAATCGGAGTGCTTTATTAAAAAAGTTATTTTATAAGTTGCGCAGATCTGCGGGAACAAGATCATGAAAAGGAGAAAAATAACTAGTTCGCGATTATAATTTCAATGTTACCGCCAGGTCTCAGCGGGTATATCGATTGGAAATAGTATGCTATTTATGATCAATGATCATTGTCGTACTTCAGGAGATATCTTTAGGTGCGTGCAAATATTTTCAGACAAGCTACTTATTTTCCTGCATGGTTGAACCAATTAACCGGGTTGACAAATTAACCTGGTCTGCGCTAATAAAAACTCGATGGGTAATCGACCAAATTGTTGAACCCTGTAATATAACCCTTTCATCGCAGGTTTTCATGTGGGGTAAAAAATATCAGGCACGTGGTTACAAATGATTTAGTGGGAAATTCTTATTTACATAACCTCATTGTATAGTTGTGACAGTGCACACGCTGCATCGAGCATAATTAAAGGCCTTGAGTAGCGCCAGAAGCCTCACAATATTTACAGAGAGCAGGAGATGAATCTAAATGTCACATACGGCTATGACAACGTGCATGTGACAGAATTGACACAAGGCACGAAGCACAATTATATGCATGAGGTCAGAAAACATACCTAACGTAATTACGAAGCCTTCAAATTTTCGGCTACGAACGATGGTGACAGCTCACTACAACGCAGAATATCTAAGACACTGTACTATCACGATGGCACCAGTTGGAACGGATACAATTTGTTACATATTAAAGCACAAGCGGTTGATTGAGAAATATGAAAGGCGATAACCACGCCAATTATGCGGAGCAGTGTTCTCACAAAAAAGAGACACAAATCAAGAGTGAAGAAAATGTTCACAAATTTACACAAATATAATAATATATTAGCAATATTAACATATTCGCAAATGGGGAAGCACATGACGACAGCAATATGCTGCACAGGGTACTAAGCAGAATGTACTATGAGGTGACAATTTTTCAGTTTGCCGGAATTTTTAGAAGTCGCCTGTTGCAGATAACATAATTCTAGTCCTTAGCTGGATTATTCAAAAAGGTGAACATTACTTAGACGAGAAATCAGAACACATATTAAACTAATTTTTCAAATGCACTAATTAACTTTTTAATTTCATTTATGGCGCATATCGCAATTTACGAATTGAAGCCGTACAGTTTTCAAGGCGTATCCACTTGGAATCAATTTTCAGAATTACACTATGGTTTGGAGATATGCGCCATCATATTCGCCGTAAAAATGCACTGTTGTTCTACTTACTTTTTCAACGAAACGCTCTTTTATGCATTGAAGCACAAAAGTAACTGGAACAACCATGTATTTCTTCCCACACTTTGCGAGATGTCTCGAAACTGGTGTCATCCTGGAAATTTGTTTCAAATGGATACGTCTTGCAAACTCACCGGATGCAATTCGTAAATTGCAATATATGCCGTAAAATAATTCGTAAGAATTAGTGAATTTTTGTTAATTAGTTGAATATGTGTTTCGATTTGTCGTGCTAGTAATGTCCGGCCGCCTCTGTGAATAATGCAGCGCAAGCTGCAGCTTAAGAATAATGCAGCTTGCGCCTCTTCAATAATGCAACGCAATAATTATGCTATCTGCCACAGGCGATCTTTAAAAATTCTGGAAATCTCAAGAATGATCACCCCGTATATTACAATGAATGGCAATTGGGCCTCTTCAATAAGACGTACAACAGAACGATGGAACGCAAATTGTTAGGCGCAGTCTTAAGTGACAGGAAGAGAGCGATGTGGATTAGAGAGAAAACGGCGATAGCAGATATTCTATAGTCGATATTAAGAGAAAAAAATGGAGCTGGGCAGGCCATGTAATGCGTAGGGCAGATAACCGGTGGGCCATTATATAGAGTTGCAGAATAATTGCCGAGGAAAGCGCAGTCTAGGACAGCAGAAGATTAGGTGGGGTGATGAAATGTGGAAATTTGCAGACGCAAGCTGGAATTAGAGCACTGCACGGGCCGATTTTTTCAGCCCGGGCCCGGCCCGGGCCCATTTTTACGTTGGGCTGCCCGCCCGAGCCCGACCAAACGTTTTATGGCGAGAACCGGGCCCGGCCCGGAAATAATCCACGTTACCCGCCCGGCCCGGCCCGCCACCCCTTTACCTTAGGCCCGAGCCCGGCTCGAAACCGGCCCCAACCCGGCCCGAGACCGAAAAAGATCACCGAGCCGCATTAAAAAAATAAAATAAAGAAGAGTATGAAAGGAATTTATTCTTAAGGCATACATACATGTCATATGCAATTATGAACACCATTTGAGCGGTCTGAACGCAAATATCAGCGCAGGAAGTAGTACGAATGACCCTGCCGAGCAGTATCGCCAGCAGTAGAGTGTACTAGAATGGGAGAGTGGGTCCAGCGGACGCCTTAGCAAGCGCCGAGGGTCACGGCCGGGCTCGACTGGGGTGCGCGCGCGCGCGCGCCAGTCGAGCCCGGCCTTGCGAGGGTGAAGCAAAAAACGCGACAAATGTGGCGGCGCTGCCATCGCCTTATTCTAAATCTGCGGCCAATAAACGTTGGCTCCGGCTGTTTCGGCAGCGCTCATTGGCTGAGGCGAGCTCGTGGGCTGAGTAACTGTCGTCTGCTCGACGCACCGTCGTTGTTGCGTCGTTTGCGTTCTTTCTGCCGCTCTTTTTTCATTTCATTTACAATAGATCGGTGGGGAATAATCTCAGTGTTATCGCCACCGAGTATTCGACTGTCAAAGCTCCATGCAGCTGCGGTAGGGTCTCCGACGCAACAAGCGTCCGGCCGGCGAGCGGGACCACTCATTCGGGATGGATGGATGGATGAGGCTGAACCCTTTAAACCGGGCGGTGGCATACGCCACCTAGCCATGACTATTAACCTATATTGTACTTTGTGGTGGGTGAAATTTCACCCCTGCCTTGATTTTATCCACCAATCAGATATCCTCTGTTTGGTTATTTCTACCCGCTTAAAGTCTATTTTGCCTTCACTGTCCCTAAACCCCAATGCTTTGAAAAAATCAGCCCCGTTGCCTTGCACTGTAGGGTTAAGCCCTTTACAGAAAAATATGAGGTGTTCAGCCGTTTCCTCTTCTTCTCCACACGCACAGCACAACGTGTCTATACCTTGGTACTTGACTCGGTACATCTTAGTCCGCAATACTCCCGTCCTGGCTTCAAACAACAAAGAGCTTCCCCTAGAATTATAGTAGATATTTTCTTTGGCAATTTCGTGCTTGAAAGTTCGGTATGTTCCCAGTGCTGATTTCGTCTGCGTCCCCGTTTTCCACAGACCCCTCTCTGTTTCCTTAACCTTTTTCTTAACCGCTGTTTCCTGGTTTGCACCCCTCCTGCAGTCCAAATATTTGATTGACAGTTTTATGGTCAGCTTCCTCCATTTTGTATCAACATTCCTCATGTACAAATAACTGAAAACTCTCCTTGCCCACCGCTTTTCTGCCATTTCTCTCAATCGCTCCTCAAATTCTATCTTGCTGCTGGCTTCCCTGCCCTCGAATGACGTCCATCCCATGTCACCCTGTACCCCCTGATTTGGTGTATTTCCGTGTGCTCCCAGAGCCAGTCTACCTACTCCTCGCTGCTTAACTTCCAACCTTGCTCGAACCTCTGATCTCATGCACAGGACCGCATTGCCGAAAGTCAAACTAGGGACCATCACCCCTTTCCAAATCCCTCTCACCACTTCGTACCTATTGTAATTCCACAGTGCCCTATTTTTCATCACAGCTGCATTTCTGCTGCCTTTAGCCGTCACATATTTTTCATGTTCCGTTAGGTACTCAGCCCCATTGTTTATCCACACTCTAAGATATTTGTACTTATCCACCACCTCCAGCGTAACCTCCTGTATCCTATGCTCGCTGCCCTGGTTATCATTAAAAATCATGACTGCCGATTTTTCTTTACTAAACTTCAAACCTAAGCTATCTCCCTTTTTACCACAGATGTCCATTAATCTTTGCAAGTCTTCCTTGCTGTCAGCCATAAGTACAACGTCATCTGCGTACATCAGTCCTGGTAATGACTGTTTAATCCATTCTCCTTGCTTGAAATAGGAAAGGTTGAAGCCAAGTCCGCTCCTTTCTAATTTTTTCTCTAATCCTTGTAAATACAGCATGAACAACAGAGGTGACAGAGGGCACCCCTGCCTAAGCCCCTGCTGTATCTCTATAGGCCCAGATACCCTGTTTTCCCATTTTATAAGCACCTTGTTATTTTTATAGATATCTTTTAAAAGATTTCTTACTCCATCTTCCACATTTAGAGTGCCCAGTATGTCCCACAAATCCTTTTGGATTACACTGTCATAGGCTCACTTGATATACAGAAACTGCAAACCATAGGGGCCTGTGTTCCTTTTCTGCTATTTCAATACACTGTGTCAATGAGAACAGATTATCTTCTAACCTTCTTTGTTTTCGGAACCCATTTTGTAGATCCCCCAGCACCTCCTGGCTCTCCACCCATGCCTGCAGTCTGTCCTTTATAATCTGCATCACCACCCTGTAAACCACTGACGTCACTGTTATGGGACGGTAGTCCCGGGAGGAAGCGATGGTAGCGCCACCTAGATTGTAAACAAGAAATGCCTCAGCGCAGAGCCCTCGTTGGACCCACTCCCCCAATCTAGTACACTCTAGCCAGCAGTTTCCAACGGCGCGTGCGGCCCAATCCACTTCTATCGCAGCGTGGCCACAGTATTTTTCCACGTCGGGCGCATCACTGCAGAGCATGCGCCACCCCAGCCGCTCGTCCCACTCAACCGTATTCTAGTACACTCTAGCCGAAGCGCAGCCATGACCGGTCGTGAGCGCAGCGCATGGATGGAGTAAATGAAGAAAGAAGCTTCTCGTTCCGCCATGGTGCAGTGTAATGCGCTGCTGCTAGACGGCCGGTTGAGAACATGCGTGCAATCATGGATGGACGCAGTGCCATATCTCAGCCGCGTGACGAATTAGCTTATCTTACCAGTCATCGTTTTACCAATTCGCCTTTGAAGAATCACCAGGTTGCGAACGCGCTTGCACCGCGCTGAAAGCATTAATTACATTGAATACAATGGCAGATAAGGAGTACAATGGCATCCTTTGGTTTGAGGCGACTTCGGTCTTTCTGGACTTTTACGTTCTGTTCAAACAGCGCAAAATACGGCGGAAGAAGAAAAGGGAAGTACACAGGAGTAGCACTGCGAGCTTCCAGCTGCGCTGGGGCAACATGTTTTTCAGAGCCGAGACGCGCGAAGATAACTCGCTGCACGTTACATCCACACCACCAGAAAGTCCGAGCCCGGCCCGGGCCCGCGTCAAAATACCCGAGCCCGGCCCTTGCCCGGGTCAAAAAGCACATGCCGTGCCCGAGCCCGAGCCCGGCCCGAGCCCGTGAAACAACTGCCCTACCCGGCCCGGCCTTTCGGGTAAGCCCGAGCCCGTGCAATGCTCTAGCTGGAATCAGCTAGCGCAAGACAGGGGTAACTGGAGATCACTGGGAGAGGCCTTCCTCCTGCAGTGTACATAAAAATAGGCTACTGATAATGATGATGCCAACAGGGCTAATGTGAGGATACACCTGATTCTTTGACTTTATTATTTGAGTCGATAATATTTCAGTGACCTGTGGCGTCAAGCCTCAAGAGCCAATAAAAAGCCAGGAACTGAGGTGTTCGTCAGATAAATTAACCCTCGACTTCACATATTTTATAATATTTCATTCTGGAGAAAGTTCACTGACACAGGTAGGTAGTGCCAAAAATTGACACGCACCCGCCTGCAAATTGCTTTAAGTTTGGGAACTGTTCAGATTCTAGTACTTTACAGAAGTTGTTCAGTTTCTTCCTTGCACTTGCACTTCAATATGTCCGGTTTGACTGCAGTTCAATTACTTCTAATCGAAAGGAACCACATCACAGGTAAATGCATTTTGGAGCTGTTGTAGTTCCACTTTTCTGGCATCGAGATCAGATAATCGCTCACCAAATCGTGCGTGCACATCGACGAGGATTTTTGTCGCAAAAAGCGAAGAAAATGCTGCACTAATCCTTGAATAGCAGCGGAAATGCTCCCACCTTTGATTTTGCACCTGCTTGAAAAAAAAAAAAAAAAAAGAAAGCCATATAGTTTTGCTCTGCAGCATTTAATGTCATTGAACAGGTCATGAATGAGGCGTGCTTCTCCTTGGCACATCGAGCCTACGGATGTGGCCCGTTAAGTCCATGCAAAAGACCAATTTCTAGAGCCACTCGAGAGTGAAAAGTGGTGGCTCGGGGTGATGCTTCTGTGCAGCTGGGGAACTCAATATTTCTGCTCTAAGGTTAAGAAACGCGACAGAATTTTTCGCAGATCAGCAATCGAACTGCCGGGTGACATTCTTCTTTTGCTTTCTGGGGTTTTACGTGCGAAATTTTTCCATTAGACATAACATTCCCACACTGCTCCAATTTTTCCTTAGTTAACTTATACTTCCCAGCAGGATTGTACGATGCCCGATCTCGCATTAGACCTCGCATTAGTTTCCTGCAAGAAAGCCATAGTGCTGGATGGGGACATTAATTCTCACCACGTGTCTTGGCGTTTTAGAATTAATTTAAGTTGAAAACGCCGGTGGGAACGGACTCTTGATAATAATTTTTATTGTGCGAATTCAAACGTTACTACGTGTGTTCGCGGCCAGTCTCAATCGGCGATAGATCTGATCTTTTCCAGGTCATCTTTAACCATCTCCTCGTGGGTCACTTTACGAGAGTTGTTCACTAAAGATTTTCCGTGAGCTCACACAGTGCTAGGCGTGCATCTCTATAGGCCAGAGAAGAATACTCAGCTCTTTCCGAATTGCTATTTTTGCTTCACCGGTCTTAATGTTGTAAAAGGTGGGAGCGTGGAGCCAGTGGAGTACAGGGCAGCAAACTTTCTGAATCTCAGAAGCAACGCAGCCCCAAATTTTTTTTGCAAGAAATGACGATGGTGTATGAGACAGATTCCCCATCGTATGACGTTGTTAAGTACTGGTATCGGCAGTTCAAATAAGCTATCGAACCGAACACGAACCGCAATTTTGGGCTGAACTGAACCCGAATCCAAGCCGATATTTTTGGAACGTGTCTGAACCCGAACTGAGCCTACACCGAAAAAAAAAAAAAAAAACCAGTGGTCACCGGTTGGGCACGAATCGAGCATACGAGGCGACAACGGGTGCTCAAGTTTGCACGACTATTCGTATAACTACTTCTTCATAGGGCGCACCCTACTAGCAGATTGTTACAGCTCGCGAGTTGTTCTTTCTGGGGTTTTACGTGCCAAAACCAGTTATGATTATGATGCACGCCGTAGTGGAGGGCTCCGGAATAATTTCGACCACCTGGGGACGTGCACTACAACGCAAGCACACGGGCGTTTTTGCATTTCGCCTCCATCGAAATGCGGCCGGGATTCGATCCCTCGATCTCGTGCTCAGCAGCGCAACGCCTTAGCTGACTGAGCCACCGCGGCGAGTGAGCTCGCGAGTTGCGCGTTGCGAGAGAGTGGGGGGCAGATGAGGGTTATCTGCTGGTAACTATACGGCCACCTCGGCAGAGATGCCTGCATTTTTGAAGTCGGCCATGCCAGTTGTGTTCCGCGGCCAAAACTTTTTTCAGGGTCTCCGCAGAATCAGCATCTGGTGACGTTCCCAACCAGGCCGTAAAGTCAACTTGTCACTAAACTAGATAAACACGAAAAGTGGAAACGACGATGTCCTCGAGGAAAGATATCAGTGAGTTAAACTGCTCGACTTATTGTAACCATAGAACTGCGGTCGCTGATCAATCTTGCCAAGATTGAAGACTGGGTGTGTTGCTATATCATACTAGAGGTTGGATTGCGCAGCGTTTCAACGGGACACACGAAAGGGAAACAAACACAACAGAGCGCTACTTGCAACTATTGATTTATTCCCTTGTCAGCGAAATAAATACAGGAAGATACTCAAAGGGAATAAATACAGGAAGATCTTCCTGTATTTATTCCGCTGACAAGGGAATAGGTGCAATCGGTAGGTGCGAGTCGCGCCCTGTTGTGTGTGTGTTTCTCTTCTGTCTGTCCCGTCGAAATGTTGCGCAATCCAACCAGGCCTCTAGTACGCTGATGAATGCCGTCCCCTTCTCAGTGAGTGGTAACCGCGGCTGTATAAGCGGCGCGCGAAATCTGTTTTGTTACGTGGCATGGTTGAACGCATGTTTGGTGCTTACCCACTCAGAGTACAATGCTCTTCGAGTTCTAAAATTTATTCTTAGGGCACAACGTGCGTGCTTTTGGCTTTTTGTCCACCCTTAGCCAATGCATGCAAGACTACCCTCCGCGTGCAAATACGCAAGAAAGATCGACGTATGATTCAGCACAAACCGTTCTTGTTCATCGTTCAGAAGCGTGTGTCCTTAACTGCTTCTAAAAAAGCAGCAAATTGAGCGGAATGTCAAATGCTGACTTCTTTCTTTGCTACAGATTGGAAGTTTCAAGTTATAATCCATGTAATATGCAATGTGAATTCGCGCTGTTTTCGGCACCATAGATCACATGCCACACTTCGCTCACCACCAGTCCTGTAGTTAAAACATGAAGCTAAACAAAAATTAATTCTGCTGCTGGCCAACTACTGAATGTGTAGGCTACGCAGACCTTAAGCTGACGGAAGGTTTCTCACTAATTACCTATTTCCTTAACATGGATGTGAAAAATTACTGGTATCTGTGTAATTTCGCCTTCTCTTGATGAAACTTACGCATGCGGCTTGCGGACAAGTTGATAATATCGTGCAGCACATCGCCACAGGGCAGAATAAAATGAGTGCGCTGAACTGGTTTGCGAACAGGTTCAATGTTGAGAACCAGCTCGCGAATTTTTATTTCTCCGAACTGGAGCGCAACCGGAACGAAATTAGAGCGCGTTGTACCCGAACATGAACCGAACGGGTATTTTTTTTCTCGTTTCGACATCCTGGTTCAAATGTGGACGGAAATTGGTCAAAACGGCACCCAGTTCCGGTCGTTTTCATTCAGCCATTGATGGGGACAGTGTTGGAAACGTGGAGACAGCCATTCGGAAGACCACCGCATTCAAGAACTAACTGAAAAGTTCAAGAAGAGTGTAGGGTCTATAGGAAATAATATTCAGGAACCTCTGCACCTGTGAAAGGTGTAGGCGCGTTGGGTTCCTCCGCTGGCTGTCTGCTTTTCACAAAGAGGAAGTGGTTGGCGCAGCATGGCCTTTGTCGCTTTTGCGCCATTAAACCTGAATTAACTAACTAACAAAGAGGACCAAGTGAGCCGCAGCAGTGAACACTTGGATACGTACCCTAAAACTAAAATGAAGTTTTCCTAACCTCGTCGCTACCACTGTCCACATTTGGGGAAGTTTTTTCTAAAGCCAAGTACTCCCGAGGAAAAAATTGCGAGACATTATTATTGCACGCCTTTGTCAGCCTGTACCTTTGTTTGCTCAACTTTTAAAGGAGGAAGCTATATCTTGGCTGATGCGGCCGTTAAAAAAAATCGCAGTTGTGCCCGAAAGGCGAAGCATCAATTGCGATAGCAAAATAGTAGAGAGCTATACGGAGTAAGGGTAGTTGTTTTATCGGCTGTATAAACTTGGACAAATTCGTTTCCTAACTAAATTAATACGCATGGTATTAAGCAAACATGAATAGTACATACTCGATGACCGCACACAACTGCTGTCAGAATGCTGGCGCGAGCAAGCGCACCGGCAGCAACGAGCGAAGGTTCGTGCGGTCTATGGCTTCAACGGAAACTGAGCGGCGAAAGCACAGTGCATACAAAGGTAGGAGCAGTATTGTAGATTGCTTTAAAGATACGGTGCGCGCGACCGCCTGCCGCAGAGCAAAGTTCAACTACGCAGTTGCTCGCAGAGCAGACGCTGTACGTCCTCCCTCCCGTGCTGCCTTCTCGCTTTCCTCCTCTCGCGGGGGAGATTGAGTCGCTAGTTCCCCTTGCGCCTGGTCGCAAGATACGCATTTGGTGCTGAACCTAAACGTCGCCTCCGCTCCCTCTCTCCCATCCACCCACGGCCTTTCTCGCGACGGAAGAAGAGGCGTTGGAAGAAGTCGCGTTATCCGCCGTGCGTTCGCTCTCCGTAACACCACGCGTCCCATCGCGCGCTTCCACGCGCACATACAGCATACGGCACGCGGCGATGATTTTGTCGTGGTTGGACTATATACTGAATCTCACGGCGACGGCGACGGCGACGACGACGGCAGAAATCAGCTTGGAGCGTCCGTATAATTGCTATCCCAATAAAAAGATGGCTGCGAGCGTTTTCACAAACCTTCCTGCTCGCTACCAGTCTCCACACTTGTGGACGCTTTCTTTGACCCTGAATACGCCTCAGCGGAAAGTTCTGAATCCCGTCGTCGTTCACACATTTCTTGATAGTAATTTAGGTACACTTAACCCGCTTTGGAGCTATTTGACAGCAAACTCGAGGTGTGTTGAGAGTACGCGACAGGCGCCACAGTGTGCACGAAATCACAAAAGGGATATGAGTTATAATAACGTCACTTTGTTAAATGAGAGCGCGGAAGGTCGCCCATGATGTACGCGCGGTCAGCTGCTGAGAAGTCACACTCTAAAGATGCCATCGAAAACTTAGAGAGCAGGTGCTGCGATGGGCTGGCCTGTTTGTTTCTAGGTCACTGACGCTTATTACCCCACGAGCTTCAGAAGCCATTAAAATTAAATTTCGTTGCTTTGCCAAGCTATTCAGTTCTTTAAACTTTGTTCTCAAGCTTGACACTGACACCTCTCATAAAAGCATGTATTTCACTTCTATGTTTGCGTGGTGACACTTGGCAGAGGTGCCGCTTTCAGAGTTCTCCTTAGCGGACGGACCTTCGAAAGATTCGTCCTAGGAGCCGCACTGTCACCAACTTCATCATAGCTGCAATAATCCGTAGTCAGGGGCTTGTCTCTTAAAGAAACAGGAAGACTAAAGCTGCAGCATTTTCACGGCTCACAAAAAGCTCGCATTATACCACACAAAGCACCAATGCAACAGACGCGATAGCTGAGTGTACTATATTTTCCGCCAGGAACGCGCAAAGTACGCAGAAGCTCACGGCATCTTTCACCACATGATGGCAAACGCCGCGCGCATCTTTTAGAGCGCAGCTCTGCCTCTTCCTGCGTTGAGCTACAGTGGCTAGTAGTTGAGCGTCGGCACGGTGTAAGAAAAAGCGTCGGCGTTCTCTCTCGGCGTAACCGAGCGAACGAGCACAGCGCAGAATGAAAGAGCGAACGCGAAGCTCAGCCGGCGATGAAAGACGTGATAGCAAAGAGAGCGCGAGGAGGAAGCAGAGGAGGAGAATGCAGCGGAACCATGAGCCGGAAAGCGGAGGAGGAGGGCATGGCGGAAGCCTGAGAAGTGTAGTGCCGCTCAAGACAGGCGACGACTGCTACGAGAGGGCGCCAGAGTAGCGCGCTGTCAAAACCCCTTGATAATTTGAAAGTAGCGACATTCTCCTCCCCGCCGCGCTTTCCTCCTCGATTCTCCTCGCCCGCCGGCTGCACGCGCTGCGAACGACACGCTATTGTGCCTGGGCTTCCGCGGACGGGCCGCAGAATTCGATGGAGGCGCATGATTTTGCGCCAGTTGCGCGCCCCAGTGGCATAGAAAATTTTGAAAAATGGTGATAACAGCATGG
This sequence comes from Dermacentor silvarum, assembly GCF_013339745.2. Classification (NCBI taxonomy): domain Eukaryota; kingdom Metazoa; phylum Arthropoda; class Arachnida; order Ixodida; family Ixodidae; genus Dermacentor; species Dermacentor silvarum. The sequence goes on from NC_051155.1 coordinate 49,640,282, forward strand.
AGAATGCTGAAGGCAACGTTTATGAGGAGGTTGGTTTCATCTTAAAGCCGTATGATTGACACACCCTGATGTAAAAAGGAGCTTTGAGGCGGGTTCTATACTCCAGTTATTTTTTCTGCCACATGATACGCTGCTTTACTTTGTGCATCTGATCTGGTATTGCTTGTGGCAAATCGCCGTGTTTGGCAGTTTTTTCTTGCATGTGCGCGCATGTGCACCGCAGGTATTATATTCAGCGTGCCATCTTATAATGAATTACTGGCGAGTGTATCGTCCGTCCATGTGTTTGTCTCAATGTCAAAGTAGCTTTTGCGTTGTGGTTTCTGCATTCAATAGGACGTAGCGCAATTTCAGTGCGATGAAGCGGTGCCGGAAACCACTCATCGCCCACAATAACAGAAGCTGAGGAAAGGTATTTACCGATTATTATTTAGGGGTCGGTGTCAGTGAAGCTCAAAAATACTGGGTATAACTATGGGAGAAGGCGTTATATATTTTTAGGCAAAAGAAACGCCTCTCGATAAGGTATTTTGATAGTTCACACCGACATACCGCTAAATTACGTAGTAGGATATTTAAAATTGTGATTTTGATTTGCGGGGGGTCCTATTGCCAACGCATTGTAGAATGCGGGCAAGCATGCGGTGGCGACAGGCTCTGCATAAAGGATCATAGTGTCGTTGGCTGCGTCGTTAAGCGACCAAAATCATTATTGCTGAAATTATTAAAGGCGGGACAAGGAGCAAGCAGCAACAATCACTTACTACTGTCATTTCGAGGTTCATGCTGTTGTCGAGGGGGCTTCCTGTGCTTCACGACAGGTCGCGGGAGAAAATTGTTGGAACTGCGTTGGGCTTCAGCTTTTTTTCCAAGTTCTTGTAATATGCGCGGCTCAAATTGGTCTTCAGTGAAATGTAGCTAGAACATTTATGGAAGAGTTATGTCAGCCACTTGTACCTGTATAAAGGGCGTTTTATTCATCTTCAGGCAGGATGAATAAAACGCCCTTTATACAGGTACAAGTGGCTGACACGCTGCAGTGCTAAACATTATTGCCTACATAATATTCCTTGGATTGCTACATCATACCCATAATCATTATTTATTGCTCAACCTTCATAATCAAAGCGCATTGATACAATGACATCGGCTCGTGTTACATGGATGGAAAAGGTTTACCCACAGAACAAAACCGAATTAAGAAAGGTGATTGTAACGCATTCGCTATTAAAGCGAATATCCGCCTAGAAGTCAACAGCAAGGGTGCGCGATCGCCTCCTGCACATTGCCTGTATCCGCGGGAAAACCAAATAATAATCGTCACCCACTCACGCGTGCATGGCAGTCCAGTTCAAAGCAAATTCAGGAACTGAAAAAGATTACCAGGTGTCCTGAGCTATGGCCTAAGAGACGCGAATGCGAGTCTTGCAATTTCTACTGTAATTCACCTCAATCGACACTAATCCACCTTCACGCACTTTATTCGACCTTAATCCACTCTAATCCCCCTTAATACACTTTAATAGGCCTTAATCCACCTCAATGCACGATAATCCTCTTTAATACACCTTAATCGACCTTAATCCACCTTGTTCGACCTTAATACACCCTAATACACCTTAATACACTTTAATCGACCTTAATCCATCCTATTCCTCCTTCATGCATGTTAATCGACGTTAATACACCCTAAACCACCCTAATCCAACTTAATCCCTCTTAATCTACCCTAGCCCTCCTTATTTAGCCTTAATCCACATTAATCGACCTTAAACCACCCTAATCCAATCATTAATCAGTCATGGATTTACTTTGCTAATCATTAATAATCTATTATACATGGCTGAACATGATTTGTCTCGCTTCTGGCCTTCATTAGGTGACGTTATTTTCTGTACATGAAACGCTCACCTTGAAACATATCCAACTAAGGGTCTCGCCTTAAAATGTAGACTAGCTGGCGCTCATCACCTGCAATACAACGGGTATACTTCCCACAAATTTTTTTCAGGCCCTGCATTCATTGTATTTAAGTGACTGACACACGCACATCGAAGCTGTAAATAGCTCCTCTGCAAGCTGCTATTCCGATTTTCAGTAAAACAGGCAACGGATCCTAACAATCCCGAAAAGTGCGATTGAGAGGCTGTATCTTCGGGTATATTTGCTCAGTGGAAAGCAGAATCTATAATGCTGCATTTCCGAATGAATAGCTGTGGACGACGTGCGAAGTGATGGAGTCCCAGTAGAATATTCATCATTCTGAGGAGAGCCCCATTTTTAGGCAACGTACAAATTGCCGAAAGAGAAATGCTAATGAACAGGCCGGAAGAATTGAAAAAAAAAATGCTGCATTAGGGGATGTTTTGATATGAGCAATAATAAAGGCGCCGTACCTCGCAAGAAATACTGTTCCTTGTCGGAACAAAGTTATTTTGGCCAATGTTGTGCAGCCAGTCTTTCTTCCGGAAGCCATCACACTTTCCTTGCGGTATCGTAAAAACTGCATAACGATCATCACGCTTCTTGCTGCAATTATATGCGCAGCAGCACGGCATAGCTCTCGCAGACAGTGCACGAAACAGTGTGCAATTTTAGCGTGCGCAACCGAGCAAAGGCGCAAAATGGCCCGAAGGAAAAAGCAAAACAAGCAAAACGCAAGCTTCGCTCGTTTCCAAGGGCAACGGCAGGGAGACGAATCATCGTGCAGGAAAACGGGCGCAAGACCGTCTGCCGCAGAAGGGACTCGCGAGGGGCGAGGAGGAGGCGAGGAGGTCGCGCGCCGGTGGCAGAGTACAAATGGTGGCGGTACTTTAAAATTATCAAGGAGCTTTAGCGCTGTCATCTTTTGACCGATGTCATGCAGCGAGCGCGTCCAAGGATACTATATATGGAAACAAAGCGCTGCATACGCGGAGGTCTGTCTGCGGCGGCTGCTGTGAATCGCACCCACCCATCACCCACGCGCTGCCTCTCGCGATCTCCCGATTAGCGAGCCAGTCGCGCCACACTTCGCTCCGTTTGCAACGTGCTGCACGAGACATTGTCCACGCCAGCCAATATCGCGAAATGAAAATACGTATAGAGCTGCACTCAAATTTCGCATTAGGGAGCATCGTAATCGTCAGTGAATTTTCAGAAAGCCGTTGTTTGCTACCTGCTTGCGCTGGTCGGAACAAAAAGTCCGCTGACAGCACAGAGTCCATGGACAGTCCGCGACTTCCGGTCCGCGAAAAACGAACGCAATTCTGGCAGCTCTCGGACTGGCGGGCAGAGCTTCCGAAACGGTCCGAGCAAAATCGAATGTGGCACAGCAGTCCCAATCAGTCGAGGACTGTCAGGAACTGATAATCGAAGAGGCCCATGTCAATCATGGAAAATAGGAAATATTAATAAGGTAAACTTTCTGTGTCGCAGAGGCAATTGGACGTTTCTGTGGCTGTATCTTGATACCGATGCTCCAAGTGAGATTAGAACAGTGCTGCATGAAGCCAGACCTAGATTACGAAGCGGAATTTCCAAACATCGCTTTCGTTGAGTAGAGCACCGCCGGCACGATAATAAAATGATACATGGATTCCGACTCATTGCAGAGGTAGCATAAAGTGGATATCGTCAGGCCACATCTGCGGAAGTAAGAATTAGGCGGTGGAATATGGCAACGTAGCCTTGAAATGGTACTTAGAATCCTCGGTTACGAAACCATTGTCGGTTCCAAGAATAATTTAGATGCACAAAGTCCGTAGACTTTGCTGAGAGGCTTTTTCTGTCTTCGGTCAAAGGAAACTTCCTATATCTAGCCGCAGGGATTTGCGCAGTTGCCGGTAGCACATATATCACAGGACTATTAAAGAGGCTCGTGCTAGAGGATCGGCTAATTCATCAATATGAATGTCTCAATGGCCCGGTACCCATACTAAATAAACTAAACTTACAAGGGGCGGCGCTTCTGCATAAAATGTGTTAAAAGCTGCCGAATTTGATGGTTTGATGCCACTTTCAAAGGTGCTATTCATCGCTTCCGCTGTCGTCAGAGGACCATACGGAAATAAATGTCTCACCCCAGTAGTCAAGTCACGTTTGGCAGCAGTAATTCATTTTGAATTGCAGACTTTGTTAGCACTGAAAATCGAACTTGTGTTAGTTTCATCTTCGTCACTCGTGGTACATGTAAGCTTTTTACTCAGCTGTAAAAACAAATGTCGCAGAGATCTCGCCCCCTTCTCCTCCGCCCACCCCCTTTCTGCTATCGAAGTGCACAATTGTATATGTATTTGTGGTAGAATGTCATTGCAAGCTGCTACAATGTTCACCGGCAGCAATGCATTCAGTCTACTGACCGGGTTTTCACCACATTAGGGAGGTGTCGGTACAGTTCATATAAAGCATCAGTGATAAAGCAGGCGAAAAGTCACGATTTACAGATCCAACGGAAAATGGCGAACACACGCTATGTCTTAGTCTGGTTACTAACACATATGACACGAATAATTAGCCTACGTTGAAGCGGAGGCAACGTGTGGCAGGCAACGGCTCACAAAAGCGTTGTTACAACAGCATGATTTAGCGCACACTACATCAAGCTTTATGAAAGTGTTAAATCATCAGCACTTCATTATCATGGCTGTGCGTAAGAATAGTCTCTTAACCTAGATTAATCCTGAAATCACGAAGTAGATACAACATAAAGCGTGAATACGCAGGTAATAGAGCTAAAGTAGGGAGAGAAGGCGTCGAAAACATTTAAGACAACAGATATTGTTCTAGTAGCTACAAAACAAATGCGCAAAATACACTTCCGAATCATTCTCTAAAGAGCAAGAGAAAAGATACCCATCTCGAAAGATGAATATAAGTTGCGTCGAATAGCGCTTTAGTCACACAGCACAATAATCGCCCGAGTGCAGCCACAACGGGTGCTCGCAGTTGAATGCCTTCGAAAACTCCTTCATGTTGAGCAAGGGTAAAAAGCAGGAGACCTCCGAAGCTAGGTGCTGACGGCTGCTTTCCATGCCACACGAGAGAAGACAGAAACGCCTGAAGAAAGTCTTCTGAGCTGCAACCCAATAAAGCGTGCCCTGATCGAACGCCGGTAGGTGCTGCTCGTATGTGGCTCTGAGAGCGTCAAATGCACTGCGAACACTTTGGGCCCAGATGTAGATCTCGGGAGGCTCGTTGCCCTGCCTCTCGCGGAGGCTCACGTTGAAAGCCGCGCGAGCCTTCTCGTCCATGCACTGCTCGAACTGGACCAGGGCAGGACTCTCCTCGGGTGACCACGAGCCCGTCGCGTTCGCATGGAAGGCAGCGTACAGGAGGGATCTAGCCAGCAGCACACCGAGGCTGCCCATGACGAACTCGGGTGGGACTAGGCCGGTGTAGAGAATGGGCTCCCGGCGCAAGGACGCTGGCACGACGATACTGCTGGAGAGGGCGTCGTACAGAACCTCGTTGCTCAAGAGGAAACCGTCGTCGATCTCGCCTTCGTGCACAGCCGGAGGATCTTCCAGCAGGCTCCACTGTTGCTGCGCCTTGAGGCGAATGAAGAAGCCCGGGAACCCACTGGCAATGGAAGCCTCTTCGAGGTCATTCTCGTCCAATGTGCCGTCCTGGTAGGAGACGCGGAACTGGTGCAGGCTGATGTCACGGAGCCTCACGAGAGCCTTCTTTCTCGCGAGCTCGCCCAACCAGGCGAACGTGTCACCGTCGGTGATGGACTTGAGCACTCCGGCGAACACCTCGAGGACGGCACTGTCCGCGCTCTGCTGCGGAAGGAGCTGGGATACGATGGCGTTCTTCGCGTTTCGCATTACGAGTCGAGTCGCCTGCAGGCAGGACGACACGACGCGTTCCGAGTCGCTGCGGCTGACTCTACGCAGGTAATCGAAACGGAACGCGTCGATGATAACCTGGATGTACAAGTAGACTACGCCGTAGTCGACGAGGCCTCTGAAGAAGCTGAGCAACTGCCGAATCAAGTCGACGTTGTCGGTGGATATTATGGACCATCTGCTCAGTTTGTATTGGTCAGGCAGGTGCGCATTTAAAGCATCCAGCCATTCGGCTTGATGGACAGATTTAGTCAGATACGCAAGAACGGTCGCGCTTAGTCGCTCCTCCAGACTTTCCGATGCCATGATGGCACTCAATCTTCGCTCGCTGTCAAAGATGTCGGTCAGGTTGAACTCGCGGTCTCGCATGCTTGAGACGTCGCCTAACAATTCCTTCAGGTAGTCTTCCAGAGCCAACGCGGGCTGTGCGTCCATCTTCTGCGACAACGTCTGACCACGCGAAATGTGCAGGAACACACCGTCGGGGAACTTGCTCAAGCGTATGTCGAGGACCGTGTGAATACCGTGAGCCAGCGACAATTCTACGATGTAGCGAACGACGTCCGGGAAGGTGGACAAGCCGAGAACGTTTTCGCCGTACTTCTGTACAGGTCGCAGTACGTCACTCATGGACACAGCGGGCGCGCTCACGAAACGCTCGCAGGACCTGTAGAACTTGGCCAGGTTGTAGAAACCGGTCGAGACAGTCTTGGCGCTAGACACCCTACTAAGACTAGTGTTGACGAGCACCAGGAGCTGCCGCGTACTGTATCGGAGGAAACTGACGGCACCTTCGGGTGTTGCCGCCTTCTGCTGCCAGTGGTGGCAGACGTGACGGTGGAAGTCGAGGCACGGGTCCGCGCCGTAGTCCATCAGCATTTGCATGTCGCGCATGGCACGCCTGCAAGCAGCACTACTGCACTCAGCGAAGAGCTTGCCCGACACCTTGTTGCCGGCTATGTAAATGATGATTGCCGTGCTGACCACTCCGACTGTCACCACCACGGCGATGAGGCTGATCATGATACTCGGGTTGTCGATGAGCGTCGTGGTGTGTGGTGACATTTCCCGGATAGTGGTGCTTCCAACTGCGAACCAGAAGCGATCAGGGAAAAGTCTCGGTGTATATTGCAATTTGAAGTGAATTCAGCCCACTGCTGCCTAAACTTCGCCTCTTTTTATTAAAAAACTACATTGATCCAGTTATCCTACCGAAATAGTTGGATTTGTCTGCTTTGCTAGTAAGTCTGTGGCGCATTTACATGACTGCAGTTTTCTGCGAGAAATGCATGCTGCTTCTGATGATGATTATTTAATGACGTCTCCTTTAAAATGGGGCGGTGATAAATACTCACCTAGCCTGCTTGATCTAATCAGGTATGCTACACATATATTTAAGTAGTATTTTTGTATACATCCCCTGAATATTTTTCCTTCTTCCTCGAAATCTACCTTGTACCGCTACCTGTAAGCGATCGGGTTGTACCAATCTCTTCCCTGCTTTTCTTCCAACAATACTCTGAGCGTCTCTTGCTTATCTCGATTGCTGACCGGTTGATGCTTCCGTGCACTCTAAATCCAAGCGCTTCTGGGAGATGTACGTTACCCACGGTTTTCACTGGGTGAATCCCTTCGCATTCCATTAGGATGTGCTCAGTGGTTTACGGATCTATTCTGCAGCATACACATGCCTCGTCTAGTTCCTAAAAATTTGCTCCGATATGCTTTTGTCCTTAGGCAACCAACTGGGGCTTTAATAGCAAGTGCCCTTTATGTTATCGTACAGATGTTCCCTTCTAATTTCTTCTGATTCTTGTATATCACCATGATCTTTTTTTCATTCTTTGCAGGCAATTCACTGTCTGTTTGATCACTCCTGGTTGTCTATTTGCAGTTTGAATTATCCTGTCCTTGGTTGCCAACTTTCTTGACCTCTTCCTCCATTTTGTATCCACGCTTTTCATGTACAAATACTTGTGCACTTTAGCCGCCCATTTATTTTCATCCGTGTTCTTGAGCCTTTCTTCAAAACTAATTTTGCTCTGTGCTTCTCTGACTTCAAAAGAGGCCAAACCCATGTCACCCTGCACTGCCACATTTGTGGTTTTACCGTGGGTTCCCAAAGCCAACCAGGGTACCAATCTTTGGGTAACTTCCAACACCGACAATATAACCAATTTTAAGTATAGAATGGCATTTGCGAATGTTAGCGCTGGAACCATTACTCCTTTTCAGATTCCACACACCACCTCATACTTATTGTGGCCCGAGAGTGCTCCATGTTTCATTATTTCTGCATTCCGCTTCCCCTTTATTTTCAGATTATTTTGGTGAGTGCTTGAGTAAGCCTTTCCTTCGTTTATGTATACGCCTAGGTATTTATTTTGCTTGACTATGGTTATGACTTGCTGTTGAAGTGACACCACGTAATTACTGGTCTCTTCAAGACATATCATGATTCGCGATTTCTCTCTGCTGACCTTGAGGCCTAGATTTGTCGCTGCGTTGGCACAGATATTCGCAAGTCCCTGTAAATCTGTCGTATTACTAACTGTGCATTTACTGTGTAAATCTGTCGTACTCCTTGTTATCAATATGGCGTTGTTATCAATATGCTCTGTACAGCTCGTGTGATACAGTGAATATCCATTCTAAAATATATTGAAATTTTGTAAAGCTTTTTTTTGGAATGCTCTGTACAGCTCGTGCGGATCAGGGAATATGTCTACTACAATGTATTGAATTCTTGTAACGTTTCTGCTGTTCATTTCTTTTGTTAATCTGTATATCGCACTTTCCACTCCAGCCCAAGGCCTAAGAGTAAGGCCGGCAGTATCCTGTATATAAATAAATAAATAAACAAATAAATAAATAAATAAATAAATAAATAAATAAATAAATAAATAAATAAATAAATAAATAAATAAATAAATAAATAAATGTCCGCTAGTAGCACTATATCGTCCGCATACAGCGGTCCAGGGACCTTCTGTGGCACCATTTGTCCATTACGAATATAGGATAAATCAAACCCTAATCCGCTGTTTTCCAGTCGTCTTTCTATGTCCTTATCAAGCGTGAACAATAATGGAGACATAGGACATCCTTGCTCCAGTCCCTGGTGAATTCCCACTTCGTTACCTCTACGACCTTCCCATGCATACAACTTCTGCTCGGTTGTCTCTGTATATTTCCCGCAGCAGATCCACGGAATCGTGATCTATGCCTTCGGGCTTATATCCCATAGCAACTCTCTGTCTACGCTGTCATAGGCTCCGTTGATATCTAGAAATGCTATCAATAAAGGTGTTTAACCAGGCGCCCTCTATTGCAAGCTTGGGGTACTACTTCCATAAGCGCTATTTGATTTGGATGGAATATTTTCAGGTTATAGTGGGCGGTTCGCCACATTGGGTGCATTTTCACGCGTTTAATTATAAAGAGCGATATTTTTATCAATGGGCTTTCTTTCCATGGGACTTCTTGTGTCGTTGAGGTTAGTAATCGGCAAAAAGCTGCAACACTAATCCATAGCATAGTAGAAGCGAAAGGAAATCGCTTGAAGAAACGTTCAAGTTAAAAACTTTCGAAACAATTTCCAGTGTATCTGACGCTCTATACACTATACGAAAAATAGCTGTGTAAAGTGTATGAACATTAATTTTACATTAGTGGCAGTATAGTGTCCTGTGCTGAGCTGCAGACAGGTAACAACTGTTTCTTTTTATTGCGATAGCAATTATATGGACACTCAAAATAAGATTTCTGCCGTCGGCGTCGCCGTCGTCGTCGCCGTCGCCGTGAGGTTCCGTATGACGTCAATGGAGATGAAATCGTCGCCGCGCGCCGAACGCTGTATGTGCGAGTGAAAGGGCGCGATGGGCGCGCACTTTCACGGGGAGTGAACGCACGGCGGAGAACAAACGCGCGTTCTGCGCCGTGCTCGCTTAAGGGCTGCAGAAGTAGGCGTCTCTTTCCTCCTTTACAATCACCATATATGTAGACGGCGCCTTCTTCCAACGCGCGAGAGGCCGTGGGGGAGGGGCGGGGGAAGGGAGGCGACGTTTAGCTGCGGCACCAAGTGCCTATTATTGCGATAGCAATTATATGGACACTCAAAAGCAGATTTCTGCCGTCGGCGTCGCCGTCGCCGTCGCCGTCGCCGTGAGGTTCCGTATGACGTCAATGGAGATGAAATCGTGACCGCGCGCCGCTGAACGCTGTATGTGCGAGTGAAAGGGCGCGAGGGACGCGCTATTTCACGGGGAGTGAACGCACGGCGGAGAACAAACGCGCGTTCTGCGCCGTGCTTCCTTAAGGGCTGCAAAAGTAGGCGTCTCTTTCCTCCTTTACAATCACCATATATGTAGAGCAAACGCGCCTTCTTCCGATGCGCGAGAGGCCGTGGGGGAGGGGGGGAAGGGGGAGGGAAGGGAGGCGACGTTTAGCTGCGGCACCAAGTGCCTATTTATATCAGAGGCTCCGGCAACAGTCACCAACGCCGCACGCATTTTGAGCGAACGCGGGCAAAGCGCCGACGGCGTCGACAACAGTTCTGCGCGTTGCCGGTGCTGCTGCATGTCCAAGTTTATACAGCTGATAAAGCTAACATCATTACTCTGTATAGCTCTCTACAAATTTGCTATCGCAATTGATGCTTCACCTTTCAGGTGAAACTGCGACAACTTTTTTATATCAGAGGCTCCGGCAACAGTCACCAACGCCGCACGCATTTTGAGCGAACGCGGGCAAGACGCCGAGGGCGTCGACAACAGTTCTGCGTGTTGCCGGTGCTGCTGCATGTCCATGTTTATACAGCTGATAAAGCTAATATCATTACTCCGTATAGCTCTCTACAAATTTGCTATCGCAATTGATGCTTTGCCTTTCAGGTGAAACTGCGACAACTTTTTTTTGTTAACTAAAACATACTTAGAAAAGTGTGAACGAGGAAGCGGTTTTTAAGCATGAAATGATTTTAGCTCCCGTTGTCGGCGACTTTCACGTGACCTTGAGCCTAAAGCCTGAGCCGTTATCCAGGCACTCAAACGAGAACATCCTTGCCATAGAGTTAGTTAATGGGGTTTAGTGGCGCAAAAGCGACTCAGGCTATGCTGCGCCAAACACAGGGTATATAAATTACATTTTAAAAACAGGAAAAGCTGTGTTGATCTATAGTTTGTGTAAAAAGCCTGTGTCGTCTAAAAATTTAAGCACGTCAGGTAATGGTACTAGGGGATTGTCTCCTAAAACTAAAGCAGGATGTAATGGTATGTGTGACTTGTATAATTTCTGCAAAAGTTTTAGTCTGTGTGTTTCAATGTGTGTACATGTCAGTAAAATGTGTATAACTGTTAGCGGTTCCTCGCACTTCTCGCATGTTGGTGGGTCTTCTTTTCTAAGTAAAAAAAAGTTGTCGCAGTTTCACCTGAAAGGCGAAGCATCAATTGAGATAGCAAATTTGTAGAGAGCTATACGGAGTAATGATATTAGCTTTATCAGCTGTATAAACTTGGACATGCAGCAGCACCGGCAACACGCAGAACTGTTGTCGACGCCGTCGGCGCTTTGCCCGCGTTCGCTCAAAATGCGTGCGGCGTTGGTGACTGTTGCCGGAGCCTCTGATATAAATAGGCACTTGGTGCCGCAGCTAAACGTCGCCTCCCTTCCCTCCCCCTCCCCCCCTCCCCCACGGCCTCTCGCGCGTCGGAAGAAGGCGCGTTTGCTCTACATATATGGTGATTGTAAAGGAGGAAAGAGACGCCTACTTCTGCAGCCCTTAAGCGAGCACGGCGCAGAACGCGCGTTTGTTCTCCGCCGTGCGTTCACTCTCCGTGAAAGCGCGCGCCCCTCGCGCCCGTTCACTCGCACATACAGCGTTCGGCGCGCGGCGATGATTTCATCTCCATTGACGTCATACGGAACCTCACGGCAACGGCGACGGCGACGGCGACGCCGACGGCAGAAATCTGCTTTTGAGTGTCCGTATAATTGCTATCGCAATAAAAAAAGTTGTCGCAGTTTCACCTGAAAGGCGAAGCATCAATTGCGATAGCAAATTTGTAGAGAGCTATACGGAGTAATGATAGTAGCTTTATCAGCTGTATAAACTTGGACATGCAGCAGCACCAGCAACGCGCAGAACTGTTGTCGACGCCATCGGCGTTTTGCCCGCGTTCGCACAAAATGTGTGCGGCGTTGGTGACTGTTGCCGGAGCCTCTTATATAAATAGGCACTTGGTGCCGCAGCTAAACGTCGCCTCCCTTCCCTCCCCCTCCCCCCCTCCCCCACGGCCTCTCGCGCGTCGGAAGAAGGCGCGTTTGCTCTACATATAGGTGATTGTAAAGGAGGAAAGAGACGCCTACTTCTGCAGCCCTTAAGGGAGCACGGCACAGAACGCGCGTTTGTTCTCCGTCGTGCGTTCATTCCCCGTGAAAGCGCGCGTCCCTCGCGCCCTTTCACTCGCACATACAGCGTTCGGCGGCGCGCGGCGATGATTTCATCTCCATTGACGTCATACGGAACCTTACGGCGACGGCGACAGCGACGGCGACGACGACGCCGACGGCAGAAATCTGCTTTGGAGTGTCCATATAATTGCTATCGCAATAAAATGTGTGTTAGGTGCGTGTGTCCAATTCGTAGTCGGCATAAATATACTTCGATGAACCGTTCCTGGTGGTTACATGACTTCCACTCACCAAGGACGGGTTTAGTAAGATGTAGTTTGTTGTTTGCACAGTGGCTCCATTCGTGTTGCCATTTTGATGTCAAGGCCTTACTAATCGAGTGGGCACTCGAGCAGCACTTTCGGCATGGCCCATAACTCTTGCTTCTGTCCTGTGCAGGCTGCTATCGCACTCCTGTTGGCGCTATCAACGGACACACTCACCGACTTGGAATGCGTTTCCGCGCATCTTCCTGACGCAACCTGTGTTTGCATCGATGTCGACGCGCATTTTTCTGTCGTGGTGTCATCAGCAAGGCTCGTCTTCCGTGCGCCAACCACATCGACCACTGCATCGTCCATCAAGGAACATTTAAACGACTTCCCTGGAAACTTCACCTTCAGTGGGCACTCGAGCAGCACTTTCGGCATGGCCCATAACTCTTGCTTCTGTCCTGTGCAGGCTGCTATCGCACTCCTGTTGGCGCTATCAACGGACACACTCACCGACTTGGAATGCGTTTCCGCGCATCTTCCTGACGCAACCTGTGTTTGCATCGATGTCGACGCGCATTTTTCTGCCGTGGTGTCATCAGCAAGGCTCGTCTTCCGTGCGCCAACCACATCGACCACTGCATCGTCCATCAAGGAACATTTAAACGACTTCCCTGGAAACTTCACCTTCAGTGGGCACTCGAGCAGCACTTTCGGCATGGCCCATAACTCTTGCTTCTGTCCTGTGCAGGTGTGTACTAAACTTTCCTTATACGCTAGAAAAAGTGATGACCGCTTCTTAGTGCTGTTCCCGTGCCCACGGGTGCTGTGTGAGACCATTTGTGAATGCTTGAATTCGTCATTTGCCTTATTGTTAATCTGTTCAGGGGATGTTGAGACAAACCCTGGGCCTAATACTAGGGCGGACGCACTTTTTGATATTGAAACACTGCCTGACGACCCAGCAGAACAAATGAAGATAATGTTTCGCTTTATTAAAGATATACACTCCCGCTCACTCCAGTCCTCAAAAACTTTAGCCGAACAAGCTGCCGATATTAAAGCTATCAAGAATGGCCAAAAAAATATGGAAGCGAAACTCACAGTATTGAGCAAACGGATGGACGGTATGGAAGAAAAATGCAATAATTTCGAGGCACAGGGCGTAGTACTGTCTACTATGCAGAGCACTGTCGGGGTCCTAAAAGAAGAAAACGCAATTCTGCGAGCTCGCGCCAATGAGCTTGAAGACAGATCTCGGCGAAACAACCTAATCATTCGCAACATCCCAGACGCTAAAGAAACATGGGAACAAACCGAGAACAAGATTATTTCTGCTTTGAAAACCGTACTTCCATCTTTTTCATCCGATTCAATTGAACGTGCTCATCGGTTAGGCGTTTTTTCACCAGGAAAATGCCGACCCGTAATTGTAAATTTCTCGAGTTTTAAAATAAAAGAAAATGTTCTTTCACTACGTAATCACCTCAAAACAAGCAGTATCACCCTCAGCGAAGATTACTCCCCCGCAACCCGTCTCGCTCGGGGAAATCTTATCGAGTTTGGTAAAAGTCAGCCCGGCGCACCTGCGTTTAAACTCAGATACGACAAACTACTTATGAACGACAGGTGCTACGTTTTTGATGCCGAAATGAAATGCGTGACAGAAAAACCGTCGCAGGGCCAACGCGCAAGGAACATAGTTCCCGCAGGTAATTTGACTTAGCGGAGCGAGAGGGGAAGTGGACAGACTTCACAACACCATGTGTCCATCTTTTTTACTAACATTAGAAGTGTGCTGAGCAAATATTTTTCATTGTCCTCGGCGATTGACACTTGTTCTCCACACATTGTCGCCTTAACAGAAACGTGGCTTTCGAGCAACATTAATGATTCCGAAATCTTTGAGGATGCCAATCGCTTCGCTATTTATAGGGAGGATCGTGCCGCGGGTCGAGGAGGCGGCGTTCTACTTGCTATTTCTAACGACATTCCTTCTTCACGAATTTCTGTTGCTACTGACCTCGAAATCGTCTGGGCTACATTTAACATTCATCACCAGAAGGCAATTATAGGCGTATGCTACCGACCTCCTTCTTCGTCACCCACATTCGTTAGCGAATTGCACGATGTAATTAATAACGTATCATCACGCTTTCCATCGTCGCCCCTTTACTTATTAGGCGACTTTAACCTTCCGAACATTAAATGGAACACTCAACCTCCTTCTTTACTGCCTTTTTCGTCTCAGGCCAAAGAATTTTTAGATTTATGTTCCACTTTTACCTTTTCGCAAGTGGTCACTCAACCTACCCGGAATACTGCTAGTATCTCAAACACTCTCGACCTAGTACTTACTACTGAACCCAAACTAACTTCCAACATTACCTTCCTTCCGCCTTTAAGTGACCATTCTGCTATGCATTTTACCATTAGTGCCAACCACCCGAAAAATACCAGGAAGAAGAAAACAATTCTCGACTATAGGAGAGCAAACTTCGAGGCCATCAATAGCGAGTTATGCACGTTTCTTGACACATTCCTGACTAACTTTGATGACCGTTCTGTGCAAACTAATTGGGACATGTTTACTCATAAATTTAATGAACTAATGAACAAATATGTTCCCAGCCGTACCTTAACTTCCAACCCACAAGCCCCCTGGTATAACACTCGCATTAAACGTCTTTCTAACCGTAAAAAGCGTATCTACCGCTCAGCTAAGTTGTCCTCGAGTGCTTCTCGTTGGACGGCATACAAGGCGGCTTCTAACGAATATATTCAAGCGTTAAAACTTGCTAAACGTACTTTCCTTACTGTTACTCTTCCATCTATTCTTAAAACTAGCATTAAGAAATTTTGGAAAATAATTAGACCTGTTTCTGATAACTTAATCCTATTGGACGACTGTACTGGGCAGCCTGTTCCTAAAAATGGTGCTGCAACTCACCTTAACGAAGCCTTTAGCAAAAATTTTTCGGGAGTCCTTAATAAGCAACTTCCCAAGTTGCGTAACTATGATTACCCAGTCATGTTCCCAGTAATAGTTCATGTATCTGGTGTTGCTAAACTTATTGACAAACTCGACTACAATTCTTCACCTGGCTTCGACCCAATTAACACCAAGTTCTTGAAAAACACTTCCGCGTACAGTTCTATTATACTAACCAAAATTTTCCAACAGTCACTCAACACAGGCACTTTACCTTATCAGTGGAAGGTTGGGAAGGTGGTGCCGCTTCACAAATCTGGTAACAAAAACATAGCAACCAACTATCGCCCCATCTCACTCACCAGCACGTGCTGCAAACTACTTGAACACATTGTATTCAAAAACCTCGTTGACTTTCTTGAAGATAACACTTTTTTTTCACCTGCGCAACATGGCTTTAGGAAATCATACTCATGCGAGACTCAACTCGTATCCTTCACTCATCAGTTGCATCGAATTCTTGATCGTTCATCATGCGCTGACTGCATTTTTTTAGACTTCTCAAAAGCTTTCGATAAAGTCTGTCACAAACTTCTAATCCACAAACTAACCCATTTGAATATTGATGGTAATCTCTTAAAATGGATCGAATGCTTTCTTGTTCATCGCTCACAATACGTCACTGCTAACGGCTGCAATTCACCGATGTGTTCTGTTGCTTCCGGAGTGCCCCAAGGATCGGTTCTCGGTCCTTTGCTGTTCTTAATATATATTAACGACCTTCCTTCGCAAGTAACTTCTACCATTCATCTCTTCGCTGATGATTGTGTTATCTTTAGAGAAATAACTGCAGATTGTGATACTGTCTTCAGTCCGACCTTGATATAATATCTAACTGGTGCAGTTTATGGCTAATGGAATTAAATGTTAACAAATGTAAAGCTATGCATGTATCTAGGACATCAAACGTCTCCCAAGTATACTACTTAAATAACCTTCCTTTAGAACAGGTAACTTCGTACAAATACTTGGGAATTCATATCACATACAACCTTACCTGGGCAACCCACATTAATAATATAGTGAACAATGCTAACCGCGCTCTTGGTTACTTAAGGCGAAACTTTTTTAAAGCTCCACACTCGTTGAAATTATTGCTTTATAAAACCTTAATACGCCCGAAATTAGAGTACGCTACATCAGTCTGGGACCCTAATAACTTAAACTTAATTAACGCATTAGAATTAGTTCAGAATAACGCTGCTCGTTTTATTCTTTCGAATTACAACAGAACTGCCAGCGTAACAGCCATGAAAACTAACCTTTCTCTTCCATCTCTTGCAGCTCGACGTAAAGTTTCCCGTTTATCATTATTTCACAAACTTTTTCACCATACAACACTTCATGATGTATTCATTCATATTCCACACTACGTATCTCGTCGCATCGATCATTCTTACAAGGTTCACGTCCCTTCTTGCAGCACAAATACATTTTCCCAGTCATTCGTACCTCGGACGTCACTAGAGTGGAACCACCTTCCCGCAAACATTGTATCCATCAGTGATAATTCCTTGTTTCGTGATGCCTTAACCAACATTACTTGCTAGAATGCGGTTTCATGTACTTGTATATCTTGTCTTTTTATTGTAATAGCTTTTTTTATTCATTGTTCATTGTATTCCTACTGATTTACTTGTCAAATTGTATTTTTAGGTTTTACTTGTTTCTCTTGTAATACTTACTGTTTGAATTTACGTGTAACCCACTCCCCTCTGTAAAGCCTTCACAGGCCTTGAGGGTATAATAAATGAAATGAAATGAAATGAAATCGCACTGATACTTTCTTTATATGGGAGTGTTGTGTATGAGATGTCTTTGCATGCTGCTGTTGATGCACATCTATCAGCTGCTTCATTTCCCGGTATCCCATCGTGGCTTGGGACCCAGCAGAAACGAATTGATCTCCCGTATTTGTTAAGAGCCACCATGTTTAAAATGTCCCCTAGCAGGGGTTCACACTCAGAATTCTGATGAAGAGCCTTTAGTGCACTTAAGGAATCAGTGTAGATGACTGTATTTTTGTGTTTGTCAGTGATGATCTTTTTAACTACAACCCACATAGCATAAACTTCAGCCGTGAAAACACGAGGCATGTTTTGGTAATCGAATACTTGCTTCCCAATTTTTGGTTACGGCCCCCACGCCCACGTGTTCTTTTGTTTTGGAGCCATCAGTGTAAAATTCCATGTAATCTTGATATTTATCTTGAAGAGCGTAGAATTAATGTAGAATGTGTTCGTGTGGGGTGTCTCTTTTCTTTAGGTGTGTTAATGTCCAGTCACATAACTGCGAGACGTCGTGCCATGGGCGCAATCGTGGCTTTTTCGCAACCTGGAGGACATCATGAGGAATGTCATAATCCTGAGAATATTCTTCATATCGCAGGATAAGCGGCCTAATCATGTTCGGTTTATTTGTATAATGTAACCGTGAATTGTACTGTGTGACAATGTTGTAGCATATGTGTTGTGGTGATGACTGTATTCTGAGTATGTAGGAAAATGTAATTAACGCTCTGCGCTGCTGTAATGGGGGCTCATTGCAGTCAACGTACAAACTTTGGACAGGTGTATGCATCACCTGCCAGTCGCAGTCCAAGGTTATGTACTGGATCCAGTCGTCGAATGTAAGACTGTCTAGCTGAGCCATAAACTACGCAGCCATAATCCAGAAGACTACGCACAACAGACCAGTAAATACGTAAGAGGCACGTTCGGTCGGAACCCCAGTGTTTATGGGACAACACTTTTAAAATATTTAATCCGTTATTTGCCTTAACTTTTGTTGTTTTATTGCGATAGCAATTATATGGACACTCAAAAGCAGATTTCTGCCGTCGGCGTCGCCGTCGCCGTCGCCGTCGCCGTGAGGTTCCGTATGACGTCAATCGAGATGAAATCGTCGCCGCGCGCCGCCGAACGCTGTATGTGCGAGTGAAAGGGCGCGAGGGGCGCGCTCTTTCACGGCGAGTGAACGCACGGCGGAGAACAAACGCGCGTTCTGCGCCGTGCTTCCTTAAGGGCTGCAGAAGTAGGCGTCTCTTTCCTCCTTTACAATCATCATATATGTAGAGAAAACGCGCCTTCTTTCGACGCGCGAGAGGCCGTGGGGGAGGGGGGGGAGGGGGAGGGAAGGGAGACGACGTTTAGCTGCGGCACCAAATGCCTATTTATATCAGAGGCTCCGGCAACAGTCACCAACGCCGCAGGCATTTTGAGCGAACGCGGGAAAAACGCCGACGGCGTCGACAACAGTTCTGCGCGTTGCCGGTGCTGCTGCATGTCCAAATTTATACAGCTGATGAAGCTAATATCATTACTCCGTATAGCTCTCTACAAATTTGCTATCGCAATTGATGCTTCGCCTTTCAGGTGAAACTGCGACAACTTTTTATATGAGCCAGGAAGTTTAGTTTTTTATTAAAGATTACTCCCAAGAATTTATAGTGTTGTTCTACCGGCAGCGTCACGTCATTCAATTTTAGAACCGGGTCTAAGTGCAGTCCTCGTTTTTGCGAGAATAGCACTGTAACAGTTTTTGAGTAGAGAAGCGGAATCCGTTTGTGTCAGCCCATTGTATTAGCTTATTTATTGTAATCTGTAGCTGCCTTTCACATGTTGGTAGACTTGAGGCGCGGCATGCTATTTGCAGATCGTCGACGTATATGGAGTGCATAACAGAGGGGGGGGGGGGGATGACTTTGTTAAGGGAGTTCATTTTTACTATGAAGAGTGTTGTGCTCAGTACGCAGCCTTGTGGCACGAATCAGAATTGACCACGCCATATTCCTGGCCATAGAGGAAGGGGAAACAAACTAGGAGCGAGCGTCACGTGATTGCATCAGCCTCAGCAAGCCAACCTCCTCCGAAACCGCCCCTCCGGCACTCCGAGATCTCGTGCGCGGTGCGTTTTGGCTAGGAATAGGCCGACATAGTTGCCGGACCACTCGCGATTCTTTGACATGCGGTAACGATTAGTGGCGCTTGACGTCAAAGGCATAGAGGCACGTAGGAAGTATAACGCACGGGTTTCTGCTACTGCGGGCGTCGTTTTTCGCTTCAAGTGCGTTGCCTTGAAACGTGGAGATAGACTGGGGAGCCAGACACATGACGACAATTTTCTAAGCATCACTTGCGCTTAACCCTGCAGTTAGCGCTCTCACCTCGAAACCCGTTGTTACGATTCACTTAGGGCGCGATGCCCGGACCACGTGTAGTCAATTCTGATTCACTTTCAGCGGCCATGGTAACCCATGGTAATCAGCGTGCCTGACGACCTCGCTCGTCAACATGAATAGACGTGTGAGTCGCGAGGGTCAGAGACAAAACCTGTTGGGCCGCCCTGCAACCCTTCCTCCCTCGCTGAGGACGTTCACGCCGCTACGGTCACCCTACCATCTCTACTTCGCCTGATTTGTGCTGCCCTGCAGTGGGGAAAAGAAAGGGAGAGAGTGCCCGGATGGTGGAGGTTATAAGAAAGCCAGGCAGCAGTCACGTGGAGAACACTTTTGCTTTGCCCTAGCGTGCAGGTGCATGCACGCTGAACTTTTCTTGTACGTTTTCTTTGGAGCACACCACTCACTCGTAACCATGTCTTTAACTTCTGTTACTTGTTCTTACTTCGCCTCGTCTTCGCTTCCGGACCCTCTCCCGATGGTCAACCTGGTCAGAGATCCTAGCAGACGTTGAAGGTTCCCCAAACCCCGGCCCATAACAACTGGACGGCAGCGGTGAGATCCATCAAATCCCAACCCGTTGTGCAACTGGATGGCAAGAGAAGAGATGGGGATCTACGAGCCTCCTCTACCAAGTCGCAACTGAATGCAGCGTTTGCGATGGTCTACGCCGGATTTTTAGCTGCAAGTTGGTGAGTGTGGAACATTCTTTGGTGAGTTCTGCCAGGTTTTGTTGAGGTGTTAGAACAGAACAGGTTGTCTGTTCAGAACAGGAGCTATTGTTGTCGCCTACTTAGGCTGTGGCAAGATAGTTGTGTACAGTAGAGACAGCAGCACTGAAAACAGCCATGAATTTGAAGTCGTTGAGTAAACCGGCGTTGTTGGAGCTAGCTAAGGAGTTGCGCCTGGATGTCACTGACGCATTCCGAAAACCAGAGTTGATTGAGGCAATTCTTGCTCTAAAGGCTGAGGATGATGGGCTTACGGAATGCCTAGAGACCATTAGAGAAAGAGAGACTGCAAAAAGTCAGACAGAAGAGCGTGAACAGCGGGAACGCAAAGAACAGAAAGAGCGTGAAGAACGGGAACGTAAAGAACGGGATGAACGTAAGGAACAGAGAGAACACACACTAGAATTGAAGCGACTCGAGATTGAAATGGAACGAGCTCGAGAAGCAGGACAGAGTAGCGATGAAAACAGAGCAGGAGAATGCGTATTCATTAAAGATGACAGAGCTAATGCGGACTTATAAGCTTGGAGAGTACATTGGTTTGTTCTTGGTTAACTTCGAGCGGACATGCGAGAAGCAGGGGTTCTCTCGGGAGTCGTGGCCACAGCGTCTGCTCACACTGTTATCGGGTGAGGTAACGGACGTAATCACTCGCTTAACCAGCAATGCTGAGGATTAGGATAAGGTAAAGTCCAGTTTGTTGAGAAAGTATAGGCTGTCAGCGGAAGCGCTCCGGCGGAAGTTCCGCGAAATGCAGTGCAGTGCAGGCTAGGAATGAGTCCTATACAAAAATTGCATATAAGCTTATGCCAAACATGGAAGAATGGCCCAAGCAACAAAAAGCCTATGATGATCACGCGAAGGTTGTTCAGTGCTTTGCACTTGAATTTTATAACCGGTTACATGAGAACGTGAGGTACTGGGTTCAGGATAGGCCAGGAGTTAGTACGATAGCCAGAGTGGTTGAACTAGCCGACCAATTTGTGACGCGTTGGGCTCGCGAAGTCAGCGACGGTCGAAAAGGCGATCTCAATTTCAAGTTTGGCAGGCTGAAGCTAGGGGCCGAAAAGAGAAAGAACGAGCCTGTAATTGATGGTACCTCAAAATGTCGTACTTCCGGGTCGGAAGGAGCTACAGCAGAGCAGCAAAAGAAATTGGAAAAGAGGAAACCCTTTCTTTGCTACAACTGTCATAAACCCGGGCACATTGCGGCGCAGTCAAGGTAGCGTTATAATCAGTTGGTTACGAGGATCAGAACATGAAGCTGCTCGAACCGTATATACGCGACTTTGAGGTAAACGGGAAGCCATGTCACGTGCTGCGCGACTCCGCGGCTACCATGGACGTGGTTCACAGCTCTTATGCGGAACCTGAGATGTTCACGGGTGAGTGCGCCTGGATAAATAAAGCAAGCTGTAGGAACTCACAGTGCATGTCCTCCGGCCGCAAAAGTAGCTGTTAAAGGTAATTTCGTTACAGTTGAGACGGAAGCTGCCGTATCGCCTACGATTCATACGCATTACCCTTACCTGTTCTCTAACAGATCGGATCAGATTCTGCGCGAGAAAGGGCTAATGTTCGAGGAGGCTAGCGTGATGGTACAAACGAGACCGAAAGACTGTGAGTTAGCTGCAAAAGCAGTCGCGGAAACGGCGCTAAGTGAAGTGGATGACGGTTCGCAATCTCAGAAAGCGGAGATCGAGAATGCCTCCGCGTTGGAACCACAAGAGTTTGGATCCGCGCGATCAGAAGTACCCGTAGTGGAAGCAGCCGAGTTATTGGAAAAGCAGTTGCCATATTTGTCTGTAGCGCCCACGTCGGAAGGCCTACAGCGGCAGTTAGAGATAGACTGTTCGGCCGTGATTAAGGAACTAGTCTCTAAAGCGCAGCTGGAGCCTGAACAAACGACGGTGTTGCCCATGAAGCCCTGCAATATTTCCAGGATTTATTTGTAGATATGCCAGGTAGGACATCGGTTCTTACGCACGACATCGAGCTCACTTCTTCGGAAACAGTGCAATGCATTAGTGGTAAAAGAGGAAGACGAAGAATAACGGCAGTGTTCAGGCGATTAAGTTTGATTCCGGCCGCAGTCTCCTGCTCGCGCCACACACACACACACACACACACACACACACACACACACACACACACACACACACACACACACACACACACACACACACACACACACACACACACACACACACACACACACACACACACACACACACACACACACACACACACACACACACACACACACACACACACACACACACACACACACACACACACACACACACACACACACACACACACACACACACACACACACACACACACACACACACACACACACACACACACACACACACACACACACACACACACACACACACACACACACACACACACACACACACACACACACACACACACACACACACACACACACACACACACACACACACACACACACACACACACACACACACACACACACACACACACACACACACACACACACACACACACACACACACACACACACACACACACACACACACACACACACACACACACACACACACACACACACACACACACACACACACACACACACACACACACACACACACACACACACACACACACACACACACACACACACACACACACACACACACACACACACACACACACACCACACACACACACACACACACACACACACACACACACACACACACACACACACACACACACACACACACACACACACACACACACACACACACACACACACACACACACACACACACACACACACACTGGTGTCCCAGCTATAACGCAGCACAATTTAAATAAAGAGGAACGGGGTTACGAGAAGCAAACCTAGTGCGTATTGTTTCCAGTACACTGGAGTAGCCACCAGTATTTTTTTCGTTACTGAGATTTATTTATTAATAGTATTTAATTATCTAACTAGAAAAGTACTGTCCTAATTATCAGTGTCAATGAGAAAGTTGTAGAGCAACATGAGAAACTCGCGATACAGTTGCCTGTTGCTCAATACGTGCTACATACACGTGTTTTTCCGTTCATGAAAGAAGCCCGCGAATACACGCTAACTGCCTCGAGCGGCCAGTCATGCGGCAATTCTGTTCATGTTTGCACGTGCGCGCGTGACACCATGATTGTTCATTGTGTTAGTATGCATATGTTTACAAGTTTACACGACCGATCAAACTAATATCCTTACTTCGTATGACTGTCCAATAATTTGCTATCGCAATCGATGCTTCGCCTTTCGTGCGAAACTGCGACTTTTTTCGAGAGATGATAAGTTTAGGAATTCTTTTATTTCTGTGATATTCGATGTTCGTCACTAGTCCCTGAGAATAAATCAGACAGCATTTTTTGAAGAGATTATTTTGAAGTGATTGAAGTTTACGAGGTACAGCTGTTGAGGGTTCCAGATTGGTGATGCATATTTCATTTTTGATCGAACTTGTATTTTATAGACCAAGAGGTTAGTCCATGCATAGCTTGATGCAGATTGCGCTTGATAAAACCAAGGGATTTAGATGCCTTGCTCGTTATGGTATCAATGTGATGATTCTAGGTTAAATTTGACTTTAAGTAAACTGCATTTATTAGTATTTTACTGGGGTCGGTGCTTGAATAGGCATATTAAGAAAATAAGCGCGTGGCTCTGAAATGGTATTTTTAGTAAATGTGATGGCGTTAGTTTCGGACACAATTATTTGCATCTGCCGATCGCTACACCATTTTGTACGTTGCTAAGGTCTGTTTGCAAGTAGTAAGAATATTTAGGGTTAGTAATTTGTCTATCAATAACGCATTCGTCAGCGTATAATTGAATCGTAGACGACACTTTACTGTAAATGTATTGGTGTATATTTAAAAGAAAGATAAGGCCGAGGGCTGAACTCTCTGGTACTACTGACTTTGCTTGAGCTAAGTGGGGAGGAGTGGTCATTAGTGGTTACTGTCTGAAACCGGTTGGTTAGCAAGTTATTGAAGTTATTTATCCACTTAGTAATTTTAATGTTAATGTTGAGACCAGCAAGTTCTTTCATCAGGCAGATGTGAGAACCTTATCGAATGCTTTGGCGATGTGAATAAATATGGCGTCCGTTTTTGAGGATGAATGCACTGACTAATGGAGGTCTGTGATTAGTTCAAATAACTGCATTTCACGGGAACCACACTTCAGAAATCCATGCTGGTTAAAGAAAAAAAAAAGGAATTACGGTGACATAAAGATACAACGCAAAAGTTCCCTGCAAGTTTCCTTTTCCATGGCCTCCCAGATTGGTGAAACGGCACCTGGCTGAGACTATTTAAGAAGTCGGAAATAAATAACCGCATCTATAGCAGTGGCATGTAAATAAATATATTGTCACTGGCAACGCCTCAAGACAGTTTGAAGGGACGATTGAGACCGCTGCCATCCATATGCTTAAATATGAGCCCAGGGACTACATTTTTTCACATTTCGCGGGCTTCATTCAGCGCCTGGAATCAAGAACCACATGCAAAATAAACTGATGAAATTAACTTCATGGTGTGTTTCTGAGAATTTTCTAGAACTTTTTAAATACGACTTATGAGCGAGAACATATATCGAAAATTATACCCAATTAGGCGTACTTAATTAGTAAACTAATCGCAGATCAAGAATAGTTTGAGTAGACGACTATGAGCAAGGTACCGTTGGTCTCATTCACTTAAGGTGAATCACAATTTTTTAAATGCATTGTTCAAATAAAGTATAAACCGCATGCACGCGACCTTGCGCGTGACAGCGACAAGCGACGCAATGGAGATAGCTGTCGCGTTCGCTCGTCGCCTACATGTCGTACCGCATGTGAGCGACGAGACGAGCGACGACCTTGAGTGACTTCTCCCCGGTGTTGCCGGTATGAGGGCCGCAAATACTCGCCGAAACTGGCATGACGCGTGCTTTATTAATTTAAGTTGATGTGTTTTACTCTAAAGAGCAGCATACATATTTCTGAAGGTTATTATCCTTGCACGTATCAAAATCTAGTCGTTTGCTTGTTCCGTGCGACAGTTGGTAGTACTTGACTGATGTATATCCAGTTCCGGCTTCGCACTATTGACTAGTCGCTCATAACACTTCCTGGCGACGAGCGAATAATTCTAGATTTCCAGAACCGAGCGATCGAGCGACAAGAACGAGTGATCTTTTCACGCGACGGCCCGTTTCGTAGCTCGAAGCCGTCGTCGTCGCCATTGCGCACAAAATTGCTCTCATTCGGTTTGGGCTTAACGTCATGCACTCGGTATATATGCTGTGTTTAGATATATGAAATTAAACATGACTATTGCTAAGCTACAGAACTGTCGTGAAAAAACAAGAAAATGACACAGGACACAATCGCGACGCGAAATCAACATGTAGTGCTCACATCGAACGGAACTCTTCCGACCTTGGCTCATGTCACAGGTGTCTGGCCCGGCATCCGACAGAGGCTGTGTTACCTGAAAAAAAAAAAAAAAAACACATCGGCAACAATACAGCGAGAGAAGAACTTTCTAAAGTTTGGTGTTGCTTTGAAGTAGCCTTGTGCTCACAAAGCAAGCCAGTGGCGGGGCTATCTATCTTCACTTTGGGCACGCCACAAAAACAAGCAAGCCAGCAACCAAGCATGTGGGAAGCGTAGCCTTGTTGGCATTTAGTTACTTTCTCGGTGGGGATAAACAAGGGAGAGATAATGAACTTTAATCATGATTATGGCTCATTGGCTCAAGCACATGAGAAAGTCAGTCGTGAGGGTAATAAATAAATAAGTAAAATAAAAATATTGGCCGTATATATATACTTGCTTCGCTGAAAATGACGTCGAACCGCCCCTGATACGTAACATCCTCTCTTCTCCCTCCGCCCAGACAGACAGACAGACAGACAGACAGACAGACAGACAGACAGACAGACAGACAGACAGACAGACAGACAGACAGACAGACAGACAGACAGACAGACAGACAGACAGACAGACAGACAGACAGACAGACAGACAGACAGACAGACAGACAGACAGACAGACAGACAGACAGACAGACAGACAGACAGACAGACAGACAGACAGACAGACAGACAGACAGACAGACAGACAGACAGACAGACAGACAGACAGACAGACAGACAGACAGACAGACAGACAGACAGACAGACAGACAGACAGACAGACAGACAGACAGACAGACAGACAGACAGACAGACAGACAGACAGACAGACAGACAGACAGACAGACAGACAGACAGACAGACAGACAGACAGACAGACAGACAGACAGACAGACAGACAGACAGACAGACAGACAGACAGACAGACAGACAGACAGACAGACAGACAGACAGACAGACAGACAGACAGACAGACAGACAGACAGACAGACAGACAGACAGACAGACAGACAGACAGACAGACAGACAGACAGACAGACAGACAGACAGACAGACAGACAGACAGACAGACAGACAGACAGACAGACAGACAGACAGACAGACAGACAGACAGACAGACAGACAGACAGACAGACAGACAGACAGACAGACAGACAGACAGACAGACAGACAGACAGACAGACAGACAGACAGACAGACAGACAGACAGACAGACAGACAGACAGACAGACAGACAGACAGACAGACAGACAGACAGACAGACAGACAGACAGACAGACAGACAGACAGACAGACAGACAGACAGACAGACAGACAGACAGACAGACAGACAGACAGACAGACAGACGACAGACAGACAGACAGACAGACAGACAGACAGACAGACAGACAGACAGACAGCAGACAGACAGACAGACGACAGACAGACAGACAGACAGACAGACAGACAGACAGACAGACAGACAGACAGACAGACAGACAGACAGAAGACAGACAGACAGACATACAGACAGACGACAGACAGACAGACAGACAGACAGACAGACAGACAGACAGACAGACAGACAGACAGACAGACGACAGACAGACAGACAGACAGACAGACAGACAGACAGACAGACAGACAGACAGACAGACAGACAGACAGACAGACACAGACAGACAGACAGACAGACAGACAGACAGACAGACAGACAGACAGACAGACAGACAGACAGACAGACAGACAGACAGACAGACAGACAGACAGACAGACAGACAGACAGACAGACAGACAGACAGACAGACAGACAGACAGACAGACAGACAGACAGACAGACAGACAGACAGACAGAGTTCTTGCGCATTTAGGTAGCCCAAGAAAGACTATCGTCTTTAATAAAAAATAGGCAGTTTCGCCCGAAAGTCGAACTACTGATAGCCATAGCTAAATAATAAACAACTTAACGAAGTCAGGTTCGTGGTGGAAATTGCAGTAAATATTTGCTTAATAAACACATTAACATGCATGATGCCACGAGTGCATGAACATGAACAGATCTCGCTCGATGACTGGCAGCACTCGCTGTCAAAACGCTGGCGGGATGGATTGAGTCGGTCTCGGAGAGCGAATGTGTCATGCTGCCTCTCGCTCCAAAACCTCTCCGTAACTTGAGGTTACGCGGCCTTCAGCACTAACGCGAAAACAGCGCACGCTCTGAGATGCCTACCCCCTTTGTTTTTGTGTACATGCATTCGAAAGTGCACAAAACACTACGCCAAGTGGCTGAGTTAGTGCGAATATTGAAAATTCTGGATACAACAGGAATATTTGTAATTCGATTGATATCCGATTTTAAATTTTACCATTTGAAGTTGTCTAATAATAATTTCTGTACGAATACTATAAGGCATTATTCAAATTTGTCGCACTCTACCGATGCAAGTGGCGACCCATTTAATAAGTTTGCTACAGAAGAACTGTGGCTGTAGCTCAGCGAATGGCATGCATGGAAGAGATTACTTCTTCGCAGCAGTTCCCAATTGTTAAATGCCTCGCGCCTTATGCAGCGTAGGAATTTGTCGTCTAGATTTAAGCAGAACAATTTATTACTTATCCAATTTTACCAAGTTTGCACTTCTTCAAGAGAATGTGCTCTGCTATAGCACTGCACACAGCTCGTTCAACGAACAAAACTCTCTGGAATACACGTGCATGTGCTGAAGTGCCGTTTCTTTGTTTCATTACTGTCACTGACATGGCGCACACATGCGATTATCTTTCGGCTGTTTTATTGTGATAGCAATTATATGGACACTCAAAAGCAGATTTCTGCCGTCGCCGTCGCCGTCGCCGTGAGGTTCCGTATGACGTCAATGGAGATGAAATTGTCGCCGCGCGCCGAACGCTGTATGTGCGAGTGAAAGGGCGCGAGGGGCGCGCGCTTTCACGGGGAGTGAACGCACGGCGGAGGACAAACGCGCGTTCTGCGCCGTGCTCCCTTAAGGGCTGCAGAAGTAGGCGTCTCTTTCCTCCTTTACAATCACCATATATGTAGAGCAAACGCGCCTCTTCCTACGCGCGAAAGGCCATGGGGGAGGGGGGGGGGAAGGGAGGCGACGTTTAGCTGCGGCACCAAGTCCCTATTTATATCAGAGGCTCCGGCAACAGTCACCAACGCCGCACGCATTTTGAGCGAACGTGGGCGTAACGCCGACGGCGTCAACAACAGTTCTGCGTGTTGCCGGTGCTGCTGCATGTCCAAGTTTATACAGCTGATAAAGCTAATATCATTACTCCGTATAGCTCTCTACAAATTTGGTATCGCAATTGGTGCTTCGCCTTTCAGGTGAAACTGCGACAACTTTTTCATGTCCAAACTTATCAGTTTACCTAACATCGAGCTGTCAATTGCATTTTATGTATCAAATAACGAACACAATCCCCCCCCCCCCCTCCCTTTTTTTTTGCCAAACGAACTTCTCGCGAACTTTGTATTTCACTATGTTTACAGATCGAGAATATTCGACATTCAACTTGATATTCGAAGGGCGTATTCCTCGGAATATTCTTATTAGATTCCATTTGAATGTTTTGCCATTCGAACACCCATAGAAACCAAACATTAGCGCTATGTCCTGTTCCCAATTGCCATAAGCAACAAAGCTTATTATTCAGCTAACTGTAGATAACTGCTACCGTAGTATTTGACACTTATGTTTGAGCAATTGTATTTAAAATATTTGAAATTATCCTTGATAAATAAGATTATTGAAGGAGGACACAATGTGAAAAGTAATCGGAGATGGCCTGTTGTACTTCCGTACGTGCATAAGTTATTTTACGGGTGCGAGATTGTTACAAGGGCACCAATAGATCGAGGTTGGTTTTCAAGCTAGGAGGAAAACACATATTTCTTGTTCCGACTCATAATTAAACCAGGGCCCATCAATTTCGAAAAAAAAGAACATAAAAAGCAGAGAGTCGAATCTCTGCTGTGCTACCGCCGTTGTATACTCCCTGCATGTGCGAGAGAAACCGTCGCCATAACAGAAAACAAAATGTAGTACGCGTTTCTCAAGGGACACCTTCATTCACATGTTATTGAAAATTTATTTGCACCTTAGTGAACACTCTAGGAACTGCGAGTTCACTAGGTCCCGTGGAAAACCGGAATCTTTCGCAAGGACCAGCGGCTCGTCCTGTACGGGAAACATCTTTACTTTCACGAAAGTAAAAATGAGGGCGCCAGACAACCTTGCTTTGTCCTCGCCGATAAATATCAAAATTTAGAAAGTGACAACTCTTGACTATGCTGTATTCATAATATTTTTCCTTGCACAAAGCAATGTTATTGTTTCGGTGCTCTCGGTTAGATCTTGGTGATTGCATTTATAATTGTGCGACATTTACAGTACATCAACACGATCCCCCGCTGCCTCGTGCGAGCTTCTTACAATCTTACTTCTGGTTTTCTTATATTAAAAGATGCCCGCGCATCGTCACATGTAATTTGCGAGGAGAAGCGCGTCTTATTTGTGTGCAGTCGCTACGATATGTGTTCTGTCCAAGTCTGGGTACCCGGGCCGCTTTTGCTGGAAGTCGAAACCACGACGTCGTGACACAAGGAGCTTTTGCGTCAACGTGGCTTGTAGGACCCGTATACCCCCCCCCCCCCCCCTTTTTTTTTTTTCCCCTTCACGGTAAATGTTGGGCACTCACGGGTGACGCTCGAGAGCTCTGTGTCCAAGGCGACAGGACGCTTTCCTCGTGGATGGCGTCGGCGTGTCTTTCGAGGCCAGCGTCGAAGAGATGGCGCATTCGGAAATGCGGCTGGTCATCCGCCATTAACGGCGGCGTGCGCAGCGCAGGCGAGCAGACGGACGCGGTTTTATCGTCCGCCGCCGGAGATCGTCCGGCAACGGACGTCGCTAGAGTCCCCGAACCACGCACAGGTACACTAGGTGACGCTACCGGTGTTCCGATGGCGGTAGTCTTTGGCCCCGAGTTCTCGGCGTCGTCGCTGACCACTCCAGCGTCGTTCAAGACCGGCGAAAAGTGGCCTGCACAGTTAAAACCACACTCGTGTCATTCCAATCCGTGCTAGTGCACTTCCGCACGCTGTAGGCAGATAGCGTCGCAAGGTAAGCAAACCTAAATAGCAGCAGAATCTGGATAAAGTGAAGCTACATTATAGTTAAAAGTGGAGAAAATCATCCCTGCAGCTTAAGTCCCACATGAATCTATATATATATATATATATATATATATATATATATATATATATAAGCCCAAGAGACGAAAGAAGATTGCGCGCCCCTTCTCTGCTCGAGCCAGCCCCGACGGTCGCGTCTTCCGAGAGCCAGGTGCTCTACGGGTTATTAAACCTTCGACTACTTCTCGAGGCTCGTGACAATATATATATATATATATATATATATATACCGTAAAGGTGGTGTAGCGATGAAACCAAAATTGCTTTGGGAGAAGAAAACAAATATTACGAAGGCTTTTTGGGAACGTAACTAACGCCAACGCATTTCGCAGCAAGTTTGCAGACGGATATATCAGTACTGTCCGTATGTGTTTTAATTGTTGAGGTGAGGCTTCGCGTTTATCAGATGCTGCAAAACACATTTAGCCTAATCTTCCTCGCATTGTATACTGTGAACCAAATGAATTGTTTTGTTGTTGCAGAAGTTTGGCAATACGGGCCGCTTGCATAAATGTTATGTTATTGGGAATATAAAATAAACAAAGAATGAATTGGTTATCAATGCGAAATTGATGATGCCTACCTGCGCAAGCAATGTATTTAGAGATGTATATCTTTACTGCACTGACTGTAGGAATTTTCCGAACATTTTTGCTCATACACACGGTATTTCACAAGCAGAATCGTAGTCAGTCGACGAAAACTTCCCAGAGCAGCCATCTCACACGCCGACGTTAATGCGATTAGCATTCGAGCAGTGACACAGGGTATCACCACCGCGAAAACACGTCGTGCATGAAGCCTGTATGCAGCCAGCGTCGATGATGATGATGATGATGATGATGATGATGATGATGATGATGACGACGACGATGATTTATTGTCATCTGCTTTGAAACGGGGCGCTGACAAATAGTCACCTAGCCTGCATGATTTCATCAGGTGTGCTGTACATGGTTTTTATATAGCATTTTTTGTGTACATTTCATTACTCTGTTTTCCCCCTGAATATTTACCTTGCACATCTACGTATGACTTAGAGATGAAATAAGGTCGTATCAATCTATTCCTCGCTTTTTTCCACCAATACTCTAAATGCAGTAGCGCAACCAGGATCTCTGCTAGGGGGGGTTGACAGTGTGCCAATAAGATCTAAGCAGCAATAATTTCGATTTCTTCACGGGAAATTGTAACAAAATGCGCTTTTTGCGAGTGTGCAGACGATAATTGCGCGTCTTACATCTTAGTTGTAGTAATCAAATGCGCAAGGAAAGAAAAGGGGCGTTAAGTCGTCCTCAGAGGCGGTTACAACCCCCCCCCCCCGTTGGTGCGCCACTGTCTAAATATCTCTTGCTTATGTCGATTGTTGACCGGTTGATGCTTCTGTCCACTTTAAACCCAAGCGCTAGTGGAAGGTGTACGTTACCTGCTGTTCTCACTGTGTTAATCCCTTCACATTCCATTGGGATGTATTGAGTGGTCTCCGGATTTTCACTGCAGCATACACATGCCTCATCTAGTTGCGAATATTTGTTCCAGTATGTTTTTGTCCTTAGGCAACCGGCTCGAGCCTCAAATAGCAAGGCACTGTCCTTTGTGTTATCCCTGTTGACATGGTGCGCCATCTGGCAGCGAGTGTGTTAATATGTATTCAGACAAGATTGTCCGAATTTATATGGCGCGGGTTCGATTCAACCATGCAGCGGAGAAGTTTGAAGGAATCTTTTTATTGTTGAAGAACGTCAGATAGGCAGTCGCACCCACACGGAATCGTGCACCCACTTGGTATCGAAAAAAAATTTGGCTGAGCCAAAAAATGCCCTGGGTATGTGTCGCTCTTCAGTGAACCGCTCGCCAATTGGTGTCAAAGAGTACGTGCCATTGCATATGCGGCAAACGAGGAAACATTCCTCAGCGTTCGCAGGCACGTCTCGTCACGGACGCCATGCGCGGACTTATCGGCAGCGTCACTAGATGGCGCGCCGTTTCCAGAAAGAAGCGCGAAAGTGGAGCCCGGTTTCCGCATGACGCGTTCCTCAGTGTGCGAATGCCCCGGTGCTCCAAGCATTTCGGAGGCCATGCGCAGGCTTCGCGGTGGCGGCGCTAGATGGCGCCGTGTGTTCGAAGTGCGAAAGCGGAGTGCCGCTGCCGTGCATGCCTCATACGTAACTAGTTTGGACGGTGGCAATACGCTACGTCGCTATTCAATGCCAACGCATTACTATCGACGGTCATCGCGAGGTGGGCTCTGCCGCAACTTGTATCTTACTCTCTTTCCAACAGAGGCCTTTTCCTCACCCTTTGGAGGCTGCCGGCGGCTGCTTCTTGACATCAGCGGACAGATTCCCATAGAACGCTGCCATGGGCCGATAGCTGACCTCAATCAAAAATGCCGTTTGGATAAGTGCACTTCTTCCTGCGGTTACTGCGTTTATTTATTGACGCAACTTATTAAACACGCTGAAGTAGGCGTAAATCTGCGATTGGAGTTTCGATAACAATCACGTACTTCCGGTAGAAACCGACTATCGTCTGCTCACGCTCGGCCATGGCCACCCACGCAGGAACTAAACTTTGGCCACACTGCTTATCGGTGTCATAGCCGTCGGGTCTCGCTGATGTCGATTAGTTTCGAGCACGCGCACCCATGCGCAATTTAAGGTCAGGCCACCCGTACGCTTTCCAGTGCGCGCTCGCTCCTGGCCAGACGCCTCGACATACATCGCTTCGTATGGAGCTATTGACAGCGCTTCCAAATGCGCAATTTCGATGTGGCCTGTATAGGCCATATATATATATATATATATATATATATATATATATGTATAGTGTCCGTCGGCCAAGCTCTAGCAGGACAAAGCTGGTCCGCACCACTTAGCACGGCCAGACTGGAACACTCCAGCCGCTGTCGCCGCACGTAGGAAATGCACTACAGCTACATGTAGTTGCTTCTGCTACGTGACTTATATACTGCGGTTGCAATGGGGTGCCCCGATGAGAACGCTCGCTGAGCTGCCTGCGGCTCGCCGATGACAATCGCGTGCTCTGATGCCCCGTGCGTGCCGTGGCTCCAGGCGCGTGGCTGGCCTGCCAGAGGACCAACATAGAACTGGAACAGGTAATCTGTTTCACGAGTTGCACATCATTGAGGTGTGTCGCCATCATGTTCTAAGCTCGCTACGAGCGTCGTTTCGTTCGACCTTCGGAAATCGTGGGATTTCTGTGGAGGT
The DNA here is from genome assembly GCF_013339745.2 of Dermacentor silvarum. Classification (NCBI taxonomy): domain Eukaryota; kingdom Metazoa; phylum Arthropoda; class Arachnida; order Ixodida; family Ixodidae; genus Dermacentor; species Dermacentor silvarum. The sequence goes on from NC_051155.1 coordinate 49,674,558, forward strand.
AAGTGCGAAACAAAAATGTGTACTTGCCATGCCCCTCGGTGCGAGAAAGCCACGCGTAATAGTATACCATTAATACAAAATTACATACGCAGACAGTTAGCCCCTGGAAAGTGAGTGAAAAGTACCATACCCTTTGAATGCTAACGCAATAATGTCAGGGCAGCGACGGTAAGCGAAACGCAAACACAAGGGTTCAAATTAATGAGAACGAGTCAAACCAGCTCTCGGCGTATATCTCGCCGTTTTCGTGAGCCAATCCCAGCGATCGTGCAGTCTAAAAGTCTCGTCTAGTGAACATACCCATGCCCCTGGGGACATAGGTGTCACTGGGCATGGACAACTGCGCATATTCCACTGGGAATGTGCCACTCGTGTGTGCCGCTGTTCAACAAACTTCTTTGGCGCCAACTTATTGTGCGCCAGTGCGCATGTCTCGCTCTTAAATAAACCCTCCCCCCCCCCCCCCCCCCAACTTGGTTACGTGCCACTAAATGTGTGCCACTAGGGCCATTCGGCATCTGCCCATTTCTTAAGAACCTTTGTTACACCATCTCGGGTCAGTTACGTATCACAAGAACAACAATCCCCTACGCAGTGACATCTTTGTAGCTGAATTTTACTTGTTTTCTTTTATGCGGTTTGGCTATAAGCGCAATGATGAGTAAAATTTTACAACGGCAGGTTCAGCTTTGCTTCAGGCGGTCGAAATACACCTCAAAGACATCTTGAACTCCTACAAAATAACCAGAGTTGCGGCTGAGTGACTCGAGGTACACGGCCACGCTCTGGCAGGTGGTGGTTTCGAAATCTGTTGGGATTTGTCGGCATCCGGAGGGAGCGTAAAGAGCGCTCCTAATTCTCAGAGTTCAAGTCCACCAGACGGTGGGACGACGGCGCGCTGTCTCGGTCAACTCGGGCTTCTGGCTTTAAGTGCGTTAACTCTAGGCAAGACCAGTTTATCGGACTGCGAGCGCCGGCCGGGTTAAACTAAGCCCAACGAGCGACCGGGAGCTGGGTGTCGCCAACAAAATATATGATGCAGGCCGATTTGATGTCCCCCCATCGCCTTCTTTCCCCGGTTTCAAATTTTTTTGTCGCTCAGTGAATTATTTAAGGAACACTACGGACTACTTTAGGGTGCTATAAGTATTTCAAAACACTATGTTCCTTAATTTGGACGACAATGGCAGGAGGAAATAAATGGTCAAATTTCAGTTCAAATGCCAAACACTGGGCACCTCTGTCTAGAAATTAGTCTTTATACATCTGGACACCTAAGTTTCAAATCATCTGGACGGAATACGGACCGGGATCGCTAACTTCCACCAGAATGTTACGTGTGGAAAGACCCAGACGAAAGATACTATTTACAGGTTATTTACACTGGAGCCAGACAGCCAGGCCTAAACTCACTCGCGCCAAGAGCACAGACACACTTCATCGTCCTTCTCGTGGCGGCTCTTCTCTTGAGCATGTCTCGATGATATCGCAATAATATTTTCGATGCATGTTAAGGACTATTCATTGTGCGTGACTGAAGTTCCGGTTATTTTGAATCCAAAGATGCTGGCGTACTGGCTCAAAAAAAATTAGCTTAGTTTGTACTGGAGGTGCAATGCTAAAGAGACAGAGGAGCTGATGGGCACCTAGCTAGTCCTGGCTTTTGGGCTAGGCTAAGCACTATCGAGTTTTCCCCAGCATTTCCGGGAATTTATTGATTATTGATAGATTATCGATTAGCTATTTATTGGCTATCGATTGGCTATCGCAAGGTATTGGCAACGTATTTGGGCTAGGCTAAGCACTACCAAGTCATCCCCAGCATTTTCCGGAAGTTATTGATTATTGATCGATTTGCTATTGATTGGCTATCGATGACTTACTAAGCTTAAGTAGTCCCAACCATGCTTAGCTAGACTTACCCAGGCTCAGCTTCGCTAGTTCACAGGAGTATGTGCCATTAAGCTTGGCGCCTTTCTGCATAACCGCCAGGATTGGCCCACATTTTTTGCGGACGACTAACAGAATAACGGCCGGCTTACAACTCCGCTATTAAGAGTCGACTTTGACAGTGAAATGGCGTTAGGTTTTATACCCTTGGAGGGAGAATTTCGTCTGGATGACACCGTAGAATTTGCATGGACATCAGTGCGCCACTCACTCTTAAAAATGCTTTAAAGGTTTTTTCAGTTAGCGCCGCTTAGGGTCCGCGTGCGTCATATGTAGAGCTTCTGAACGCACGCTCTGGTACCACTTCGGCTACTTCAAATATCTCTACGCTTTCCCAAATGTCTGTGTGCCTAAAACGTATTGACTAGGCATAACCATGTGTTTAGGCTTACCCGGTTTATCGGCTGGTTTCAGGCTTGCAAATCCGGTGCCGGAGGAAGACTTAGTGGCGAGGGATGCGCGCTTGCGGTGGCGGTGGTGCTTGGAGCGGTGCCTCTTCGGGCGCAGTGAGGATGATGGATGTAGCCTCGGAGCGTCGCTAAACACCTGGCTGCTCTTGCCGCCGGTCTGTTCTGGCTCCATGGAAAGTTGCTGCCCCTCTAAGTCTTCCGTCATGGCCTTAAGACCCGGGTCGGAACTTGAGCCCATGTTGGTGGGCAACGTCGGTAATCTGCGTATCGTGGACGTTCGTCGCCGGGCTGCGTCGGTGCCTGAAAAGCGGTAGGAGCTCGGACACCGTGCCCACGTGCGATTTCATCTTCTTCGACTTCTCGGCACACAGCGAATGGCACGCGCATGATAGATGAATATACCAAACCTATATTTGAAACCAATGGCTGGCGGTTTATTCATTTGTGAGAGGCGACGGCGGTTTGTCGGCCCGGAGTCCCTGCTTACAGGCGACTGCCTCTGCCCGCCGCGCCCTGCAACCCAGACTTGCTCGGCCGGGTCGGAGCTGAGCAGTGTGGCCTCTCAGTGCGACGGTATGGTCACGTATCAAGAAATTACACAATATTGTAGATTCCCCGGACTTTACTGCCCCCGGCGCACAACTCGCTAACCAAACGGCAGCAGCTCGTCTAGAGGGAGCTATATCATATATCATATCATATACTCTTTCACTGTTCCCCGCAAATGTACCCGTCAATGCAAGCTGTGCCGAGCCTCCCGGGCTGACCTTTTTTGCATACTATGTGCGGCTGTCCAAGTACACCCATCGTTAGTAGTCCACAGGGCTTGCAAATTACCACGACGCAGCACGCCATTTGAGAAATGAAGCAACGGAGATGGATGACTAAAAACGAGGCCTTCTTGGCCTCTAGCCCCCCATTTTTCGAATGCTCTCTTGCTGATTAGACAATAACTTGGGCAACTGGGTCAGCTGCTGAGAGTGCGCCCGAATAGACAATTTGCTGTTGGCTGCTGTCTTGTCGAATAGACAACTGTTATATAAGGCACCATTAGAAGGCGCGTGCTTGGGGCCGCCCAAAAAGAGGAAGATGAGGATGGAATAAACGGTCAGGGACTGAGTCCATCCAAAGGACGAAAAGCCGCTTGGAAAAAACTACTTTACAATCAGTCTCCGAGTAACTGGAGTGATTATAAGTTTGCAGCTGCCACATTCAAGAGAACTGTATCGAATGCCAAAGACGAATATGATAAAAAACATCATGAATTCCTCTCTAAGCCTAACAACAAAAAAGCACTGTTCAGATTCCTTCGGCATAGAAAGTTCATACCGACATCAGCGAATACTACATCGATAATTCATTCACCACGCGAGATATCTGCTTCATTAGAATTCATAGTAAAGGAATTAGCTCAACGCTTAACATCACGTTTGCCGAATCGACAATTAAGACCTCCCATCGCGGATGACTTTGTGGAAGTCACAGTGTCGGAGCTTTCCAATATCGTTAGATCTTTGCCTGCCTCAGCACCAGGTCCTGATGGCATTTCCAATGCCATGCTAAAAATTTTGTTTGCAATATCTCCTGAGGAACTTCTAGGAGGATAGGATAGGAATAAACTTTATTTGTCCAGCGGTTAAGGCTGTTGGTGCCCGGGGCTAGGCTGCCAGGGGTCCATCGCCGGAGAAAAATCTTTCGAGATCCTCGGGAGGGGCCGCCAGGGGGCCGGATGGTGCGGACGTGTGTCGCGTCGGCTCCGTCGAATGTCTGCTTTTGTGGCGGTAGAAGTCAATGGACACCTGATTTGGTGGTGGAATCGTGTTCCCGAAGTTTCGAAGAACCCGTGGACACAATACTCCAGGGTGTGAGTGCATTTTTGAGGATTTTATCGTCGTTTTCGTGCTGACGCGTTGTGCGTTCCGCTAGGCCTTCTTTAAGCCTAGCGACGCCTACGGCCAGGAGGGCGGCCAGGGGGCCCCGTCGCCTGTCCACCACGGCCGTGGTGGTATCACGATGACGATGGAGATTACTGTGGAAGGTACTGACATCGAGCCGAATGAGATGGAAGAAAAAGGATGGGTCGTCAAACTCAAAAAGTGTGTCGAAAAGCGCCGAGGCTTGAAAGTTCCAGAAGGCGTCGGCGACGCCAAGACGGCGTCGCACAGCGGAGGTGGGGAGGAAGCCGGCTGCAAGGTGGCTGGAGCCGAAAACAGTGGCGGCGTTCGCTCGTACAAAGCAGTGGGAAGGAAGATAGCTGAACGATCTGTGACATCGCGTCTCCCGAAGCTCCCGGACGACGGATGGAAAGTGATTATCAGACCAAAAGGTGGTCTAGCAGTGATCAAAAACACTTCACAACCGATACTCGGCGAAGCTGTGCGTCGTGCCGCGTCCCTTGAGTGGAAGAAGACAAAGTCGTATCTTCTCTTCGTGAACGACAAACAAGGTACGATTCTTTTCCATACCTTGAACTTTGAGTGTGCGGAGAAGGTCATGAGTATCAAAACTATAAAAATCGAAGATAAGGACCATGAGGTGACCGCATACATGGTGGCACCTGAAAACTGTGGAAAAGGGGTCGTGCATGGAATGGACATACGCATGACCGAGGAGACGATAATGGAGGGTTTCGCCGGTCACGAACAGAACCCAGAGATTCTTGGGATCAGAAGAATGGGCCGATCTACCACGGTCGTCATCACCTTCGCGGAAGCAGAGGTGCCGCGTACGCTCGTGTGTTTCGGCATGATCATGAAGTGCTTCCTGTTCAAGAAACGCTACGAAGTGTGCTAAAGGTGCAGCGAACTGGGCCACAGATCGGACGTTTGCAACAGTCCAGAAGCCAAGTGCCGCGGGTGTGGTATGTCATCACCGCCGGAGGACCACCAGTGTGTGCCAAAGTGTCGTTTGTGCGGCAAAGAACATTTGACTGGAGATAAGAAGTGTACGATGTTGTTTCGCACGCCATATATTGTCAAGAAACGGCAGTGGGAGGCGAAGCTTGCAGCGGAACCAGAAGAAGAGAAAGCGCCGAAAACAGCGCTGCAGCAACAACAACAGGTGCGATGCAGCCGTCATGACGGTGCTCGAGACCGATCCAAGAGCACGCCGAGGGACCGCTCGGCATCGTTCCCCAGGCTTACACCGTCGACGCGAGAAGAGGCTTCTTCTCGTCCCGAGCAACAGTCCAAGAGCTCACAGAAGAGTGCGCCACCGAACTCACAGGTGGGTTGGGTGGACAAGGGCTCTCAGGATTCCGCAATGGTAAAGGCTCTCAAAGAACAGAACAGGCTCATGCAGGAACAGATAAGAACCATGCAGGCACAATACAACAACATGCAGGAGCAAAACAGAGAGCTCCGAGAGCAGATAACTTTGCTAAATAAGCGCATAGATGAGGGAGCGCAGAAGGGCGAGAAAGAGGTATCACAATCGGTGTCGGAAACACCACGTGCAGATCCTCCTCCTAAAAAGAAGCGGGTGAAGGACGTAGAAACTGTAAACCACTACGAGCAACGTTTCGATAAAATTGAACAAGACATGAAGCTGCTTCATGGTATGATTCAGCAGATGAATGAGCAAATGAGGGCTGAGGCCGCGAACAGAGACGGGCAATGGCAATGGCTATGCCAAGAAATTCAGAAGTTTAAAGATGGCCCAGCACCGTAACACGATCTGGCAGTGGAACTGTAGGGGTTTCTCGCGCAAACGAGCCGTTCTTCAGTCGTTCCTGACCAACGGGGATAAGCCGGAAGTCATAGCGTTACAGGAATGTGGAAAGAACGCGAAGCTTGCTAGCTACAAATCGTATGTGGGACGATGGGACAATACTCAGGTTGTCACTCTGGTCAAACGCAATGTCACAGTGTTGCAGCACGAGACGGGGTCGATGCAGATGGATCATGTACTGATCGAGCTAGTCCCTCGTAAGCGGAAGGATAAAAATCTTTTTATATTAAACGTATACAGCTCTCCTAGGCAAAGGCGTAACTGTGGTTTTGACGATCTCTTCGCCAAAGTCAGGATGATCGCGAAGGGCAGCTCCCTACTCGTAGTGGGTGACTTCAACGCTCATCACCCCGCGTGGGGATACAGGTTTGCGCAGGTTAAAGGGAAGGATTTATGGAATAGCATACAGCAGAACGGTCTGACTCTTTTGACGGATCCCTTGACGCCAACTAGACAGGGTAACAGTGTCTCGCAAGACACCACGCCGGACCTCACTCTGGTTGGAGGCAGGATCTCGGCTACGTGGTGCAACACGGGTGAAAATGTGGGTAGCGACCACAGAATAATTGAGATAGTCATAGAGGACGGTCCTTCAGTCGCTCGCACGAAGAAGCTAGAAACTGTGAATTGGCATGCTTTCAGGGAGAGTCGGTCCGGCCAGGATGGCATAGAAGACATAGATGAATGGAGCAGGGGAGTTATTCAATCGGTCCAAGATGCAACTGAGGAAATCGAGGTGGATGAGAACCAGGAACGGGTTGACAGACACATGATAAACCTGTGGCGCAAAAAGCACGAGCTCAACCTGAGGCTCGAGCAGAAAAGAGGCGATAGAAATCTCCGCAGGCAGTTGGCTGCGTTGAATATGGAGATAGAAGAATACGCTTTGACCCTCACCAAGCAGAACTGGAGCAGCATTTGTGAGCAAATGGACCACAAAATTGGTTGTGCAAGGACCTGGCATCTGCTGCGGCACTTGCTAGACCAGGACAAATCCAAGCTAGAGGCTAGGCAGCAGCTACAAAAGCTCGTTTACAAATATGAAGGAACGACCGATGAGCTCATCACTGAGGTCAGGGATAGATATCTCAGCTGTGTGGGGTCTGGGTCCCTGCCCGAGTATTCGGGTTTAGGGAACCCAGATCTTGACAGCCCGATCACGGTAGGTGAGGTCAGGGCCGAGATAAACCGTCTGAGGACTAAGACGGCTGCAGGGCCGGATAGGATAAATAATAAGATGCTCAGAAATCTGGACGATGTGTCGATCAGAAATCTGACAGCGTACATGCAGGACTGTTGGGACAGAGGGCAGCTTCCGCCGGCGTGGAAGGATGCCAACCTCGTCTTCATTCCAAAGCCTGGAAAGAAACCTAGTTTTGAACATCTAAGGCCCATTTCACTTACTTCGTGCGTGGGCAAATTAATGGAACATGTTATTCAGAGCAGGCTGAATAGGTTTCTGGAAGATCAGGGACTGTACCCCGACACCATGATTGGTTTTAGGTCTCATCTATCGGCATGCGACGTCATGCTCCAGCTCAAAGAACAGGTGATAGACAACAAAACAGTAGACACCAGGGTAGTCGTAGGATTAGATGTTTCTAAAGCATTCGATAATGTGAAGCATTCGGCCATATTGGAGAGTCTCGGAGCTCTCAATGTGGGCACGAAGACTTACAATTATGTAAAGGATTTTCTTACGAATAGAACGGCAACGATCAGCTTGGGAGGGCAGTCATTGGAAGGTATTAAACTGGGAAGCAAGGGTACGCCGCAGGGATCAGTTCTGTCGCCCCTCTTGTTTAACGTCGTGATGATGGGTCTCCCCGGGAAGCTGGCAAGCATAGAAGGACTGAACCATACGCTATACGCGGACGATCTGACGCTATGGATGAACAGAGGCAGTGACGGGCACATCGAAGAGACGCTGCAGAGGGCAATCAAAGCTATCGAGGAATATCTAGAGCCGATTGGCCTCAGGTGCTCGGCGGAGAAGTCGGAGGTCCTTTTCCTAACATCACAGACGCGGCGACGGGGAAGGGGACAGGACCCGGGGCACGGCATTGAGCTGAGGGTAAACGGTAACATTATTCGCACAGTCGACAGTATCAGGGTCTTGGGTTTGCGGATTCAAGCAAACGGCAAAAACGCCGAGACGATCCAACGACTGGAAGCGAGTACCAGCCAGACGTGCCGATTACTCAAGCGAATAGCAAACAAACACGCGGGTATGAAGGAAGCGAACCTCCTAAGGTTAGTGCAATCTTTCGTAATTAGCAGGGTCGTATATGTAGCCCCCTACCTGAAATTCACCAAAGCAGAGAAAGACAAGGTCGAGATCATTATTAGGAAGGGGATCAAGACGGCTCTCGGTCTTCCCCCGAACACATCAACGAACAAAATCTTAAGTTTAGGGGTGTCCAACACCCTAGACGAGCTCATTGAAGGGGCGACAGTATCTCAATATCAGAGACTGCTACGCACTCAGACTGGTAGAAGGATCCTGGAGCGGCTGGGGTTCGAGCCCCAGGCATGTTCCAAGCAGACAGGCAAAGTCCCACCGCGAGTCAGGGACAAGCTGAGAATACTCCCGTTGCCCAAGAATATGCACCCGGTGCATCACGAGAGCAGGCGAAGGGACAGAGCTGAGGCACTGCAGAAAAGGCTGGAAGGCAGGCAGGATGTGATATACACAGACGCGGCCGAATACAAGCAAGGCAAAGTATACGCGGCCGTAATTACACGCGAAAACGGAGGCCCTATCTCGTGCTGCAGCGTCAGACATTTAGGAGCAACGGAGGCGGAAGAAGTCGCCATTGCGCTGGCTTTGACTCAAAAGAATGTGAGAGTTATTGTTAGTGATTCCAAATCTGCAATCAGAAATTTTGATGCGGGCAGGATTTCCGCCGCAGCTGTACACATATTAGCCGTCGGACAGCCCCCGGCGGAGCAGGTTTCGCTAATATGGACACCGGCTCATCAGGGTTTGCGAGGGAACGAGAAGGCGCACGCGCTGGCCCGAGGTCTCACTTTCCGGGATTCTAGCGCTGTCTCGACAACACCCCCAAGCGAGGAACCCCTACAGACCGCTGACGATCTGAGCACTTTTCAAGAAATTCTTAACCATTATAAGCTGGGGCGTAAGACTTACCCGAGAGCGGATAAGAACCTTACCAAAAGCGAGGAAGTTATGTGGAGGAAACTGCAAACAGGGGTATTTCCGAACCCACAACTGTTGAGCAAATGGCATCCCTCGGTGTATAGCCCTCGGTGTACGCATTGTAATCGTATAGCGGACTTAGTCCACATGGCTTGGACCTGTCCTAACTTTGGTGAGCCAGATAGATGCAGAGAATCCTGGGAGTCCTTGCTACTCAACGAAGAAGAAAATGCACAACGGCAAGTCATCGATCTCGCCCTGACCGCCGCCGCGTCCCAAGGGATCCCGGTCGACGGTTAGGGAGGATGAGTGTGGGTTTAGGCTGAAGCCTCTACCCCGTCATCTAGTGGACGGGTGCAAATAAAGTCTCTTCTCTCTCTCTCGAGATCCTCGGCAATGGCCCTGGCCCGCTGGACGTCTCGCACATTTCGTTGTAGTGGCGATGGTGGTCGTCGTCCCTCGTCGCCATCAACGTTACCCGCGGGCCGCGGGTACCTGGCTGCATCGACAAACAGGACGCCTTCTCCTCTTCCGTGCTCCTCGAGGATTGCTACCGCCCGTCGTTTACGTCTTTGCACGTCATGCACCGGGTGCATGTTCTTCGGCATGTTTTCCGTCTGTATGGCGTCCCTGACCTCCGGTAGCAGTGTTTCCTTCAGTCCCCGCGCCTCATGATATCGAATCCCGAGCAGGTCGAGGAACTTCTAAACACCGTGAATTATTCTCTAAAAAATGCTTGGAGTCCTCAAGAATGGAGGACAGCCAAAGTAATTCCGCTACTTAAAAAAACAAGGAGCTGGCTACAATCTTGACAATATTCGACCTATTTCTCTTACCTCAAATATGGTAAAACTTATTGAAAGAGTTCTATATGATCGCATGATAGATCATATATCTAAAAATTCGTTACTGAGCCCAAGTCAAATAGGTTTCCGGCCTGGTCTCTCTCTTTGGTGTGCGCATGTAGACTTGGAAAGCCGTATCCAACTTGCTAGAAATAGAAAAGAATTGAGTGCTTTAGTGATTCTTGACGTGGCGAAAGCTTATGACAGTGTCGAGTACCCACTACTACTGGAGAGATTACAGTCCTACAATTTTCCGAGATATATAACGACATGTATTTTTGCATTTTTAAGAAATAGAAAATTTTATTGTTTTCAAAACGGCGTTTCTTCAACAAAATTCGATCAGACAAGAGGGGTGCCCCAGGAGGCTGTTCTGTCTCCTGTCCTATTTAACCTTTTGATGAGTTCAATTCTACTGAGCCGGGAAGTTAATCTCTATGTCTATGCAGACGACATCGCATTTTTCGCGACAGCAAGAGACATCAATCCCTTTTACCTGCCCTTGCAAACCGGAAGTTATTGTATGCTAGAGACATGGCTTCACACTCTTCACCTGTCTCTAAACGTAAACAAAAGTGCAGCCCTTGTCTTTCCGCTTTCCGGGCCGATACATTTATCATTAGTATATGATCAGAGAACAATTCCACAAGTAGAGTCGCTTAAGTACCTGGGTATCACATATGATGAAAAACTTAGCTGGCGCTCTCACATAGAAAATATTGCAACGAAAGGGACACGAGCTGTAGGTTTATTACGTAGAATCAGTAACCGGCGTTCTGGTATGCGAAG
>NC_051155.1:49692940-49806963 GCF_013339745.2 Dermacentor silvarum
CTTTGCTGCTCAGCTTGGACCCAGAAGAGCAGCTCTGGGCCGTCCGGATGGCCGAAGACGCCGCCAGAAAACAAGGGCTTGCCGCCGTCTGAGGAAGGGGAGGCCTGGGGGTTAGTCTCCCAACCCCCGCCGCCCCCAGACCCCATCATGGACAAAATAAAGTTTTATCTCTCTCTCTCTCCTCATCTCGCATGCGTGAAAGGCATTGTTCGCGGGGTTCCTACCGATATTACTCCTGAGGCCCTTTTGAAGATGCTCTCTCCGGCTGGTGTTGTTTCTGTTATAGATGCAATAGGTCGGTGGGTGATAACCGAGTCCCAACTGAGAGCGTTATCGCCTCGTTCGCCGGTTTAACGCGCCCGTCTGAAGTAAAGGCTTGGCCGTATTTGTTCCGCGTGGAGACATTGTCACCTAGGCCATTGCAATGCCGAAACTGCTGGAGATTTGGGCACAGTGCTAATGCATGTAGATCTTCAGTGAGATGCTGTAATTGCGGCGGCTCTCACTCTACATCAGCCTGCGACGAAGATGCACCTAGGTGTTGCTTGTGCGATGGATCTCATAGTGCTACAGATAGTAACTGCCCTGCGCGAGGCCATGAGATTCAGGTGCTTGAGATCGCGGAGAAACGTCATTGTTCCCGTGCGGAAGCAATATCAGCAATAAAGGAGCGCGATGTTGGTTGCGCAGCAGCTGCTTCCCGTCAGTAAACATCTCTAGAAGCCATAGTTTCGGCCACTGTAGCCGCAGCCATTGACAAGGCAATGCCAATAGTTATGGAGCAACTGTTTAACACTTTTGCCGAAGGTATAACTGAGGTGCTAACGGCCAAATTCAATAGCCTCCTCCAATTGCACTCTGCTGCTGCTGACCCCACTCCATGTAGTATTCCCGCGCGCCATTCAAACGAATCGAACTTTGACAATCAGGCAGAGGTTGAGTCCGATACCTCAGTGGGTTCTCCGGTCTCAGCAACTGCGGGACCTAGCCACTCATTTGGACACATGAGGCTTGGGACCATCAGCAATAGAAGCAAGGGTTCCCCACTTTCTCCCACGGATACTCCCAAATCTAAGCCTAAAAAAGGAATTAACAGTGATCACCACGAGCAGGATGCGTTGCGTTCTGCCGTGGAATCATCCATTCTAGGATCGCCATAGCATCACTTAAACTTCTCCAATGGAATTGCCGCTCTATATCCTCAGGTTACGTTGACCTTCTTTATTTAGTACACAAAACAATACCAGATGTTATTTTACTTCAAGAATCATGGCTTTCGTCACATCAAAGATTTACTATTAATAATTTTCGAAGATTTCGTTTAGATCGTCCAGGTAGGGGCGGTGGGCTGATAATACCAGTTTCATCAAAAATGTATCATAAGGTAACTAACTTTTGAACATGTGTGTTCAGACTACGAAATTTTAGGATTATATTTTTTGCTGCCAGGTTGCGTTGTGTTTACAGTGGTTAATACGTACTTCCCGAACGGAGTCAAGAACACTGATCACCTGGACTCGCTGTTCCGAAACTGTTCAAATGCAACGCTCCTGGCAGGAGATTTTAATTCACATCCTACTTCTTGGGGAATTAAAACGGATGGTTGTAGAAAGAGGTTGTGGAATTGGGTGCATGACAACAATTTTCAATGTCACAATTCAGGACAAATTACTTTTCTACGTGGGCGATTCTCTTCTGCATTAGATCTGACTTTCTCCTCTGCTAATATGTCTATTTCTTCTTGGGACACCTTTGACAATGGAACAAGTAGCGATCACTTACCCATCACTTTTGAAATCATGCTTTCACGTGAGGCTCCTATTATACGACAAAGACGACTCATTAATTAGAAATAATTATAAAACGTATAAATCAACTATAAATGCAGGCTTATCAGCGTTGAGTACTAAATTATGATGAACAACGGAGGGCTGACTCAGTGGTATCGCTTTTAAACTCTTCTATTCAGCCTGCTGAGTTTACGGTTATGTCTGGCAGCTCGCCGTCAAAGTCATCATGGTGGAACGATGCTTGCACAAGGGATTATAGGCGAAGAAAAGCAGCGTGGAAAAGTCTCCAACATAATCATTCACCGGAAAATTGGATGGACTATAAATTCTATGCAGCCCTATTTAAACTAACTGTGGCGATAGCTAAAGACGAAAAATAATGCACTACATACGTCTTTGTCAGAACCAGAAAGAAGATCGGCACTTTTTAGGTTTATACGCAACAAAAAAAGATGTTCAACAGTCCGTATGGTCATTTTCTGCTGTTCTATCCCCCAGAGAAGCGGCGGATTCACTAAATGACATCGCGAAAGGGCTTGAAGCACGCTTTTTTCGCTGTGTCTCAGACCTAGGAGGTTCAAAGTTTCGACATCTGAATTTCTAGAAGTTACCATGACAGAATTATCTGATGTCATCTTAACTGCTCAGCAATCGGCTCCTGGAACAGACCGCATCACAATTACTATGATTAAATTATTGTTTAATTCTTTCCCAGATGAGCTTTTGAATATAGTTAACTGTTCACTACAATATACATGGATTCCGACCTCTTAGAAAATTGTAAAAATTGTGCTTTTGCTTAAAAATCAAAACGTCGGATATATCTTGGACAACATTCGGACAACGTCAAATCTAGTCAAAATTGTAGAAAAAGTCATTCATGTCCGGCTTAATGAATTTACTTCTCGTGGTATTGTGTGCCCGAGATAAATAGGATTTAGACCTCAATGTTCCATTTGGTCAGCTCACATTGATTTAGAAAGCCGCATTCGACTCGCAGGACAATCAGGAGATACATCAGCATTGGTAACTTTAGATATTGCAAAAGCATATGACAGTGTCGAACATGAAATTTTAATTTCTCGATTATAGCTATCTGTTCTGCTCCAGACTATTTAGTAGCCTGGATACAAGAGTTCCTTTCTGGTAGAGAATTTTTTTGTTTCAAGGATGGGGTGACATCGGATACGTATAAACAGACGAGAGGCGTACCACAGGGATAAGTTCTTTCGCCACTTTTGCTTAATATTTTGTTATCTTCTGTGACAGTTCATCAGGATGTGCAACTCTATCTCTATGCTGATGACATTGAATTTTTCTCATCAGCAAGGGGTATTAATATGTTATACCAAATTTTGCAATCTTATTTGTCTGAACTCTAGTCCTGGCTGGACGGCCTGTCTTTTTCGCTTAACGTAAAGAAATGCGCTCTACTGGTGTTTCCATTGTCAAACCCTGTCTCTATTTCTCTTCATTACCGTAATCAGGCGATTACGCAAGTTCCAACTTTGAAGTACTTAGGGATAACTTATGATGGTAAGCTAAACAGGCAGCAGCAGATAGAAGCAAATGCTAATGAAGGAGAACGTGCAATGGCATTGTTGCACCGGTTCAGCAATAAAAACACAGGGAAGCGTAGAACTACGTTGCTGATGATTTATAAGCTTTACGTCCGCGCCATTCTATAATTTGGTTGTGTTCTTTTTTCAGGATGTGCAGCATACAAGCTAAGAGCTTTAATTCTACTGGAAAGGCAAGCACTGCGTCTCTGCCTCGGGCTGCCAAGTTTTGTGGCAAATAATGCGCTTTATCTGGAGTCTGGAATTATTCCGCTTGATTCCAGATTTAAGCAACTTACTGTCCTGACTTTCCTGAAGCTTTATGATACACCCCTTTCCAATTTGCAACCCGTTTTCATAAATTCTCCAGAATCATTTTTCAGAACAGGATGGCGGCGTTACCGACAGCCACAAGTTGTTTTTGTTCAATCGCTGTTATCAAAACTTCAAGTTAGTCTACCACGCCTGATTTCTTCAAAATATAATTCGTTCAAAATAAAACTCACTTTTGATGATATGTTTCCAAAACACACGAAACTTCTTCCTGTGCGCATACTTGAAGGTCTCCTTCAAGACCATCTCTGTCAATTTCCGTCTCATTTGGTTATTTCTACGTACGCATCACAAAATTTAGTGAATGCTGGTGTTGGCATCTTTTCGAATCAACTTCAACTGGTCTTTTGCTCTCCGTCTCACTGATTACACTCCAATATTTCTTGCAGAATTTCTGGCAGTTATTCATGCCATCCGAAAATTGGGTCCACAAAATTCTAAGGTAATAGTTGTTACAGATGCGCTTTCGGTCTGTACACATTTAACTTCCAATAATCAGTCACACCTGCTGAGTATATTTTCGACTCTTGCCCCAGAAAATTTATCCGAAGTCTGCTTTGTCTGGGTTCCCGGACATAGTGGAATCTTTCTAAATGAATCAGCTGACTCGCTCGCTTCGACATCACTAAATGGTCCGGTCATAAATGTTCTTCCTGATTTCTCTTGTATAACGGGAGCTAGATTTAAACGCCTTATATTGCTGAATTGGAATGACTCGTCCGTACTTTCCTCAGACGATTTTCAACATTTAAAATTTTGGTGGAACACGAGCAAGTGTCTTTCACGCCAATGTGAGGTGACGCTGTCAAATGTCCGCTGAAGAGTTCGCCGCCTAAATTTTTGTCTTCATAGATCTGGTTTATCAATCACTGACCTCTGCTCGTTTTGTAATCAACCGGAAACTATTGACCATTTCTTTCTTTCTTGCCACCGCTTCTCCTCCCTCCGTAGAATGTTTCTGTTATTTCCAAGTGGTAATCTGGGTTTGGCACTTACAACGCCAAACATTTAGTCTTTTGGGGCCTGTCAATTAGGCACAAGTCAGGGTTCGATGATCACTGCTGTACACAAATTCATTGAAGCATCCGGAAGGTTACGCTGCTAGGGTACCGACCGTGGGACATGTTATGTTATGTTTATTTTTGTAGTTACTTTTCTCCTAATTTTTATTTAGTTAGTTTATTTATAGGACCTCTCAAAATCTGTGTTAAGGAGTTGCTAAAATCTTAATTTTGATTGTTCGCCTTTACCCATTTTGTTCGTTGTTGGGTGTATGTTTTATTTTATCCAGTGTGGCCAATCCCCCTCGTGGGTATGAGCCATGTTTTGAGGCAACAACAACAACAACAACAACAACAACAACAACAACAACAACAACAACAACAACAACAACAACAACAACGACTGAGTAATGTCTCCTTTCAGTATCATGCACGATACAACATATTTGGCGACGAGGATTTAACAGCCCATGTGCTACCGGCTTGCCCTTCATCTGTGCCTTCGATTGCTGCGTGTCATCCTCTACGATGAGTATTTCGGGGCTACAACCGCCACCCCCTTTCTTCCATCACCTATACACCTGGTCATTCCATGGGAGCAATGGATTCAAGCGTTCAAGAACTACATGGTGGCGTCGGGCGCTTCCGACCTACCTGCCAGGCGTCGGAAGGCGATTCTACTCAACTGCTTGGGCTTGGAAGGACAACGTATCTTCCAGACTTTGACGTCGGAGGATGACCCGCGCCTTTTGGCTTCGAGCGCCGCTGGAGGGATATCTCCTGGCCCAGATGAGTTCGACCGCGCCATTGCGATGCTTGAAGACCACTACAAGAGCTTTGTCAACGTCACTGCAGCGCGTCACCATTTCCGTTGTGCACCGTTTCCGTTGTGTCACTGTTGTGTCACCGTTTCCGTTGTTGTGCACAAGCCCCAGGTGAGACTGCGGTCGATTACGTCACCGTCCTACGAGGTCTCGTTAGAGCATGCGATTTCGGTGACTTGGCGGACGATATGATACGCGACCAGCTCATAAAAAAACTACCAGTGAATATTTGCGCGAACGTCTTCTACTGGAAGAGTCTCTTACGCTTTCTCGGGCCATTACCATTGCCAGACAGCATGATCAAGCGACAAGAGAAGCGAAAGAACTTGCACGACACGAAGCACAATTGCATCATGTTATTGACGAAAACACTTCAAAGATGAAAGAAAAGCACTGTGGCACGTGCACATGCTATAAGAAGCAAACTGAAAGTTGTCGAGCCTTGCAAGAGCAAGAGTATTATCGTTGTGGTTCTTTGGACCATCTTGCGAATAGCCCTCTCTGCAAAGCTAGGACACATAAGTGTCGTAATTGTGGAAAGATTGGCCATTTGGAAAAGGTCTGCAAGTCTCTTCGAAAGTCTGAGAAAAAAGTTCGGCATGTCGCGGAAGACGACAAAGATACAGCTGACCCGGACGATCACTTAAGTGTTTGTCACATCTGAAGCCGCAAGAAGGGAATTTATGCCGTGTTAGAAATTGAAGGAATTTTGGTATCGTTCCTGATTAACACTGGATCATCGGTTTCAATCCTAGCCGAAGTCAGCAATTCCTATAAAAGGATGTTTTATCGCTCCAGCTACATTTCTCTGCCGATGAACTTCTGTTCTTCTGTACGTTGTGCCTGGAGGAACAACCATACTTGGTTTAGATGGTATCGCGGCTCTGGATATGAAGATTCAAGGATCGCCACTCAGGTGTCTGCTAATGACACAAGAAACTCCTGTGCTACGCCCTGAATTACGTTCCGAGTTCGAGCACTTGTTTCAAAAACAGCTAGGAACTGTCAAGGGTTTCACTCACAAGGTCAGAGTTCAAGCGTCTGTTCAACCAGTGGCCAGCAAGCTGAGACGACTACCACTCATCATTCGTGAGCAAGTCTCGGCAGAAGTACAAGAATTAGAAGCTCAGGACATCATTGAGCGCGTCGACTCTTCAGAGTGGGACTCACCAATTGTCGTAGCCAGAAAAAAGGATGGCTCGATTCGCATGTGCGTAGACCTACGAGAGCCAAACAAAGCTACAGTAGTGGACAGTTTTCCCCTGCCACAAACTGAGGAACGTTTGAACAGCCTGGTTGGAGCACAGCGATTCTCCAAGCTAGATTTAGCTTCTGCATATCACCAGTTGCCACTAAGTCCAGAAAGTCGGGATCTTACGACGTTTATAACACATGACGGCCTATTCCGCTCCAAGAGGGTTTGCTTTGGACTGGCATCGGCACCGTCAGCTTTTCAAAAGATGATGCATATGATCCTCAAAGGATGCAAATGCGTATTATTTTACATTGACGACATAATCGTGTACGGACGCTCCCTAGAGGATCACTTGGTCAATTTGCGCGCGGTTTTGAAACGGCTCTCTGATGCTGGCTTCAGGCTCAATCGTAAGTGTATTTTTGATGTTGCAGAGTTGACTTTTCTTGGCCATGTTGTCAGTGCCAAAGGGTTATTCCCACTGATGTCATCTATCGAGGCGATAACCAAGGCACCATCACCTACAAATATGAATGAACTTCGCTCGCTGCTGTGACTTGCAGGCTTCTACTCCAAGTTCATCCCGCAGTTTTCTGATGTTGTGGAGCCAATGCGTGCTTTGCTTCGAGGAAATGCGCCTTTCGCTTGGACTACAGCAGCACAAAGCGGCTTGGAGCAGCTGAAAACTCTGATAACATCTTGCGAAGGTCTTCACCTTTGTGATCCTCAGTTACCTGTGTACGTTACAACTGATGCCTCAGGATATGGATTAGGTGCTGTACTGCAGCAGGATAACAGGACATCACTGCAAACTGTCGCGTTCGCCTCACGTACTCTGCAACCGCATGAACGGAAGTACTCAGTCGGTGAACGCGAGGCCCTTGCCTGCGTCTGGGCCTGCGAGCACTGGCACGTTTACCTGTGGGGCGGACCTTTCATTTTGCGAACAGACCACGCTGCTTTGGTTAAGCTCCTTTCAACGAAAAGCACAGGTCACTGTCCGTTAAGGATTGCGCGCTGGTCATCACGGTTGCTGTGCTACAACTACATCATGGAGTACAGGAAAGGTAGCGAAAACGCCGTGGCTGACGCACTCTCCCGGCTGCCCCTAGAGAGTTTCATCCGCGATGGACCCGAAGAAGATTTTGTATGTCTTCAAGTGAAGCAGTTTATCACTACTTCTTGGCCTGACAAGAAATACTTGTCAAAAGAGCTGCTACCGTACTGTCACGTGCGATGTGAACTCTCTGTTGTTAGCGACGTTCTGTGGCGGGGTGACAGGATTGCCGTGCCTACTACTTTGACAGGCCGTCTTATGGATCTGGCCCTTGAGTCACACCCAGGAATTAGTCGCACCAAAGCTCGTCTTAGAGAGTCATATTGGTGGCCATGCATGGATAATCACATTGAAGAACTTGTGCGCACATGTGTAACTTTCCAGTCATTTATTCATTTATTGACTATTACTGCAAGTGGCCAGAGGTGGCTTTCGTACGAGATGCGTCAACGTCTACAGTGAAGAAATTTCTACTTGAACTTTTCGCAAGAGAATATCCACGTGGTATCGTATCCGATCATGGACCACAGTTTTCTTCAACGAATTTTGAACAATGTCTCACAGAGCGCGGAATTACGCATTGCCAACTCTTCTGTGTATTACCCGCAAGCTAATGGTTTGGTTGAAAGATTTAATAGGGTATTAAAGTCATATATTCAATTGGCCCTGTTAGAACGCCGTGATATGAAAATAGCGATGCTTGATTATCTGCAAACATATCGCTGTACGCCTCATGCGACTACTGGCGTTGCACCTGCTGTTCTTCTTCATGGACGCAAACCTCGAACCAGACTCGACATTGTGGGATTGCCTGACAAATGTTTCAGCACGGACCCTTCAAAGGCACTGCAGGAGTTGCGAGAGCGCATCAAGAACAAGCAAATCAAGTCTAAGAATTACATCGATGAAAAGCGCGGTGCCAAGGAACCCAACTTCGTCGTTGGTGACTACGTGCGGGTTAAATTACCTGCAGTTCATGGGAAGCTATCTCCACAGTTTTCTGCGCCCAAGAAAATTATTGAGAAGCGTGGACCTGCCTATTACCTCTTGGAAGATGGGCGTGTGTGGAATGCTTCCAAATTAGCGGCCGTTCACCGTGACGCTATCAGCAAAATGGAGTTCGGTACCTCTGCTGTTATGAACTGGTCACCAGCATCCGATTATTCCGCTACTGCAGCTGTAAATCATCCATCACAACCTGGAACGTCAAGCGCGGATAACTATGAGAATGCACCCCTCAAACAGAGCGCACGCAACAAGCTTCATTTAATCTGCCGGGATGCGAAGCACGCGTGAGAAGTGCCCGCAACTAGAAGACGCCGAAGAAGCTGCAGGAATACGTTAGACATTAATGGACAAACAACCGTTTTTCTTCCTGTTTTGTATTTTTTTTTTGCAAGAGGCGATATGTTATATAAGGCATCGCTGCCGACTGCATGCCATTAGAAGGCGCGTGCTTGGGGCCGGCCTAAAAGAGGAAGATGAGGATGGAATAATCGGTCAGTGACTGAGTAATGTCTCCTTTCAGTATCATGCACGATACAACTTTTGTCGCTTAGTATGAGCAGGTTCTTGGCCAATGCGCCAGAATCACATGTGCCACTGTGATACAAGCAATTCGGAAGCCTTAAACGTATTTGCATATCTGTCGTACACCTGTGTGCATATTAGAGCAGTGCACGGGCTCGGGCTAACCCGAAAGCCCGGGCCGGGTAGGGCAGTTTTTTCACGGGCTCGGGCCGGGCTCGGGCACGGCATGTGCTTTTTGAACCGGGCCCGGGTCGGACTTTCTGGTGGTGTGCATGTAACGTGCAGCGAGTTATCATCGCGCGTCTCGACTCTGAAAAACCTGTTGCCCCGACGCAGCTGGAAGCTAGCAGTGCTATTCCTGTGTACTTGTGTACTTCTATTTTCTTCTTCCGTCGTATTTTGCGGTGTTTGAACAAAATGTAAAAGTCCAGAAAGACCGACGTGGCTTCAAACCAAAGGATGCCATTGTATTTCTTACCTAAATCAATGTAATTAATGCTTTCAGCGCGGTGAAAGCGCGTTCGCGACTTTCTGATTCTTCAAAGGCGAATTGGTAAAACAATGACTGATAAGATAAGATAATTCGTCACGTGGCTGAAATATGGCACTGCGTCCATCCATGATTCTCAACCGGGCGCCTAGCAGCAGCGCATTACGCTGCACCATGGAGCAACGAGAAGCTTTCTTTCTCTGTTTACTCCATCCATGCGCTGCGCTCACGACCGGTCGGGGCTGCGCTTCCTATTAGAATACGGTTGAGTGGGACGAGCGGCTGGGGCGGCGCATGCTTTGCAGTAAGGCGCCCGACGTGGAAATATACTGTGGTGGCGCTGCGATAGAAGTTGATTGGGCCGCATCAAGGTCGCGCCGTTGGAACTACTGGCTATACTACTTGGCAGGGTCATTCGTACCACTTCGCGCACTGGTATCTGCGTTCAGACCACTCAAATGGTGTTCATAATTGCATATAACATGTATTTATGCCTTAAGAATAAATTCCTTTCATTATCTTTTTTATTATTTGTTTAATGCCGCTCGGTGATCTTTTTCGGTCTCGGGCCGGGTTCGGGCCGGTTTCGAGCCGGGCTCGGGCCGGGCTCGGGCCGGGCTCGGGCCTAAGGTAAAAGCGGTGGCGGGCCGGGCCGGGCGGGTAACGCAGATTATTTCCGGGCCCGGGCCGGGCCCGGGTCTCACCATAAAACGGTTGGTCGGGCTCGGGCGGGCAGCCCAACGTAAATACGGGCCCAGGCCGGGCAACGGGCTGAAAAAATCGGCCCGTGCAGTGCTCTAGTGCATATACCTCTCGTCAACAATCTTCTATCGACAAGCATCATACATTGCTTACTATTCATTTTGTTCTTGGCGAAAATAGAAGACCATGAAACAAGACAACAGAAAAAAAGCACAGAGGCGCCAACTATACTGTCTAAGGCCGACGTGCCCCAGAGAAACTTATTTTGGAACATGATGATGATGATGATGTCTTCAGCACATGGCTCGTACCCACTTCGGGGGATTGGCCAAGAATTGGGCACTTGAACTTTTATATATGGATTCTCATAAATTCCCTTCATCTTTGTTGCTGTGCGCGAGTCATCCACTACTGCTGCTACCGCTGCTACCTTGATAACTGAAATAAACTATGCTCCATTTAAACTACAATTTAGCGCTGATACTGTGAATTTATTTCTTTGGTTGAATAAAAGAGAATTAAAGCAAAACAAGTCGTGGTTTCACCCGAAAGGTGAAGCATCGATTGCGATAGTTCTATATAAAGTTTTAAATATTTTCTTACTAACTACAACATTTGTCCGTAAAGTTTCGAGACTGATTTATTGTCTTCGCTAGAAATGATTCCCCAAAACAAACGTTGGCGGATTGTGTAGCGCCATCTTTTCGGGCTAACCTGAGCTATTTATGTTAATTGCTGTGGCAGCCGCTAGATGGCACTACATGTAGAAAAACACGTTGTCGCTAGTCGTCTGTGCATTCTACTGTGAGTGAATGTGGAGAGATGGACATGCACCTCGAACGGCGTGTAAAGAAAATTCTGTGTGAAGCTTGGCAAGACAGCCACACAGACGTATGAGCTCCTTCGTGACGCTTACGGCAACGAGACATTATCGCGGGCGCGAGTTTTCGAGTGGCACAAGATGTTCGTTTCGGGGAGAACGTCGGTGGAAGACGACACAACGCAGGGGCGCCCTGAAACCTCACGTTATGAAAACAACTTGGCTCGGACCAGGGAGATGGTACACCAAGACCGCACCATTACAGTCCGCATGCTATCGGATGCTCTTGACATTATTATTGCGATAGCAATTATATGGACACTCAAAAGCAGATTTCTGCCGTCGGCGTCGCCGTCGCCGTGAGGTTCCGTATGACGTCAATGGAGATAAAATCGTCGCCGCGCGCCGAACGCTGTATGTGCGAGTGAAAGGGCGCGAGGGGCGCGCGCTTTCACGGGGAGTGAACGCACGGCGGAGAACAAACGCGCGTTCTGCGCCGTGCTCGCTTAAGGGCTGCAGAAGTAGGCGTCTCTTTCCTCCTTTAGAATCACCATATATGTAGAGCAAACGCGCCTTCTTCCGACGCGCGAGAGGCCGTGGGGGAGGGGGAGGAAAGGGAGGCGACGTTTAGCTGCGGCACCAAGTGCCTATTTATATCAGAGGCTCCGGCAACAGTCAGCAACGCCGCACGCATTTTGAGCGAACGCGGGCAAAACGCCGACGGCGTCGACAACAGTTCTGCGTGTTGCCGGTGCTGCTGCATGTCCAAGTTTATACAGCTGATAAAGCTAATATCATTTACTCCGTATAGCTCTCTACAAATTTGCTATCGCAATTGATGCTTCGCCTTTCAGGTGAAACTGCGACAACTTTTAAGACAACATGCCACCAAATTTTGCGCGAGATCTTGGGGAAACGAAAGCTGAATGCCAGACTTGTGCCGCACTTCCTCACACAGGACCAGAAGGACACGCGGACATCAGTGAGCGTTGATTTGCCCTCCGAGCCAGAGAAGGATGCTGCATTCGTCGACAGCATCATTGCTGAAGACGAAACATGGTGTTTTCAATGCGATCCTCAAACAAAGAGGCAGATCGCCGAATGGCGGTCCACAAGCTCTCCGGCATCGAGAAAGGTGCGGCGACAGTAGACCAAAACAAATACGATGCTGATAGTTTTTTTTCAATGCCAGAGGTGTCATACACCATGAGTTCGTCCCACAAGGGCAGACGGTGAATCAGGAGTTTTATATCCGCGTGCTCCAACACATGCGCGATGCACTGCGACGGCGTCGTCCTGCCTTATGGGCATCTGGACAATGGAGCCTTCTTCACGGTAACGCAAGGCCGCACACTGCTCTCAATGTGACAAAATTTCTCGCCATGCACAGCATTACTGCACTTCCCCATCCGCTATACTCGCCTGACCTCTCCCCGTGCTTCCCGCTTCTTTGCACGGTCTCCGGGATCGGCCCATGATTACGTAACGTGATTACGTAATCATGTCACTCGTCATGTGATCACGTAATCCCGCCACTCGTCACGTGATCACAGCAAAGGTCGCGTGATGACATCACACGTCAAACGTTACGTTACGTGTAACGGCATCATCACGTCACAATATCGCCTGATGGCGTAATTTGATGACGTCACACGTCACGCGATGACGCCTTCGTCAAGTGATGATGTCACCTTATGACGTCATGTGATGCGTCTTGGAAATGCAGCACGCTGTGCGCTTTCCGCCCCTTTGCGCTGCCCCCGGGATCGGCCCACATGTTTGTGTGAGTAAAGGTCGTGCACGCGGACACGCAACATCCCGGCCAACCAGAGGCTACTAGCTTCGCTGTAAAGAACCGCCCGTACTGTAATTGCTTTACAGTTGCAACGCTGTCTCGGAGGGCGTTGCTTGAGTAGTCTATATTAAGTAAATCGCCCGAGTTTGTTTTCGTTTCCCCTATGTTACGAGGGAGAAGTTGAGAAAGAAGAAGCAAAGAGGCAATGGTGGACCGTGACATGACAAGAACTTTATTTGAGTCCTGAGGAACTTAGGTCTAGGCGAGCTGAAGAGTCCCCCAGGTTAAGTCGGTGGCTCCGCCCAAGATGGGACGACATCGCGACGGGACTTGGTCTCCCGGTCCCATCGTGGTGGGCCGTGTTCCTAGAATGCTTGCGATTATTAAATCCCTGATGCTGCTCGCTTCAGCATCCTCGCTCGCGACCTACCCGTAGGACATGGGAAGCCAGTGCACGCCAGAGGCACTGGCGCAGAACTCTGTGCGCCGCGCCCTGACTTGCTTGTAGAGCCGCGGCTCCACGCGTCCCCTGGTGGCCCTGACTCCCGAGCGGCTCCTGCAGTTTTACGGACTGCATCGTCGCGTCCGCCATAGTGGGTAGACGTGCCGCCGTGCACCACCAGTAATGACGTAGTGCGAGCGAAACGCCATGCTTCATTGCTCGCTTAAGAAATGAGCGTGTGCATTTCTGGTCGGTGAGTAGGTCGAGGACGTAACTTTTTGTTCCTATCTCGCTTAATGAATCAATTCGCTCGATAAATAATCAATGAATCGCTGGATAAGTTTGTGAAGTTTTCAAATACTATATTGTTTTGGCTCTCATTAACAGCGTGGTGGCGTGGAGCAGAGGTAGAACACCCGGCTTCTAATCTGAAGGTCGTCAGTTGGAATCCTCCTCCAGTCCTTTACATCTTCAGGCGTGGAGTGGCGCCTGACACCGCCAAAAAATATCCCCGAAAGCTAGTGGAGCTATACTAGTCCAGGTGCAACCAAATTAGGAAGGCCAGATAAGCTTCAACAAAGTCACTCCCACGCCAGAACAGGAATTGGCCTCCCTGGTGCAATATTCGGCCACTACCTCCCTCATGACTCCTACAATTAACCCATGGCCCTCAGTCACCAGCGGCTGCGGAGCACCTGACCAAGGCGGCGGTCAGACCTGCGACGCGGCAGAGGGTGCTAAGCATCGCTGGGTCTGGACAGGCCGCCACTGGAAACTGAACTTGGCAACGCTCAACACGAGCACGCTATCGAGTAAGGCTAGTTAGCAGGGCTAATTGAATTGTTATCAGGTATTGCCTGGGATGTTATTGGCCTTAGTGAGGTTAGAACTAGTGAGGCTTATACAGTGCTGTCTAATGGCCACGTCCTCTGCTACACAGGTCTTCCAGATAAGAGAGAATTCGGAGTAGGGTTCTAGCCCATAAGGACATCGCGGGCAACATTGATGAATTCTGCAGCAACAATGAGAGGGTAGCAGTCGTCGCAATAAAGTTGAATAGGAGGTATAGAATGAAGGTTTTACAAGCCTACGCCTTAATCTCCAGTCACAATGATGTTGAAATAGAGCAGTCTTATGAATATGTTGAATTAGCAATAAGAAAGGTGCAAACTCAGTATACTGAGCTTGCACCTTTCAGTGGGCGACTTCAATGCAAAGTGGGGAAAAAGCAGGCTGGTGAGCAAGCAGTTTGCAACTATGGTATCGATTCTAGGAACACTAGAGGATAGATGTTGGTAGAATTAGCGGAAAGGAATAGGCTCCGCATAATGAATACCTTCTTCAGGAAGTACAGCAACAGGAAGTGGACCTGGAAAAGCCCTAATGGCGAAACCAGGAATGCGATCGATTTCATACTCTCTGCCGATCCCAGCATAGTGCAGGATGTAGAAGTGTTAGGTAGAGTAAAGTGCAGTGACCATAGGTTAGTGAGGTCTAGGATTTCTCTCAATTTGAAGAGAGAAAGAATAAAATTAATCAAGAGGCAATAGGCCAACCTGGACGCCGTAAGGGTAAAAGCAGACCATTTCAGGCTGGTGCTCGCAAACAAATATGCAGCTTTAGAACAGGGAAATGAAGACAACCTAGCGGTAATGAATGAAACCGTAACTAGGTGGATCTCAAAAGCAGCCATTAAAGTGGGATGTAAGGCACCAAGGGCAACCAGTAGGTAAGCTCTCCCATGTAACAAAGGACCTAATAAAGAAACGGAAAACATGAAAGTCTCATACTCGAGAGCTCAAATAGAATTCGCTGAACTGTCGAAACTGATCAACAAGAAGAAAGTAAGCTATATCCAAAATTATGATGTGGAAAAGATTCAGGAAGCAGTAAAATATGGACGCAGCATGGAAATCAGTAAGTAGAAAACTTGGCATAGGACAAGGCAAAATGTTTGCACTGAAAGATAAGCAGGGTAATATCATCAGCAATTTTGATGACATAGTTAAAGCAGCGGAAGAATTCTATACTGCCTTGTACAGTTCCCAGAGCAGCCAAGCTACTTCCATTCGAAGTAGTGATGATCAGGATAAAGAGACTCCTTCTATAACTAGCAATAAAGTTAGAAGTGCCTTGTAAGACACGTACCAGGGGAAAAGCTGCCGGAGTAAGATGGAATAACAGTCGATCTAATCAAAGATGGAGGAAATATCATGCTTGAAAAGCTTGCAGCCCTTTATACGCAATGCCTCACGACTTCAAGTGTACCAGAAAGCTGGAAGAACGCCAACATTATACTCATCCATAAGAATAGAGACGTTAAAGAATTGAAGCATTAGATGCCTATTAACTTACTTTGAGTATTGTATAAAATATTCACCAAGATAATTTCCCATAGAATCAGGGCAACACTTGACTTTAGCCAACCAAGAGAACAGGCTGGCTTCAGGAAGGGATATTCTACGATGGATCATATCCATGTCATCAATCAGGTTTCATACCTGATTGATACCTGGTTTCATACCTCAGAATCAGGTTTCATACCTGAGAAGGGAAGCCCAGTCGAGGACGGCAGAAAACTAGGTGGGGGTATGAAGTAGGAAATTTGCAGGCGAGAAATCTGCCGAGTACAATAAACCTCTCTACATGGCTTTCATAGATTATGAAAATACATTTGATTCAGTAGAGATACCAGCAGTCATAGAGGCATTGCATAATCAAGGAGTACAGGAGGCATACCTGAATATCTTGGCATAGATCTACAACGATTGCACAGCAACCTTGGTTCTCCACAAGAAAGGTAGAAAGTTACCTATCACGAAAGGGATCAGGCAAGGCGACACAATCTCTCCAATGCTATTCACTGCATGCTTAGAAGACGTATTGAAGCTCTCAGACTGGGAAGGCTTAGGAGTGAGGATCAATGGCGAATACCTCAGCAACCTCTGATTTGCAGATGACATTGTCCTACTCAGCAACAATGGGGACGAATTACAGCAAATGATTGAGGACCTTAACCGAGAAAGTGTAAGAGTGTGGTTGAAGATTCATACGCAGAAGACAAACAATATTGTATAGCCTGGTAAGAGAACAAGAATTCAGGATCGCCAGTCAGCATCTAGAGTCTCTAAAGGAGTACATTTATCTAGGTCAATTACTCACAAGGTACCCTGATCATGAGAAAGAAATTTACAGAAGAATAAAATTGGCTTGGAGTGCATACGGCTGTCACTGCCAAATCCTGATTGGGAGTTTACCACAGTCGTTGAGAAGAAAAGTGTACAATCATTGCATTCTACCCGTGCTAACAAATGGGGCAGAAACTTAGAGGTTAACAAAGAAGCTCGAGAACTTAAAGACCGCACAAAGATGGATGGAACGAAAAATGTTAGGTCTAACGTTAAGAGACAGGAAGAGAGCGGTGTGGAGCAAGGAGCACACGGGGATTGCCGATATTCTAGTTGACATTAAGCGGAAAAAATTACTCCATCTCCCGTTAAAGGGAACCATGTGTGGATGCGAAGCAGCGGGGAAATGGTTAGCTTGAGCGGGAGATGGTTTCGCGGCAGCGGCCCGAGCGCTCATCGCGACGCTGCACAGGAGAGAGAATGAGGCGCGCGCGCTCCGTCATTCTCATACCGCGGAACTACCGTGCCGCCCCCAACGGAGTGTGCAGCTTGAGCGGGAGATGGTTTCGCGGCCGAGCGCTCATCGCGGCGCTGCACAGGAGAGAGAATGAGGCGCGCGCGCTCCGTCATTTTCATACCACGGAACTACCGTGGCGCCCCCAGCGGAGTATGCAGCTGTCGCACCCCCTGTCGAGAGCGCCCCTCCGGATTCCTAGGGGAGCGAAGGGGGGGGGGGGGCTAGGAGAGGAGAGAGAGGTGGCGGGGACGCGCATGCGCTGTGGGGGTGTGGCACGTGGCCGCCACTTCGTAGAGTATTCCTAGAGGAGAGAAAGGGGGGAGGTAAGGAGAGAAGATAGAGTGGGAGGGGATGTGCATGTGCTGTGGGGGTCTGGCACGCGGGTGCCGCTCCGTACAGGATTCCTAGACGAGAGAAAGGGGGGAGCGTAGAAAAGGAGAGAGAGGGGAAGGCGACGCGCAAGCGCGGTGGGGGTGCGGGACGCGGGACAACAGACAGAGTCGCCGGCAAGAAATGCTTCGCATTTAAAATGGATCTGGACAGGCCATGTAATGCGTAGGATGGATAACGGGTGGACCATTAGAGTTACAGGTTGGATACCAAGAGAAGGGAAGCCCAGTCGAGGACGGCAGAAAACTAGGTGGGGGTATGAAGTAGGAAATTTGCAGGCGCAAGTTGGAATCAGCTTGCGCAAGACAGGAGTAATTGGAGATCACAGGGAGAGGCCTTCGTCCTGCAGTGGACATAAATATAGGCTGATAATGATGATGGTGACCAGCGTGCCATTGACTGTCTGGTTCGCGAAAATTGACTGCTGTGCAGTTAGTCCGTGTGCTAGACTCAGCTATAAAGGCAATGTTTTCCCAATCAAATGTGTAGTAAAAGCTTGCGACAAAAGTATGCTTTACGGTGTGAAAACATCACACATGCTCAGAAGGACTCGAAGCTTACAGAGCCCATCACACAGTGGTAAATATATGTTGAGGAAAAAGAGGGGTGCCCCATTGACACGGTTGCTACGGTAAGTCACCGTGTCGTTGAAAATGTGCGTCCGATCTATCCGCGGCAAAATTGTGTCGTTGCAAATGTGCGTCCGGCACTATCCGCGGCAAAACTGACGTACAGGTGGAAGCATATATACACTGCAGCAGTAGGCCCAGCAGCTGGCTTGGTGCCTTTTAATGCGTTGGCATTCTTATGGCAGTTCACGCACTTTCCTGGGGCTATCTACCTACAAAGTTGTATATATGATGGTTCCTATGATGGTATCATGATCTATGATGGTATCTAACAGTTCTCCTGTCTACCAGCTGTAGTGGTCGAGACATATTAGCTGCACAGTGGTGCCCTCTAGGCATGAGCAAGGCGACGCGTGCAAAATAAAAGGACTTAGAGTTTGGTTCTAAAGAGTGTGGTGGTTGCCTCGGCATGCTCCGCTCCGTTGTGGCCTACCAGCACGGCGTGACAGGAATGCCACGCGATGTGGTTTCAGATGTAGGGTGCTCTAGAAAAAAAGTCACAGGCCTGCGCGGCACACGCAGCACAGTCACAGCTCAAGAGTAGCTCCAATTTGGGAACCACGCACAACAGGGTCTTCGCGGCAGTCTGTTCGCCTCGTTTTGGCGAGAATGATCCGAACTGCCCGCCCGGCGTCGACGGCGAGCGGCGGCTTGTAATTCTCTCTGCACAGCCGTCTGCTGAGCCCGATCAAACCTTACAACTGCAAACTACATGTCGGGCGCGCTGCGTTTGCAGGAACATTGACTAGATGGCGCCACCATACTGGCGGAGGCTCGGGTCGTCTGCCCCTGCGCGCTTGGGAGCGTTTTAGAGCATCTTTCCGCTACCGGATAGCAAGCTCTTGCGTAGCTCAGATTCTGCTCCTGGACGCCATGCTTTACGGACGCAGAATGGAAGGCTCCTCGAGAGCTGCGACAGCGGCCGATGTTGGCCATGGTGCCCCGTGCTCTGCGTTGCCCAAGGATTACCGTGTCATCTTGCCTCTGTTGTAAACAGGTGAAGGACAAAGACGCGCAGTTGTATTGCACTGCGACGTCACTGGACGCCCGTATGAAATCGTCGACTTCCGCAAGCCCCTGAAGGATGCTGGAGTAATGCAGCAGGTATGGGGAATTGGTGCATACCAAATGTCTCACGTGTGGCTGCTGAACTTGAAGACAGATGAGGCAAAGCAAGCGCTGCTAGACGCCGGACCGCTACTGGCGAAGAATCGGCCGTGCCTCATAACTGCCCCGGCACGTCAAGCGCTCCAGATCAAGCTACGCTGGGTCGCATCGACGTCACTTCTGAGACCAGACGACGAGCCTTTCCAGAGTATGGTGAAGTAAAGGAAGTCATCAGCGATCGGTGGAAGGCGGAGGACTTTGAAGGTGCCGAGTCAACCACTCGTCTCGTGCGTCTTTTTCTGCGTGAGGGTGTCACCCCATACCGCGTCCGGCATCAGATGCGTCTTGGTAGCGGCACTGCGCTTGTGGTTGTACCTTGGTGTTGCCACAATACTGGACACATCCGACGTGAATGCCGAGTGCTCAGGTGCGCTGCTTGCCGAGCGTTCGGGCTCGAGAAGGCTAATTGTACTCGCTAGTACGCCAGAGTTGCAAGCGCAGGCGGAGATGTGGACCGGAGCGAGATTGACGAGGAGGAAGCGGATAGCATGGCTGCAGCGGCGGCGTCCACCAGCGACGGGGCTACAGTGGTCGCATCCACCACAGACGCAGCCTCGCAAGAGAACACGGCCGCAGACGCTCGGGCAGGAGACGCCACTGTGGCAGGCGCATCGACAGTACAGCACGAAGAGGAAGAAGTTTCGCAAGAACGCACTTCGGAAACAGACTTTTCAAAGCAGCAGCCGCCAACAAGCGTGTCTGGGACTGATAAGAAAACAGATGCACTGAGGACTGCAGCAAGTGAAGCCGTCGCGCCACTGGGAGACAATGACTAGACGGACGAAGCTGCAGTGTACGCCGAGGCAACGTCTGCGAAGCGTCGACTCAACGAAGCAGGCAAGACGTCACAAGACACGCGGCTGCGAGCAATGGAGAGGCACGAGAACGTGCCCGGAACCAAGAAGCCTCGTGTGGCCAGCCAACAGCGGTCGGCGTCACTTACACGCGGCGGTGGCGGCAAATCGACGCCCTGAGCGTCGAGTGGACGGTGTGATACTATACGGCAAGGTATATGGAGGGAACGCCGTAGGCTCGGTCTGGTGTCACTCGCCAATATGGAGTCCTTAGAGAGGTCGATAAAAATTGCAACACTTAACGTCCGTGGGCTTAGTGCCAAGAGGCGACAAAATCAACTTTACCACCTCGTAACGGAGCACGACCTCGATATTGTAGCCATTCAGGAGACTAAAGTGGAGGGAGAGGACCAGACGGAGCGTATGGTGCGTCCTTTTGCGAGACGCTATGAAGTTTGTGTTGCCCATGCGGTAGGTTTGTCTTCGGGGTGCATTTTGTTTATTCGGCAGAGCCTTGGTGCTGTAGTGCAGTCGGTGAATACGTGTGAGTCAGGCCGTTTCGTTCTGATATCAGAAAATTGGCGTGTAATTTGTTTGTACGCACCAACTAAGGCTCACGAGCGAAGGTAAATTTTGGAAGAAATTGAGACGTACTTGAAGTGTGAGCGCAGACTAATTTTAGCGGGAGATTTCAATTATGTCGGTGCGGGTCGTGACAAAACCAGTGGGAAGAAACACAATGATGCGAGTACTGCCGTTTTGAGAGATATGACCGCCGAATTTCATCTAGAAGAGGTGGGTGAATGTCTTTGGGGCGGAAAATCAGTCATCTTTACTCACTTTCAGGGTACAAGCCATGCTAGACTTGACAGAGTGTACGTGTCAGCTGAGTTCATTCTTTCGTGTCGGGATTACAGATTCACACCTGTTGCGTTTAGTGATCATTGTTGGGTTTCTTTCTGTGTTGGAAAACAAAGAAGGAATAACAAAGTATTTTCTTGGGATCTCTGGAAATTTAATGCAATCTTGCTGAATGATGACGAGTTCTGTAAACAGTTTCTTAAGGCTATAGATAAAATAACAACTCAAAACTTAGATAGCTGGGAACATAAATTGGAAGTTTGTTAGCCAACAATTAAATTAAAAGCACTTGAAAGAGGCAGTGTTTTTAGACACGCGGAAAAAGAAATTGAGTCCCGTCTTACATGGAATCTGCAGCAATTATTTGAAGCGGAAAGTACACAACCCGGTTACTTCTCAGAAGACATAAAAAGCATAAAGCATAAACTTGAGTTGATAGACCAAGAGCCATACAAGGGAGCATTTATTCGTGTCAGAGCTGAGAACTTGTGCACAGGTGAAATGCCAACAAAACGTGCCTTGGGAGTCGAAAAGAAATATGCTTCACAAAATGAAATAACAGAAATAGAACATAATGGGTCATTGCTTACCAACACGGAAAAAATAGGAAGTTCTTTTTTCGAATATTACAAATTACTGTTTTCTCGTGGTCAAGTTGACGCTGATCGATTCAAAAATGACTTCGTTTCATTGATGCCAACATTAGACGACGAAACCAAGGAAATTTTAGAAGTACCCATAACAGCAGAGGAGGTGAAGGAGGCGATTGATCGTTTAAATAATGGCAAGTCACCGGGGCCGGATGGCTTAGGCGCTGCATTGTACAAGGCGTTTAAGGGGGTTATCGCACCAGTTTTGACTGAAGTATACAACGAGGCTTATGAGAAAAAACTTCTTCCGCCGTCCTTTCTGTCAGCACACACGGTCTTAATACCAAAAAGTGAATACCCAATCAAATTGCGTGATGTTACATCGTATAGACCCATTAGTCTGACAAACATAGATTATAAAATATTAATGAAAGTATTGGCTAACAGGTTGCAGACAGTAATGAAAGATTTAGTCGGTCCGCACCAAATGTGCGGAATAAAAGGAAGGACAATTATGAGAAACATACGCATAGCACGATCAATCCTTGAATGCTGTGGACGCAGTGCAACGCAGTGTCGCCATGCTGCAGGTTGACCTTGAGAAGGCATTCGACCGCGTGCCGCATGACTTGCTTCTATCTATACTTGATTATGTAGGCAATGTGATCAGCGAAGGTGTGGGGATGGCTTAAGCCGGATGTACAACGAGGCTGATAATAAACAAATCAGTAGGAGAGTGCATACCAATACAGTAAGACACAATACAGACAGTAAGACAATACAGTACAGTAAGAGTCAGTAAGACAAGGGTGCCCGTTATCACCGCTTCTGTTTCGTATATATATTGAACATTTTTGTCTAAGCGTAATTAGGAACGACGCGATGCGAGGATTCAACTTATATAAAGCCGAGGTCAGCCTTCTTGCTTACGCTGATGACATTGCAGTTTTCTGTGTTGATCATGAAAGTGTAATGCACACTGTCAATGCTGTAAAAAGTTTTTGTCAGGCAAGTGGTAGTGCTGTAAACTGGGACAAGTGCCTTGGGTTTTGGCATGGGGAATGGGACGTTGCTCCCAGGGTGTTTATGAACATTAAATGGCAAGAAACACCGACAAAATACTTAGGTGTGCCCCTGCAGTACTACTGTGACAGCGAGCCTTATTGGAAGAAACAAACAGAATTGTTGCGTGAAAAAGCACAAAAAATGGAAAGGCAGGGATCAGTCCATTTTCGCACGGACCACGACCAATTCAGGCTGGTGCTCGCAAACCAACATGCAGCTTTGAAAAAGGAAGATAAAGACAACACAGAGGTAATAAATGAAACCGTAACTAGGCTGATCTCAGAAGCAGCAACTGATGTGGGAGGTAAGGCACGAAGGCAACCAGCAGGTAAGCTCTCCCAAGTAACAATGGACCTAATAAGGAAACGACAAAGAATGAAAGTATATAGCTCAAAAGATCAGCTACGGCGTGCCTCATAATCAGAACTGGTTTTGGCACGTAAAACCCCAGAAAGAAGAAGAAGAAGAAGATCAGATAGGATTCGTTGAACTGTCAAAACTGATCGACAAGAAGAAAGTAAGGGATATTCAGAATTATAACGTGAGAAATATTGAGGAAGCAGTAAAAAATGGCCGAGGCATGAAATAAGTGAGAAGAAAACTTGGCATAGGACAAGGCAAGATGTATAAACTTAAAGATAAGCAGGATAATATCAACAGCAGTTTCTACGACACAGTAAAAGAAGCGGAAGAATTCTATACTGACCCGTACAGTGCCCAGAGCAGCCCAGCTACTTTCGTTTGAAGTAGTGATGAAAAGGATACAGAGGCTCCTTCTATAACTAGCGATTAAGTTAGAAGCATTTTCTTAAGTTTCTGTGCGCAAACAAACAGGGACGAAGAAAAGGAGACACAAGGACGAGCGCTTTCTAACAACTGATGTTTATTATTGAGGAACCACCGGCTTAAATACCCACAGATCTGCGCGATCCTGTCAATAGAACATGTCAAGAGCGCATAAAATAACGCTTGTCATAAAATGCCGCTACGCGGTCAGCATAAAAAAAAACAGCAGTGTTCATAAAAACAAGCACAAAAGGCAAAAACGCGTTAAAGATATGATGACAGCAGCGAATTCTCTTTATCTAACAATGAAACACAGAGGTAATAAATAAATAACTGGACAAGCGTTATTTTATGCGCTCTTGACATGTTCTATTGACAGGATCGCGCAGATTTGTGGGTATTTAAGCCGGTGGTTCTTCAATAATAAACATCAGCTGTTAGAAAGCGCTCGTCCTTGTGTCTCCTTTTCTTCGTCCCTGTTTGTTTGCGCACAGAAACTTAAGAAAATGAATCTGTTCCAACTAGGCCGACTCGCAGTTATGCTTCAGTTCATTTCTAGTTCTTCCGGCCCTCTTTCTACTTGTCCGAACTTTGGCTTAAACAACCCAGCAGTTCTGGTGCCCATTATCGCGGTCTGTGAATGCAGAGCACGGGTGTTAAGCTGGTTCCTGAAACTTGGAAAATGCCAAAATGACGTGTTGCTGGTGACCGGATGGTTGCCCCCGTCTGCGGGACATGGGAGAAGAATAATCAAGATCTTGAGATCAGAGAGCCATAGACAGGTTAGACATTTCAAAGAATGTCTAAAGGTGGCCTGTTCGTCTCCTTCCGGTGGTCTGTTCAATGTGAAGGCTTTTCGTGACTGGTGCAGACAGGCAAATATTCTAACTGAAGCCATGTGGAACGATGTGCGTCGGACATTGCCGAAAAAGAAGAAACGAGATTTGCCAGAGGGACGCCTTCTAGTACTAGGGGGCGCAACGGTGGAAGAACGGCATCAAGAAGTACTCAAGCTGGGGCCAAAGTTCTGCGTGGAGCCAAGGATCGGCATCGTCGACAGATTATCACTTACAAGGGACATTGCCAGGAGTGTACCAGAGAAGGAAAAAGAACGATGTGTGGTGGAATGTGTGGATGTGGTGGCCAAGGCTTCGGTAAGCGATAGATCCAGACCTAATATTGATAGAACTGCTAAGTATTTGGTTGAGAATAATCTGCGTGTGGTTCAAGCTGACAAGGAAGGCTTTCTGGTTGTTGTACCAAATGATTGTTATTTAGAAAAAGCTTTCCTAGCGGTGAACAAGTGCTTTAGAAAAAGTGATGTGAATGTAGAAAATGTAAAAAAGAAGGCGGTGGAGCTTTTGAAGAAATGTAACCAAGAAAAGCTCGCGTCACATGTAAAGAACTCAAAAGGAATGATATTGGATATATTTTTTACTGCAAAAACACACAAGCAAGGAATTCCGTTTAGGCCAATTGTGTCCGAGCGAGGGTGTTGGCAGGTTCTGGTCGCAGGATTCTTGCAGAAAATGTTGAATTCCTTAGAAGTACAGGATCCGTACTTATTAAAAAACTCTGAAGGCCTTGTGAAATTTTTGGCATCAGATAGTACAAGTTGCAGCTGGGGATTCAGCATAGATGTTCAAGACCTCTATTATTCCTTGCCGCATGGGCCCTTAATGCGCAGTGTTAATGATTGCATAACAAATGAGAATGACGAGGTGTCATTTCGCAACACGTGCGGGATGACTGTTGAGTCCTTTCTTGAACTTCTGCATTTTTATTTAGCTAATACACATGTAGGATTCTGTGATGAAACGTATATACAGGCAGGGGGCGTGTGCATCGGGTCAAAGGTAGCTCCCATCCTTAGTAGCATTTTTCTGGGAAGCATAGACAGAGAGCTGGCAAAAGATTTAGAAGGTGTAGTATATAAGGTATACAGATATGTAGATGACTACTTGATCTTGGGCTGTCATGTAGACAAAGATGTTTTCAGAAATAGGGTAGTAAAATCCTTTAATTCTCTGGGCAAGGGC
Organism: Dermacentor silvarum; assembly: GCF_013339745.2. NCBI lineage: Eukaryota > Metazoa > Arthropoda > Arachnida > Ixodida > Ixodidae > Dermacentor > Dermacentor silvarum. The sequence goes on from NC_051155.1 coordinate 49,718,445, forward strand.
TTGACATTCACTTCTGAAGTACCAGTAGATAATAAGCTACGGTTTCTAGATGTCAAGTTAGAATTTCTACCGGAACATGTGTGTTGGTCATTCTCGCCCCGAGATGGAAAACCGCTAATGAACTATGCCTCTAACCATTCCAGGCTTGTGAAGAATGGTATAGTCATTTCATGTTTCAGATCAGCGTTGTTGAAATAATGTTATCACACTGTAAACATTGCATTTCTTGAACAAATCAATCGGTTGAGAAATGCTGGGTACCCACTCGTTGTGATGCTGGCGTCATGCTCTAGATTAATGAAACAACTAAAACAGGATAAAGAATCATGCACAAGTAATCAAAGACAGAAAGATTTAGCTTCTAAGGTGTCAGTGATTCCGTATGTTCATGGCCTTTCACACAGACTTAAGAAGGTGGCTGGGAGTTACGAAGTAAAAGTGGTGTTTTCAGCAAAAAACAAAATAGGTAGCGTGTGTTCTAAGGTCAAAAGTAAGTTTGAAAGTAAGGATGATGCTAAGAAAGGATGTAGTATAAAACATCCACGTAAGAACCAATTTGTCGATTGCGCGATGAACGTTGTTTATCAGATTCCTTTGACGTGTGGTCATGTGTACGTAGGGCAGACTTCGAGATGCGTTAACACGAGACTAAGGGAACACTTGTCTAGTCTCAAAGGTCGCCCTAGTACGCATTTGGCGATGCATTGTGAAGAACATGCGTGCTCACCTTGTCTTGAAAGCACCGCCATTTTGTTTAGGCATAGAAATCAAACCGCGAGAGAAATTGTGTAAGCTCACTGGATTGATAAACTAAAAGAAAAATGCATCAGTCATCCTTCTGTTTCATTGTTAGATAAAGAGAATTCGCTGCTGTCATCATATCTTTAACGCGTTTTTGCCTTTTGTGCTTGTTTTTATGAACACTGCTGTTTTTTTTTATGCTGACCGCGTAGCGGCATTTTATGACAAGCGTTATTTTATGCGCTCTTGACATGTTCTATTGACAGGATCGCGCAGATCTGTGGGTATTTAAGCCGGTGGTTCTTCAATAATAAACATCAGTTGTTAGAAAGCGCTCGTCCTTGTGTCTCCTTTTCTTCGTCCCTGTTTGTTTGCGCACAGAAACTTAAGAAAATGAATCTGTTCCAACTAGGCCGACTCGCAGTTATGCTTAAGTTAGAAGGACCTTGAAAGACATTACCAGGGGAAAAGCTGCTGGAGAATATGGAATAACAGTCGATTTAACCACAGATATCATGCTTGAAAAGCAAGCGGCCGTTTATACCCAATGCCTCACGACTTCGATCAAGTGTACGAGAGAGCTGGAAGAATACCCAAATTTTAGTAATCCACAAGAAGGGAGATGTTAAAGAATTGAAGAATTATAGGCCCATTAGCTTTGTTTCAGTATTGTATAAATTATTCACCAGAAAATTTTTAATAGAATCAGGGCAGCATTTCGCTTCAGTCAGCTAAGAGAGCAGGCTGGCTTCAGGATGTTCTACAGTCGCATCCATGTCATCAATCAGGGAATTGATAAATCTACGGAGTACAATCAACCTCTGTATGTGGCTTTTATAAATTATGAAACGAGCAGCCATGGAGGTACTGCGTAATCAAGGAGTACAGCACGCATACTTGAACATTTTGGGAAATATCTAGAAATATTCTACAGCTACCTTGTTTCTCAACAAGAAAAGCAGGAAATCACCTATCAAGAAACGGGTCAGGAAAGGACATGCAATTTCACCAATGATGTTCACTGCATGCTTAGAAGTACTATTAAAGCTATTTGACTGGGGAAGCTTAGTAGTGGGGATCCACGGCGAATATCTCTGCAACGCTCGGTTTGCTGATGACATTGTCTTATTGAGCAAAAATGGGGACGAATTCCAGCAAATGATTGAGCAGCTTAACCGAGATTGTGCCAGAGTGGAGTAGAAGACTAATATCCAGAAGACAAAGGTTATGTTGAATAGCCTAGCAAAAAACAAGAATTCATGATCGTCAGTCAGCCTCTAGAGCATGTACAGGAGTAGGTTTATCGAGGTCAATTCCGCACAGGGAACCCGGACCATGAGAAGGCAACTGAGAGAAGCATAAAAATGAGTTGGAGGGCATAAGGCAGGCATTACTAAATCCTGACTATGAGCTTATATACCACTGTCGTTGAAAAGAAAAGCATACAATAATTTTATTCTGCCGATGTTAACATATGGGGCAGAAACTTGGATGTTGACAAAGAAGCTGGAGAAGAAGTTAAGGACCGCCCAAAGAGCGATGGAACAAGAAACCTTAGGCATAACGCTAATAGACAGGAAGAGAGGGATGTAGATCAAACAGTAAATTGGGATAGCCGATATTCTAATTGACATTAAGAGAAAATAATGGAGCTGTGCAGGCTTTGTAGCGCGTAGGGTAGATAACCGGTAGATCATTAGAATTACAGAATCAGTGCCAAGGGAAGAGACGCACAGTCGAAGACGGCAGAAATTGGGTTGATGAAATTAGAAAATTTGAAAGCGCAAGTTGGAATCAGCTAGCTCAAGACAGGGGTAATTGGAAATCGCTGGGAGTGGCCTTCGTCCTGCAGTGGACATAAAAATCGTCTGATGAAGATGAAGAATTACAAAAATCTACTCTAAAGCTGAAACAAAGCTCGATAGGCTGGAAATAACGTAATAAGGAATGACTGGTGGCGACGCGACCTCGAAGTCATGGCCGTACCAGTCCGTTGTGTGATTTCACAGATTTTCGATGGCGTCTGCTGTGCCTAGTTATTAGTAACGGTACAGACTTTGACTACATTGTATTCTAAAACAGTCAACGAATGAGCTTAGCACGTTTCGAAAACTTTCACTCCACAGCTACGGCCCGGATACGAGAAAATACGCTGGAATCTGTGACGTCACACGGACGCACTGGCGCTGTTGTATCAAGTGGGACCTAGCATGCTGCCGATCAAATCGAATTACGGAAGTTCAAATCTCGAGGGACACTGACCACTGTCATCCCAGCCTGTTTCGGCTGCTGAACCGTACCTGTGATTCAAGCTTATTCTCGCTCTCTTGAAACGTAATATAAAATGGCCTAACCTCATTTTGATTAACCATATTTTTATTCTAAATATACATTTAACTTGTCATAAGTTTCGTTATAAGCTCTCGATTCTTTACATTCCTGAGCTACTAATGCGTCACTGCAGAAACTACGAGAGCGAGTGAAAAAAGCTGTTTCTTTAAGCGTAGCACCGGCGTCCAATTGTTTTTGAAATATCTTGTAAATGTATTCTCGACTCAGGCCTATAACTTATACAATCTGCAAGAAAGTTCGCTGTTGGGCTAGTTTCTTGGAGAGAAACCAGCGCAAATGATTTCCTTGCGCTGATTCTATTTTAAATGACAGTCTACGTTGCTAAGTGCATTATCACCACTAGTGAAGTTCCCGGAGCGCCTAAGTAGTTCTTTCTACACGACATAACGCCGCATTCTCTCGCATATTGCGACTGAATGAGGCTGTATAGAAAGTAACGCTAAGATGGAAGCGGTTGAATGCTGTGTCGCAAAGTGTTTGTGCCTTGCACAAAACGTCATATCCCAGTAGAATATACTCCTTGGAATGCTCTGGTGCAGACTTCTGTTCCACGTTCAGTTTGCGCCCTCCACGCAGCTAGCCTGTACTGGTACAATGACGGCCTCCAGGGGGCGTACAAGCCACCACCGGCATCTTGGGTCGACATAGTCCCGATGCAGGCAGACGACGAATTGGAAGCATACACAATGGGTGAGCTTGTTAAGTATCCGTATAAGTCTCTGTAGTAGGTAGGTGAGTTCCACTATTCCATTCCGAGTGATTTTATCGGCAGGGTTTCTTTTAGTTGCTGGCAATGCGGGATAGCGAGGATAATCAAAATATGTTGGGATGTTTTACTGCTAGACGAATTGAAAATGTTCTAGATTGATTGATTGGATTCTGTCTCATAACTTCACACGAGCTGCAACAAACGCTGCAGCGAATCTTCTGGAGTAATTTTTCCCACCTGAGGTTCTGTTAGGTGCGGGTGTTATTCGGTACTGAGTCCACGCGTTCCGCCCCGTTAGAAATGCGGTCGCCGCAGCCGGGAATTGCAGGCGTGACCGCGTGCTCAGCAGCACAACGCTGTAGCCAGTGTGTCCACCACGGCATGTGTCTTACTCGCGCTCTGCTTCGCCTACTATGTTTTTTTATTGCGCACTTATGTGGACACTCCAGGTAAATTTTTGCCGTCGCCTTGAGGTCCCGTATAAAGACCAAGTGCGATAAGAATGAGCAGGCCACCCGCCGTATGCTAAAGGTGCGAGAGCAAACGTGCGAGGGTTAGCCAAGAAGGATGGTGGCTTGATGGGCGCCGTGTTCCCGCGCGCGCAATATAGGAGGCCATGTGATCGAGCGTGCGCTAGGAAAGGAGCGTGCGGGTGTACTCCTCTAGCTTGTCCACGCCGGCGCATAGAAGCCCGAGTGGCACATACGTGGCCAGCTCGCCTTGCACGTGTGCAAGGTATCAGGGCGAGCCAAGATAGTAGCTGGCTTCATGCAAGCCTAATGTTGGAGGTCGCATAATTTAAGTTTGGGATGGACGGGGAAGCCCGCGGTAACTCAAAGCGTTCTTTCCCCGCTGTCGGCACTCGTCATCACTCCAGCCTTGCGACATAGTGTGTTCGTAGTCATCGAGTGACTACTCATATTTGTTCGTGCGCGCGTGGCACCATGTTTGTCAAGTTCCTTAGTATGCGAATGTTTACTGCAATTTATACCATTTAGAAACTGCCTACCATTGTGTAATTGTCTAAGACTTTGCTATCGCTATCAATGCTTAGCCTGTCGGGCGAAACTGTGACTTCTGTTTTTCTGTGTAATATTACTCACAGATGGTGTGGATGACGAGATCGACCTGACTCTTTACCAACAAGCCGTTGCGATAGCCGCTGCTCCAGCCAAAGCGGAAGTCGCTGTACGAGAGCCGTCGCATCTTGCCGAGAGCAAGGGCACGTTAGAGCAGACGCGATTGCAGGGCACTGGCTACAGCGAGTCGGTGTTTCCGGCAACGTCTTCGGGCGGAAACGGTTGGATTTCCTTGGCATCGGGTGTTCTGCACAAAACATTTCGTACGCTTCCCAAGTACGAACTTCAGAAGATCGCCAGTGGAAGCAAGCGGCTCGGTCAGATGATCCTGATGCGTAACTTCTCTGACACGCCAACTGCCAGTCAACTGTCCGGCGATGAGCGAGGTATGTATGTCAAATAGGGGGTGTTTTCTTTAAGCTTGCACACACGACAGCGAAAGATAACGAATCGGCCCATATAGTATAGCAATTTACACTGACCTTGCAGATGTGAGGTTAGGTGGGCTTAGGTTCGGTAGCCGGCTCAGTTCTGTACGGAATTACGCAGCAAAACAAGCGGTGCCTAAATATGCTCACTTCAACCGATATAGGCCTTGAATCGCATAATTCGTTGGTAAATCAAAGCATTATTTGCCTTCCGCCTCGGCGCTTGGTGTGCTTGCTCGGTCGGTTTCTCTCCGAGTAAAGTGGGCCGATCCTGAAGGCTGTGCAGCAGTGAACTGGGCCTATCCTTCTTCATCATCGTCATCATCATCCAATTTTTATGTTCACTGCAGGACGAAGGCCTTTGCCAGTGATCTCCAGTTACCCCTGTCTTGCGCTAGCTTATTGAAACTTGCGCCTGCTAATTTCCTGATTTCATCACCCCACCTATTTTTTTACCATCCTCTGCTGTGCTTACCTTTCCTTGGCACCCATTTTGTAACTCTAATGGTCAACCGGCTATCGACCCTACGCATTGCATGGGCTGCTCAGTTCCATTTCTTTCTCTCAACGTCAACTAGAATATCGGCCATCCCCGTTTGCTCTCTGATCCACACTACTCTGTACTGTCTCTTAACGTCACGTCTTACAGTTTTCGTTCCATCGCTCTTTGCGTGGTCCTTAACTTGTTCTCGAGCGTCTTTGTTAACCACCAAGTTTCTGCCCCAAATGTTAGCACCGGTAACATGCAATTACTGTACACTTCCTTTCAACGACATTGATAAGGTCCCAGTGAGGATTTGGTAATGCCTGCCGGGCGCACTTCAACCCATTTTATTGCGATAGCAATTATATGGACACTCCAAAGCAGATTTCTGCCGTCGGCGTCGTCGACGCCGTCGCCGTCGCCGTCGCCGTCGCCGTTGCCGTCGCCGTCGCCGGGAGGTTCCGTATGACGTCAATGGAAATGAAATCGTCGCCGCGCGCTGCCGAACGCTGTATCTGCGACTGAAAGGGCGCGAGGGACGCGCGCTTTCACGGGGAGTGAACCCACGGCGGAGAACAAACGCGCGTTCTGCGCCGTGCTCCCTTAAGGGCTGCAGAAGTAGGTGTCTCTTTCCTCCTTTACAATAGATGTAGAGCAAACGCGCCTTCTTCCGACGCGTGGGGGGTGGGGGGGGGGAGGCGACGTTTAGCTGCGGTACCAAGTGCCTATTTATATCAGAGGCTCCGGCAACAATTACCAACGCCGCACGTATTTTGTGCGAACGCGAGCAAAACGCCGACGGCGTCGACAACAGTTCTGCGTGTTGCCGGTGCTGCTGCATGTCCAAGTTTATACAGCTGATAAAGCTACTATCATTACTCCGTATAGCTCTCTAGAAATTTGCTATCGCAATTGATGCTTCACCTTTCAGGTGAAACTGCGACAACTTTTTTTTATTCTTCTGTAAATTTCCCTCTCGTGGTCAGGGTCGCCTGTGGGTAATCGTCCTTGCTCGACTGTAGTGGTTGACTGGCGATCATGAGTTCTTGTTTCCTTGCCAGGCTGTTCAACATTACCTTTGTCGCCTGCATATTAACCCACAATTGGTCTTTCTTGATTAAGGTCCTCAATCATTTGTTGCAATTCATCTCTAGTCAATGCTGAACAGGACAGTGTCATCTGCAAACCGAAGGTTGGTGAGATATTTGCCGTTGATCCTCACTCTTAAGCCTTCCCAGTTTAATATCTTGAATAATTCTATAAATCAGTGAATGATGCCCTTGGCGAGATAGTCTCCACGTCTGGCCACTTCCTTGATATGTGATTTTTTGCTTTTCTTGTGGAGAACCAAAGTAGCTGTGGAATCTTTGTAGATATTTCCCAAGCTATCCACGTATGCATCCTGTACTACTTATTACGCAAACCTCCATGACTTTTGGTATCTGTACTGAATGAAATGCCTGAATGTTGATTGTACTTTGTATATCTCTTAGTTACCTGATTCATGACATCGATGTGATCCATTGTACGCGTAGAATATCCCTTCGTGAAGCCACCCTATTCTCTTGGTTGATTGAAGCGAAGTGCTGCCCGATTCTATTGAAAATTATCTTGGTGTATATTTTATACAATACTGAAATAAAGCTAATGGACTTATAATTCTTCAATTCTGTAACGTTTCCCTACTTTTGGATTACTAAAATGATGGTATTCTTCTAGCCCTCTGGTACACCTGAAGTCGTGAAGCATTGCATTAAAGGGCCGCAAGCTTTACCAGCAGAATATCTCCTCCATATTTTAATAAATCGACTTTTATTCCATCTTCTCCTGCCGCTTTTCCCCAAGACGTGTCTTGTAAGGCCACTCTAACTTCCTCGCTAGTTGTACAAGGAGCCTTTGCATCCTGTTCATCACTACTTCCAGTGACAATAGCGTGGCTGCACTGGGTCAGTAAAGAATTCTTCTGCTGCATTTATCATCGATATCATCGATATTGTTGCAAAATCATCGATATTGCTGATGACATTACCCTGCGTATCTTTCACTGCATACATTGTGCCTTGTTCTAGACTAAGTTTCTCACTGATTTCATGCTGCGTCAATATTTTACTGCTTCCTCAACCCTCTCCACATTATAATTTCGAATATCAATTACTTTCATTTGTTGACCAGTTCTGACAGTTCAGCGAATTCTACTGATATTTTGAGCTATATACTTCCATGCTTTGTCATTTATTTATTAGGTCCTTTGTTACTTAGGCGAGTTTACCTATTGGTTGCCTTGGTGCGTTAGATCCCTATCAAAATGCTGCTTCAGAAGTCAGCTTAGTTACGGGTTCATTCATTACATATATGTTTTCTTCATCTTCCTGTTCTACAGCTGCATATTTGTTTGCGAGCACCAGCCTGAATTTGCCTGTTTTTGGCCTAACTGCGTCTATGTTGGCCTGTTTCTTTCTGACTAATTTCACTCTTTCTCTCTTCAAATTGAGATGAATCCTAGACCTCAATAGCCTATGGTCACTGCCCTGTACCTTGCCTAACACTTCTACATCCTGCACTATATGCTCGGATCGGCCGAGGATATGAAATCCATTTGATTTCTTGTTTTTACATTGGGGCTTTTCCAGGTCCACTTCTTGTCACTGCACTTTCTGAAGAAGGTATTCATTATTCGGAGTCTATTCCTTTCCACAAATCGTACTAGCATCTCTGCTCTAGTGTTCCTAGAATAGATGCCGTAGTTGTCAATTTCTTGTTTCGCAGCTTGCTTTTCCACCACTTTTGCATTGAAGTAGCTCACGACTGCAGTATACTGAGATTACAACTTTGTCATTGCTAATTCAACATCTTCATAGAAGTGTCCTATTTCTTGATCATGACGTGAAGTTGGAGCGTAGGCGTATACTACCTTTTACCTGTATCCCCTAATGAGCTCTATTGCGACGACTGCTACCCTCTCATTAATGCTGTAGAATTCATCAATGTTTCCCGCTACATATATATGGATAATAAATCCTACTCCATAGTCTCTCTTATCTGGAAGACCTCTGTAGCTGAGGTCGTGGCCGTTGTAGGCAGCACCGTATAGGCCTACGCCGGACATGATATAAAAAAATTCCGGGAAATGCTGGGGATGATTTGGTAGTGCTTAGCCTAGCCCAAGTACGTAGCCATTACCTTGCGATAGCCAATCAATAGCCAATCACTACCTAATCAATAATCGATGAGTAATAAATAAATTAAGGGAAATGCTGGGAATGACCTTGGTAGTGCTTAGCCTAGCCCAAATACGTGGCCAATACTTTGCGATAGCCAATTGATAGCCAATCAATAGCTAATCGATAATCGACCAATAATCAAGAAATTCCGGAAAATGCTGGGCATGACTTGGTAGTGCTTAGCCTAGCCCCAAGGCCAGGACTAGCGAGGTGCCCATTAGCTCCGCTGTCTCTTCAGCATTGTGCCTCCAGTGCAAGTTACGCAAATATTTTTCTTGTCCCGCTGCGCTCTGCGTTAGCTCTCAGTTTTCGCCCTGCGTGATCGCCCGGTTACGAGGTAGGACGCCGACGCTCGCCGCCGCAAGAGCTGCGCTCTAAAGCTACCTGAGCGTAGTGCAGCAAATCGGGTGAAACGTAATTTACCTACCTCCCCGATTTTCTGCTTTTCCTCCTCTTTCTCGCAGATTCCAGCGCGTCCATTTGATCCGCACAATTTTATTTAGTTCGTAAAGATGGAAAAGTTCTCAGTGCAGCATATAGGCTTCATGAATCGGCCCGTTCGGATGGATAACGGACGTTACTCGCACGACAAATCGTAGTGTCCGCGCAGTTTGCTAAAAATATTCACTAAATAAAGTTGTATTTATTCACTTTGGAGAACATTTTGAAATTGCGGAATTGAAAACAAGAAGTAGCAAGGACTAGCACAGCTTTCTAGATATCAATCAAACGAAATTCATTGCCCGTTCTAGCAGTTCCTTTCACGGTCGTAATAGGAACGTCCATTGCATCTTTTAGCGGATGTTGGGCTCAGATGTTACGAAAGTGGTGCTTAGCGTTTCTGTTAAGCAGACGTGACTTCACTACTGCGCGGACCCAGCGCTCTTTGTGCCATCACGACTGAACTGTTCCAACTGGCCGAAAATCACCGCTATAATAAGCTATGAAGAAATCCGTAAACGCGGTGGTAGTATCCAACCTCTGTCTGCTCGAATCTAAGCATCCAAATGCTGCCACCGTTAGGCCACGTTCGCACGCATGCTTCTGTTGTGCCAAAGCAGCTTCTGTTGTGCCAAAGCAGCTCTTTGAAAGGTCTCTCTCTTGCGTCACTTGCCAGTTTCTCACATTCTTACCTCATGACAGCTAGCTCTTGAGACGCCGTGTTAGAATGCACGGCCTTTGGGATCTGCCCGTATCTTTCGTCAGATGGATACTTACAAAGGGTCGAGTTCCGCCTATAATGCTATCGCATTAAAAAGGGTTCCCGTGTTCCTGAAATTCTGGCGTTTATTATTTTCAGAAATCGCCGCAAAGAGTGTCAAAAGTACGCTGGAGAAGGACTTCGGAGGAGACGCGAAGTTCGCATACGAGGACTACGCTTCCTTCGACGAAGGAGTGGTGCCCAGCTTGTCGTGGTCGTCCGCGACAAAAGCTCGGGACAAGACTCGGCCCCTGTGGGTTTTCATTGCATTTTTAGAAACATTACCCACAACGTGAAAACATGGTTGCAACGCCCAGCTTTGTTAAAATGATGTTCTAAAACTCTCTAAATATTTGTTAAAAGAAAATAAATGCTGTTACTATATACATGACTTTCACTCATTGTTTAGACGTCACTTTCCTAAATGGAAGCATAGCGTGATGCTCGTGCAGTGGTGAAATAGTGTGTTATTATATGCTAGCGTATGAAGTTATCTTTAAATGGCTTTTATTTATAGTAGCATGATGCAGTTATGATGAAGAGGTGAAAACGTTGCCAGACAACTGACTAAATTGTGGAACACTTTCATGGTTAACTTCTATCCACAAATGAAAACAAGCGGCGAACACAGTCCTCTGCGGTTGTCGAACCAAATGAGAGGGCTTTGGATAGGAATCAAAAGTCAGTCTGGTATTTATAAATTCGCCTCCGTACATTCCAGTGTGAACCTTATTGGTTGAACGCGTTCCCCAGAAAGGAAAGCAACACAACAATGAAAGGGTGGGCCAAAAGATCGAAGCTTACATTCACATTTAAAAAGTACAGCGTCACATAACTTCGATCGTCACCGTTCCGTCTTTGTTGTTCTTTCGTCATCACTCAGCGAGTCGTCACGTCGTCACTTCGAAGGGTTTGGGTGCGAGCTAGTTGCCCCTCACTTCCCGTCTCAGATTACCGTCACTTCATCCTCGTCATTCTGACATGGTCATGCCGTTGCCTTCAGGCCTTCGTGCTTACACCGCCATCGTTCTACCGTAGTCAGCCTCCCTTCGAAAGCGATCTGCACCCGCCAATCCCATCGTGTTTCCACCTTGATTGTTGTGCCATCGTCAATGAATCAATGTTTCCATCGTTGTCATTCAATTCTTGTCATTCCATTGTTGTCGTTCGTCCTTTGTCTGTCACATGCCGTCTTGTAGCAATCGTAGTCAATGCAATCGTCGGCGTGATGTAGCTGTAATCATATTGCAGTCGTGGTTCAATCGTCATCGTTCCACCTTCGTCAGTCTGTCTTCGTCCTTACCTTGTCGTCATTCAAGTGTCGTGATGCCATTGTCGCCACTAATTAGTCGTCGTTCCTTCTTCTAATGCAGTCGTGACACATTCGTCATCATGCAGTCTTCATGAAGCTCTGTTCACTCAGTAGTCGTCATGTCGCGGCTGTCAGGCCTCTGTGGTTCCATCGTGATCATTCCTTTGTCGATATAGCATTGCCATCCCAATGGCATAAATATCCACTGCCCAATACGAGAGGCAAGACTAAATAGGCGGGGAACAGAGAGGTCCATAAAAAGTGGGCGACATAAGCCATCACCGTTGTTGAACATACAAGAGGACGATGGCCGCCCAACGCCCGCGTATCATCATCAAGAAATGGGATCTGGACAGCCATGCCGTGCATCTCAGTTATTCGTGCTCGGTGTCGTGGAACCCGGGACTGCGACAGAGTCTGGGACTGTGACCGAGAATGTGAGGAGAATGGGACTGTGACTAGGCGGGAGCACCTTCCGTGTGTTGATGCTCTGGTCTAACCTTGCTCTTCAGCACTGCGCCCCGAGGTTCGCAATACTGCGATGTCCAAGAGTTACAGTGAGACACAACCTGACGGTCGAGCACTCAGAGAAACCAACAGTATGCCTACCGCGGCATCAGAAATTCAGTGCAACAAGACAACTTGGAGGATCGCAAGGCCAGGACGGCTAACTTCAGCGGCGACATCCGTCCTGTAGGCATAATCCTCGAAGTGAGTAGGACATTGAATCAGGACTTGTTGCACCATCGTAATGATGACTACTAGAGGAATGACAAGGCCGGAAGGCAGAGGTTCGTGAGACGTACACGCCAAGAAGGCCTTGCCTTAGAAAGTAGCAGCGTTATACCTACGAATGCGCGATATCATTCATCACACGTAGTGATGACTACAAAGAGAGATTGCACAGCGCTTGATTCGGGGTTCACCCTTGACGTTGCTGTTAAAGGAATCGGAAATCCAGGTATGGAGTCACTACAAGGCTCACGAAGGTATAGCGCGGAGGTGGTTTAAAGTTTGATTATGAAAAATCATCGGTTGCTGCCATCATCCGCCAGCGTATGTACGCTTATGGGCATGCACTCAGTTTTACAGTAAAATTCATGATCCATTCCACTCTGTGAAGGTGGGTGACCATCCAAGCTGTTTAGGGCACGACATAGAGGTGACACAGAATTTTGAACAAAGGTAATATCATATTTATTGTCATGATCGGTAGTCATCGTGACGATAGGTACACACACATTCGCGTATCACTTCTGCTAATAAATCTGTCCGTCATGTAAGACAACGAATAGCTCATACCCCTTAAGCAATGGCTGCACATCCGGCGTAAACGCTGCCTCCCCTTTACGGCGACGGAAGAGAAGTGAAGTTCTACGCTGGAAATGATGAGCGGCATGGAGCCAGCTGTCGAAGAAGACTACAACGAACGCGTGAGCAGTGGCACGAGCGCGTTCGCGCGGTTGCGCCGAGGGGCGCCATCGAGCCAGCTCTGGGAGAAGACGAGGACGCTCGAGCCATTGCTGATGATGATAGTTTTTCCGCGCGGATGCTATTGCTCAGCCATAGACAGCTTCGCTGCAAAAAGGCAGCTGATGTCAACATAGAAAAACTGACTTGGCTTGAAATATACGTATAACGACATACCAGAAATAAATGTAGAAGGATCTAAAAACTTAGCGCGGTACATTTCTTACGTGAAAGCTGGCCTAGGAAGTGCGGATGAAGGAAACACAGTGCAATCCCGTAGCTGTTACAGGATGTCTCTCGACGTGCTTGAATAGCTATGAAAAGCCAGCGAACATAATGAAAGCCTGGGGAAGCTGCAGTCATACGGAATTCTCAACGGGTCCTGGCAGATGAGGCGACAGCATGCGCCGGCAGAAAGGAAATGATTGTATCTTGCTGCGGCTACGAAACGACCATAGGAGACAGATTTGAAAGAGTGCGCGAGAAAAGACGCATTTCAGTGTTCGTTGACCTCCGACTGCGTTCAGTGCATTGAATATGTTTACAGTGGTCCAGTGACGATAATCTAGAAGCTAATTATTCCTGTGAATTTAAGGATAACTTCATGTCATGAAGAATAAAAAGCAAGATGAAAACGAAGAAAATCATACGTCTCTGCGCATAAGGTTGCAGGAGCATGAATTCCTGCAATCACCAACAAAGAAACGTAAAGAAACCTTGAAATATTTAGTGACCATCTTGAGGAGATCAATGCCGTAAGGACCGTTTAACATCAATATCATCGGACCAGTTTGGCATAGACGTTGTGGTCAAGATGCCGAGAGAGTTGTAGCCAAGAAGAAAAGAAATCACCGGCGAATGCCACGCAAGAACGTGCATCGAACTGTGAAAAGAAAGCCTGAATTTAATATGAACTTGGCTAGCACATGTTGGCGGGCTAGTTGGTTTGCATTCATGAAACATTGTGTAGAGCGATTGGACGAGGACAAAGATACCGCTATGTGTGCATGTGTGTGTGTGTCTTTCTAACCCTGCCCTCGCCTGGCCGCGCCCCACATTTTACCCTGAATTTAACAGACACCAGATAGCAGGAGTAATGCCGAGGTAAACGAAAAACAAGGAAAAGCCATAAAGGAAAGTAAGAGCATGTAAAGACTTTCTGCGCGAATAAACCGTATCAAGAATGGACCAGGTGCAGAAGTAGAGCAATGGTCAGAGGCATCGTGGTACACTTCCGCATGAGGAAATTATTCGAAACCGCCACAAACAGTTGAAACATCGCTGGAAACAAAACTGTCACCACCAACGTGTGGATAGCTTCGACATGCACAGTTTGGACTGGTCTAGGATTATTCTGCGCTTATATTTGGAAGAGTACACTGAAAAAAAAACAACACGATTGTGTGTGCGTCACTAATTTGAGTATGCCAAGGAATAGACTGTGCTGGAGGCTGAGCCCCTCTAGCTTACGAACGATTTGATAGCGCCCGCACTTACCCTCAGTTTGAACAAAAAGATTGCCGAAGAGAACCTTCCCACACTGGCCTTTTTCAGAAATACTTGTCAGTGTAGCTTGACATTGTGCCTTTGAACGGGCACCAAATCAGGAGACTTTTACTACAGGGCTTGAGAGAACATTGCCGACGTCGTCTTCGATATGATGCTGGCATGCTTCGTACATGCATTAGTTCACGTAGCATTGCAACCTGAGCGCATCCAGTAACCAGCGAGCACACATCTGACTTCTCACAGTGAACAAAACAGATGAACACCCACCGCCAAGAGCCAAGCGCTGCGCATACAACGCTCTGTGAATAACGGCGATGTGGCCGGCAAGCAGAGCCGAAATGCTTTGAACTGGACGGCAGCCGAGTATACCTTGTGTGTACTGACAAAGTGCGCATGTGCAGACTATGTCGAGATGTTGGTAGGTGACGCCGTTGTTCCTCGTGCGAAGCACCTACTTAACAGTGACCCGACTTCATCGGAATACGAGAGCGAGGTGTTGGCTCGCGGAAGTTTCTGCGGCTTCGCGGTTGGCTCGCAGAAGGAGCTGGTGTACAAGATACCGCCGACATGAACTCCAACAACACGTCAAGGCAGGACGGAGACGTATGTTGAAGTGTACCATCTTCTTTTCTAATTTCGCTTGTTTGTCGGTGGCGGGAAGATAATTAAAATGTAAGGGGACGACGGCCGCGCAGCGCACGCGGATCATCATCATTAAGACGTGTTAAAATGAATAAAGAGGACCTGGGCAACCATTCTCTTTCGAAAGACAATTTGGACCATTTCCCTGTAAATGTAATAGCGGCTGTTGCTTCCTCGTGTGAAGGCAGGCGTGGGAATCTACTCACCATCCCTCGATTCGTCTTTTACAGCGTAAGCTGTTATGGGTTCAATCCAATAGCCGTCTCGGTTGGCGATGTTGTCCGTCGACGTCGCTGCCACCGCCATTTATCGCCAGAAATGAGAACAAGAAAATCCCAGTTCCCGCTGAACTCGAACGCGGGCCCTCCGCTCGGTAGTCAGCTACTGTACAACAGCGCCACGCCAGCGCCAGCTAGCTGCCGCGGAAAGCGTTCTAGCGAGTGAGGTGTCATGCGATGTGAGATGTGCGCCGCGTAGAGTCGATAAGTGCACAATTCGCATTGCAGTTGCATATTATTGCACCATTTGGCACGCCACTTGTCACGCGATGTTAGATCAGGGGCGGATCCAGGTTTTTTCGGAGGGGGGGGGGGGGTCAGCTTCTGTCAATGATGATGATTATGATAGTAGTCTTTCTTATTTACCGAAATTCACCGTTTCTATTCGAGATAAACCTGCCTGTTGTACGGCTAGTGCAACACCTATAGCGAAGCTGGGGCCGTATTCGGTTTCTCCGAACTTATAGAAAAATGACATTGCCCAACGCAGCCATGTGCTTGGCCGCTGTGCCTGATAATTTATCTAAGCCTATGTTGTTTCTGTTAAAAAATTGGGATGATCTGTTGCAGATTCGTTATATGTGAGTAAGCACGGGTCCGTCTTTGGCAATATTGTTGGGACACCTTGATTTCCGTAAGAAGCTTTTTTTTTGTGTTCGGCTGAGACACATTTGTTTGCTTTGGAGGAATAACGCTTCCGCTCCAACGCGCCAACCATTACGCTAGTTGTTTAAAATATGCGAATCACCGCTTACGAAGACTCACGACTCCACCTACAAGAAGAACGATGTGGCGTAGTAGCCGAAAGCGCGAGCCAGCGTCTTTTGCTTCATGTTTTGTTTTGCACGGGACGTCATCCTTTTACACAAGGCGCGCATCTGCTCCCGTTTCTTTAAGTTTTGTTTACCACGCGACAGCATCCTAGGCCCGCAAGCTAGCGTTAGCCGCTGACGTCACGCTCCCCCACTGCGCAGCCGCGGCTCGAGGCTTCGCCCGTACCGCGAGAACGCCCACTCAAACAGATCCGGCGGGTTTGAGCGTCCTATGCTTAACGTACGACAATAAAAGATGCGAAATTATAATGCAAATCTTGTAGCGTACGAACGGTACTGTGCTTGTACTGGATATTGCCAACGTGTAAATGTGATCACAATGAGCGATATAGTTATAGAAGTTGCCTATGCGTAGTTCTTAGTTTAGTTGTTAGTTGTTATTATTTATATATGAACACTTCAGCAAGATATCTTATTCATTAAGCAGGGTGTCGCGGACCACCTTATTAGTTGTGAAACTGAAAGCGGCATACTCCTCCCGAAGAACAAATAAGTTGTAAGAGTGCGGGGAGTGTTACTCTTTTGAATAAGTAGGACACAAGCTCAACTCTTAAAAATAGAAAGTGCACAGATTAACAGTTCAATATTTTATTACGGTTTATCACAAATAATGAAAGCAACACGGAAATAAAACAACGTATAGCAAAAAATTACTGCTGCATTTGTGCACTGTTTGCTCCCTGACAATCCTTGAGTTCCCTGACAATCCACGCAGGGCAACATCGTGAGGTAATGAGTGGACCTCGGTTCGTTTATGTTTAATTGACATAGGCTCGTCTCAGATTTGAGGTGCGGCTGGGTAGTTCTTTCATTTTTGTAGAAACGCACGATACAATGTCACATATAGATTGCGTAACAACAGGATGTGAAGTTCTTGGTGTAAATCTGGCTAGAACTCACGTGAAGCAAAAAAATCATGAGCCATTCCACTCTGTGAAGGTGGATGACGAGTGAAGCTGTTTAGCACAAGACAAAGAGGTCTCCCCCTTGCTACGACAAAAGAGAAGGTAATTTCAAAATGGAGAATGGTAACTTAATTTTCTGGTTTTTTATATACATTCGCGGGGACTTACTTTAAGGAAAAGAAAACCCGTAAATGAATGAGCGTAGTTATATGTTTTTTTTTGGTGAGCATATTTACATTTGCTGGCTTCAGTGTCTTGAAAAGAATGCTTGGACACATGAGAAAAAAAATACGGGGGGTGCTTATAGCACTCAAAATTGCGAAGGCGAAAGCCTAATTGGACGCATAATGATGTGGAATGAAGCTCTGAGCCCACGCGGCGACGTATACAAGTCGGCGGTAGCGCGCTGCGAGCGTTCTGCCGCCGTTTCCAGAACGTTCTACGGGCGCCGTCGCTGACATTTCCCTCCTTCTTCCCAGCGCCGCCACCGCGCTTGCCCTCAACGCCCCAACTGCGCTGCTGCTGGTATTTTCCTCCTCCTCCCCCGCGCCGCCGTTGCCCTTTCCGTCAACGCCCTCCCATGCCACCGCTGACATTTCCCTCCTCCTCCCCAGCGCCGACAAACGCGGGAGTAGCACGAGCGCGAGGCGAGCTCACTCACAGTGACCTTGAAACGTAGAGATATAAGGATTTTGCCTTAAAATGTCGATAACCTTTTCTGTGACAGTGTAGCACCAAATTCGCACAGTCCCTACGCTGCATTGAACGGCAGACAGACGAACTGCGAAGGACAGGGGGACATATTAAGTGGATCTATTGACTGTTTAAGTTGACCAAGATTAGACTGTACACTGGGGCACTATGACAGGAGACAACATAAAACTAAAAAAAAAAAGACAGCGTGGTCTCAGCTTGGTCCGGCTACAGTGTACTAGAAAGTTTTGTAGTGGGCTCAGAAATAGAGTTAATATAACATAAGCTAGAGGAAAAGCTCCCCATAGCGCCCATGTATTGAAGTCTGGAACCGAAAGGGCGCAGCCATGTTGCTACGTGCTCTGTGGAGGCGCGCAGGCGCAGACGACGAGATGCGATGCAGACGAGGCGCGCAATCAATGCGATCCCGAGCCTCCGTCAGTATTGCAACGTCATCCAGTTAAGGCGCCTGCAAACGCAGCCTTTTAGACACCGTAAATTTTAGATCAAAATTTTGTAAATGCCATCCGATCTTTCTGAAAAATGTAGCGAATTAACTTCAAACGTTGTCCGTGCCTACGTGCTACGTGCAACCACTTGCTCTTGCATAATAGTTTGAATATTTTTAGTGTTACAAAAATGAGTCGTAGCGCCTATGGGTTTCCCACTTTTTTCACCCAGCTCTCGAATCAGTAAACTAACTATATGGGCTTAGAGGAGGACGCGGGCCGATGTGTTGCATGTTGCCGCTGGAAGGAGGCACGGCAAGACGTTGCTCCTGATTTTGACGGGGCTGATTTTTTCGAAGCATTGGGGTTTAGGGACAGTGGAGGCGAAATAGACTTTAAGCGGGTAGAAATAAGCAAACGGAGGTTCCTCCTGACACCTCTCATAAAAGCATGTATTTCAATGCTGTGTATGCGTGGTGACACTTAGGCAGAGGTGGCGCTTTTGGAGTTCTCCTTAGCGGACGGCATCTTCGAAAGATTCGTCCTAGGAGCCGCACTGTCGCCAACTTCATCATAGCTGTAATAACCCGTAGTCAGGGGCTGTTCCAATAGCGAAAGCAGACGAAACTAGACAACGCGCTCAGGCGAACATTGTCACGGCAGACGCCATACCGTCGGAATCACGTGGTGCCGTTGAAGTGTTGCAATTGAATAAGTGATTTTAGATCATATTTATTGACATATACGAAGCACTTTGCTAACTTTTGCCTTAAAACGCGTCCTTTTCGCACGTCTTTATAGCCTAAATTGCCTCATTTGGATATACCTGCATGTCCAAAGGGGGCACCTTTGAATTCAAACAATTTCGGCATAGTTTCGCTTTCTGTATTTGGCTCACTTTCAAAAAACCCTTACGTAAGGACAAAAAAAAGTTGCAGTGGCTTAGCTCGGCTATGCCAGGATATACGTAGCGTTAGCAAAGGTTCAGCTGATTATTCTTAGCTTTCCTGGTTGTCTAGATTGTCAAGGATTAGCTTGATTGTCATGATTACTGCTGCTCCAATGACACACACGCTGTAAACGTATTATGTGGCACATGTATTCATTCCTCCTACGCTCAACCGCTAATTGCCAGGCAACTACTTCGGGATCCGATGAGTCAAGCTTCTCCGTTCTTCTGCGCTGTTGAGCAGCATTTGCGCTCTCCTTCTCCATGGCTATACCACACTGGCAAACGCCAGTCAGAAGCGCAGCGGCTCCAGCGCAGTGTCAGACGGCGACTGTACAGCGAGCGCGCGCCGGCGCCAGTGCGTCTACCACGGCTACGACGTCACTCCTCTGGAATGCGCAGGCCGGCGGCGGTGAGTCGCGCGCGGCGGCGGCGGAGTGCGCGAGAGGTGCCGGCTCCGGTGGCTCCGGTGCGCAAGCCGTGTGACATCACTGATCCTTGAGCATGCGCAGCACGGCTCTTGATGTGCCGCGCGAAACGGGCTTGGCTAGGCCAGTGTAGCTAACGCTACAAAAGAGCTGCTCACAAGTCAGGAGATGAACTCATACAAATCCTTGTTGGCAGGAATTATTTACACATTTAAAAGAAACCACAGAAACAACAACAAATAGAGACGTGTTTGGCGATCCTTTTTACTGTGTTCCGGCACCTTATTTAAAAATTGTCGCAGTTTCACCCGAAAGGCGAAGCATAAATTGTGACAGAAAATTAGTAGAGAGCTATACGGAGTAAGGATAGTATTTTTATCAGCTGTATAAACTTGGACATGCAGCTGCACCAGCAACGCACAGAACTGTTGTCGACGCCGTCCGAGTATTGCCCGCGTTCGCACCAAACGCGCGCGGCGTTTTTATAAAAACACGCATTTGTTGCCGCAGCTAAACGTCGCTTCCCCACCCTCCGCCCCGTCCCCCCACAGGCTTTTGCGCGACGGTTCTTGAGGGAAAGGGAAAGGTTGACGCTATCTTCTGCAGCCCTTGAGGGAGCACGGCAAAAAGTCGCGTTTGCTCTGTATATAGGGAAAGGAGGAAAGAGACGCTTAATTCTGCAGCCCTTCAGGGAGTACGGCGCAGAACGCTCGTGTACTCTCTGTCACGGAGCGGCATATTTTCGAATGGTTTGGACGCTGATTAACGACACGCCGAAGTACGAGCGTCAAACACGTGGGCTCCTGACTGTGCAGCGTATAATGCATTCGACATCGACACGCCGAATTACGAGCGTCAAACACGTGGGCTCCTGACTGTGCAGCGTACAATGCATTCGACATCGACACGCCGAATTACGAGCGGCAAACACGTAGGCTCCTGACTGTGCAGCGTACAATGCATTCGACATCGACACGCCGAATTACGGGCGTCAAAAGCGTCGTGGCCGCTCGATTCCAGACGCGTCACGCCGATTACGGACCCCGAAGTGTGCGCGTACGGCCACGTGGTAGTGCCGGGATCAACCTTGGCCCTTGACAGTGGGAGAGAGGCTGATCTGCGGTTCTTCGTCCATAGTGGGAGTGCGGCCAAGATTGTTGGGAGCTAAGAGAGCTGAATTCAGAGAATGCTACGTAGCGGCAGTTTCCCTACCTAGGGAACTAGGGAAAGGAGAGGCTATTTAGGCGCATGTTTTGGGCCCTGCTGATTAGTCTAGAAGCTGAACCTATGCGCTGCTGAGAAGCCGTTGGGGCGCTAGTGCCGTCCAGTATCGTCTGGGCCGCCTAGTCACGTCGGAACTCCGAGGAACTTGTTGACGTACGAGACGTCAAACCAGCGTCTGCAACGAAGCTCACGGTAGTTCACCTCAAGTTAGCTCAACCTGCTTGAGGGAAGTCGTCAGATCTAGACTCCCGGGAACCCCAGCTCAGCAATTCGCATCCACCTCGACAAGATCGGACCGCCTGCCTTCTTCGGGAAAGCTTTGTGCACCGACTTCCACGGTTTATGGACTTGCTGCTGCTGCCCGGCAATGCGTATGATACCATTTGTTTTCTTTTGAACTTTTGATTGCTTTTGAACTTTGTTTTAGTGAAAACTGTTAAGTGTATTCTGGTATATTTGATCCGCGCCATGTTTCATTTGTATGTCTACTGTTAATTGCTCGTAGTTATTTGTCTTCATCATTGTGTATATTAAGCTCAGGTGTGTTAGTCTGTCTTGTGTCTTTTTTTATTATTGTATTTTATTAATCTGTGTGTATTTATCAGCCGATAAATATCTTGTTTTTTAGTTTACTCCCGACTCTGACTCTCTTCACTGTGTTCGCTTGCGTACGGAACGACCAACCAGCTTGTCTACCCCGTCGATCGACTTCGCGCCGACGACGAATCGGGGACAGCTGTGACATAAACTGGCGTCCGCGACAGGACGTTCCGTACAAAAAGCAGCATGGTGAACTGAGAACGATAATCGTGGAGATTGATCGAGTAGTGCTACTGACACATTCTTGTGCAGTATCGAACGCGCATGCATGCGAATTGTGAGCGCTCGGTTTTTGGTGGTGTAGCAGTAGCGACATTTTGGAGGCAATGGAGTTGGAAAAGTGGTTAGAAGAAGGCAAACAGTTAGGCCTGAAGGGCGCCGAGTTAAGGACATGGATTACGCAACAGCAGAGGCAGGCCCGAGAGAAAAGGGAGAAAGAGCGAGCGGCGGCGAAGGAAGCCGGAGAGCGCGAAATACGGTTGTTACAATTAAGGATTCAGCTTATTCAAAGTGGCAACCAGAGCAGGGCCAACAACGAGCACCTAGAAGTACAGGAGGAGCAGCTGAAATGCAAGGCGCCCGTAGAAGTCGCGCACGAAATGTGCGAAGTCGCATGCACGGTTCTACCGATGGTAGAAAGAGAGGCTAACCTTTGTGAGCCTAAATGTACGTTCACGGGTGAGGCCAGATCCGTAGACCGTGGCGCAGTTGTTGAGGGACCCGTAGATGGGGACCGGATTGAGCGCGACGAGGTACTGAGAGAAGCAGCTAGTATGGCTGTAGACGATTTGACGCAGTTATCCCGGGAGTTCGTCGCGAATGTTGCTCTTACAGAAGCAGTCCGAAGTGACACGAACTTGTTAGGTAAGAGCACCAGTGTCGAGCTCAATGGATCAGAAAAGTGCGCTGAAGCACAGTGCGGGCAGGACAGTGAAGTGGTGGACAGCTCCCAGATATGTGAGCTACGGTGCGGAAAAGAAAATAGCTGCATTGCACCGAGGTGTTTGGAGCTCTCCGCCAGTGAAGGTGGAACTGAGAGGGGTGATTCACCCGCTAATCATCCAGACCGTGCGGTTGAGGTGGCAATAGTGACCGACGAGATGCGTGCTGGTCACCACGAGATGCGAGCGGAAGGTTGGGAAATTAGCACCAGCAAGCGTGCTAGGAGAAAGAAGCGGTGGCGCAGAGTCCGTAATGCGGCAGAGAAGGCAACGCCGCCAAGTAAAACAAAGGGCGCTAAACCCTGTGGGGAGCGCGGTGAAGGATTTCGAAAGGCGCGTTGGCCGAGGGCAATGTTTCCAGTACGAGTGCGTCCGAACCGCCGGGTGAAGAAGAGAGAGAAGGGCCGTTCGTCGCGGGGGCGGACAAAGGCAAGGGGGCAAACATGTTCCCCCTCGTTCGGTTCCGTGAAAAGTGTGCATGGCATGGCACAGAAAAGAGAGCCGATACGGTGCCGCGAATTAGGCATAAGCGTCGATAAAGTCGCAGTGCGATGCGTGACAGGCACGTTTCCTGTTTATGAAGTGTCGGGGGTGGGCCGCGAGGAGAATGGCCGCGGCACCTTTTGTATTCTCTCGCTGACCAGACCAGCCGTCAAACCGCGCCTGCCTCGTGTACGGCTTAAGGATTTCACGCAGGTTTTGTAGGAACAGTTTGTCTGTTTCATTATTTTTTCCATGTTCGGTAAATCCTTTGGAGATCGTTCATTAAGCAAGTTTATAAAGCTTTGTTTAAATTGTTTTAGAAGCTCTACGATATTCTGAGAGAGCTGGTGTGCACGCGTAGAAAATTTTTGAAACTTTGCTTTTTTTTAATATGTCATTCTTTCTGTAGCAGTTAGGCTTGCTTGTGGGTGAAATACGCTGTATCGGTTCACTTTACCGAAGGGTTCAGGATTTCTTTTTTTCTTGAGAATGGGTCGCTTTATTTAAAGGAGCCGTGGTGGCCTCGCGTGTTAGGAAGAGTGTTTGCGCCGTTCCTTAAAGCGTGTCTTCCGCGAACACAAAGGGAAACAAAGGGTTGGCGTGTGTCTCGCATGTGTGTTGGGAAGACGACAGGGTATTGCGGTTCAATTGGTGCATGGAAGTACTTTGCTAGATGCGCAACTGTTCTGGTAGTTCTGAGCGCGTGTTTGGCGCACGTTTTTTTTGGTTGCCATTGCACTAGTGCGTGTATTAAAGCTGATGTGGAGTGTGAGCAGACTATTCATGGCAGGTGTGCTGCATATGTTATTTCGAGTACCATTTATTTGCGGTCATTGTGCAGTCGAGTTGGAGAATGTTGTTGTTGTGTGCCTGGACGTGTGGTGTTGTGTTCGATTTTTTTTTTTGCATGGTACACGTGGTTATTAGATGTATAATGTTATGTATACATAGAATGGTCTTCTTTTTCTTGTTTTTGTTTTCGAAAATGCCACTCGTGTAAGAGAATATTATGTGATAATATTCTGAAAGTGGGGGGCTGTGTCACGGAGCGGCATATTTTCGAATGGTTTGGACGCTGATTAACGACACGCCGAAGTACGAGCGTCAAACACGTGGGCTCCTGACTGTGCAGCGTATAATGCATTCGACATCGACACGCCGAATTACGAGCGTCAAACACGTGGGCTCCTGACTGTGCAGCGTACAATGCATTCGACATCGACACGCCGAATTACGAGCGGCAAACACGTAGGCTCCTGACTGTGCAGCGTACAATGCATTCGACATCGACACGCCGAATTACGGGCGTCAAAAGCGTCGTGGCCGCTCGATTCCAGACGCGTCACGCCGATTACGGACCCCGAAGTGTGCGCGTACGGCCACGTGGTAGTGCCGGGATCAACCTTGGCCCTTGACAGTGGGAGAGAGGCTGATCTGCGGTTCTTCGTCCATAGTGGGAGTGCGGCCAAGATTGTTGGGAGCTAAGAGAGCTGAATTCGGAGAATGCTACGTAGCGGCAGTTTCCCTACCTAGGGAACTAGGGAAAGGAGAGGCTATTTAGGCGCATGTTTTGGGCCCTGCTGATTAGTCTAGAAGCTGAACCTATGCGCTGCTGAGAAGCCGTTGGGGGGCTAGTGCCGTCCAGTATCGCCTGGGCCGCCTAGTCACGTCGGAACTCCGAGGAACTTGTTGACGTACGAGACGTCAAACCAGCGTCTGCAACGAAGCTCACGGTAGTTCACCTCAAGTTAGCTCAACCTGCTTGAGGGAAGTCGTCAGATCTAGACTCCCGGGAACCCCAGCTCAGCAATTCGCATCCACCTCGACAAGATCGGACCGCCTGCCTTCTTCGGGAAAGCTTTGTGCACCGACTTCCACGGTTTATGGACTTGCTGCTGCTGCCCGGCAATGCGTATGATACCATTTGTTTTCTTTTGAACTTTTGATTGCTTTTGAACTTTGTTTTAGTGAAAACTGTTAAGTGTATTCTGGTATATTTGATCCGCGCCATGTTTCATTTGTATGTCTACTGTTAATTGCTCGTAGTTATTTGTCTTCATCATTGTGTATATTAAGCTCAGGTGTGTTAGTCTGTCTTGTGTCTTTTTTTATTATTGTATTTTATTAATCTGTGTGTATTTATCAGCCGATAAATATCTTGTTTTTTAGTTTACTCCCGACTCTGACTCTCTTCACTGTGTTCGCTTGCGTACGGAACGACCAACCAGCTTGCCTACCCCGTCGATCGACTTCGCGCCGACGACGAATCGGGGACAGCTGTGACACTCTCCTACGTGCGTTTGCTCCCCGTGACAACGCGCGTCCCTCGCGCCCTTTCACTCGCACATACAGCGTCCGGAGCGCGGCGACGATTTCATCGCCGTTGACGTCATATGGAACCTCACTGCGACGGCGACGGCAGAAATCCGCTTTGGAGTGTCCATATAATTGCTATCGCAATAAAAGTGAAAGAAAGTATAGTAGTGCACACAGGCATGCCTCGCAAGTGGTGAGACTCTTTTCCTTGTCTTAAAAACCCTTGTTCACTTACATTATCATATAAATTTTGAGCATATCTGTGTCCATCCTCCACCTGCCGGGCCTCGTCCTAGTCTGCTGTTGTCCAGTTTTACTGCTTCGAGCCATACGTACTTATTTATTATATATCAACCACTTGCCCATACAAGGAGCGCATGATTTTTTGAACACCTGCATTTATCATTATCCTTTACAAAAGGGCGGGGAATTATCGGGTTTTACTCGAAAATGAAGGACAGCCCACATGAAACTCGAAATTCGAGTAATTAGAGCTCCTCAAACTTTATAGAATACAATCCTAAGTAGTTAAAACAAAAATTTCCGAAATTCAAAACGCCATTGGTATATGGCACTTCAGTATCGTGGGACCTCAATGGGAATTCCGTATCGTGTATATGAAGTCCAACAGAGGGAACTTCGCAGTGCAATTCACTATAAATTACCCTGGTACCCTTACTGTATCAAAATTGCCGGCGGTGTTGCTTCGTCTACCATGTACTACATACATCTTCCGCTGAGTTTTAAATCTCTTCCTAAATATATTTAACCTATCTAAATATATTTGACTTTCACTTTCAATATGTTGCTAGATTTCTACAGTTCAGCCAATTTCTCTAACGGATAACAGCTTGTGTCTAGCTCCTTTCCATGTAAGCTATATTGCAAATGGTGTTTTGAATGTGTTTTCTGATATTTTTTGTATTTTATGTTCATATATACTTGTATGTATATTCTGTTATATAATGTAGAAATTATCCTGCACGGTTTATTCCGATGCTGCTTTCGTTACCTTTAGGAATACCACCTGAGCGGTTTTCCACAAGTGCAGCCGGGTTTTCCCTCATGGTGCCAGCTGCCAGTTCAACCCCCAGTCTGCTACACCATTTGCCTGTTTTTGGTTGTCCTTATATGGGTCCATCTCCCAATGTCCAATAAAGCTCGAGTGATTATTTTGAAGCTCGCAAAACCGAACTGAGTTTTATTCTAAAGCCACCCTAATAAATTTAAAAACGAGTTTTATGTTCAAAGAAAAGGCGCTTGTATTGATTGCTGTGTCACTCCTGTGTTCTGCAAATTATTTTTATCAACGATTGACCATGCCTTGAACCAGCATTTTAAAGGGGGTGGGGGGGGGGACTGAAATAGGGGATGTTCTGCGGGTTTCTAGATACGTTTACAATTTTTTAGTTGTCTTGAAGCAACAGTTCGTTGACTCGTGTCAGCCTATAATTGTTAGTGATGTGTTAGCGACATTTTGTTGCCACGGCAAAGGAATGGTTTTTTACGCATGAGCGGCCGTCCACTGGTTCCTTGCAGTTTTGAGACGTCAACATCACCTTGCACATGGGTCACGCCTGCTGGCAGTACTCCCCGCGGGCAAAGCAGGCATTGCTGCCATACGAGACGGCGCATTCAAAGACTCTAAAGAGGGCCATAACCAGTAATTGTCTAGAGTCCGCTCTTGTAATGCCATGCCCTCAGGTTGTGCACGCAAGTTTTAATTCAATTGGATCGAATGTCTTCGGCTGGGTTTTCCTGTGCGGTCATTGCGGCCGTTGCCGAGTCGCTTCTCCAGAAATCGAAGAGCGGCCGTACAAGGAAAAGGGCAGAAAACACAGATACTACAACCGTGTTTCCTACAACCTCAAGAAAGTAGAAACAGACAAGGGGTGCCCATGTTGCTCTCTGCGCCCCCAAGCTCGTCAAGCTATGCTCACGCAGACTATGTGATAGTAGCAAGGAGCGTGGTTGCACTAAGAAGCACGCCAGGTATTACGTAAAATGTGTCACCGGAGTTGCCTACCAGATTCCATTATCTTATGGTAAGACCTCTGTCGACCAGACCGGGCGCTGTGTCAATGAACGTGCGTGGGATCATGAACTGCCTCTAAAAGGTAGAGACGCAGCGCCTTCTCCTTCTGACTTCAATGCACACCAGTGGGCCTCTTCGATTATCCTGTCCCGGACTGTCTGCAAACCGTCTGTGGCTTCCGCTTTAAACATCCCTGACAGAAGGGCACGTCGCAGTCACGTGATCCAGCTGTCGGGTCCTGTCGGAGGTTTCGCTCGAAAGCACCATGGCTGGAAGTTACTCTACTGGCTGCCGTCGTCTGGTGGTAGCTAACCCCACTACACAGCGAATGCATTAGCGTGGCCTCTGAGGTGTTTTAGAGGTGGAGCCTCGGAGGCCGCCGCGGCAGCGACAAAGCTTGCACAGTGGAATCGCTTCTTGAACGCATAGAAAGTGTTCGCAAAGCGCAGTTTACGCCGCGCTCTGGCTTTTCGTGCTGCTTAACCACTGTAATTAAGCTATCTCATTGCCTGCAAAATTTAAACCGAATTCCCACACGTACGCAAGCAATATCGCGATCCTGCCACGTCGCTGTTCACGCAAAAAGCGCCCGCCGATATCCTCAAAGCTCGTGAGACCGTCTACAAGACGCCCGACGGGTAGAGAAAGCGTGTACACCGTCTACTATAATCCCTCACGTCAAAACGCAAACGCTCGAACTTGTCAGGAGAAGGGATAATCGGCGAAGCACCGATTGTGTACCAACCCAGCTACCAGCGGGAGATGTTTCCTCGCACACCAGCTTCACTCACCTCAAAAAAGAAATCGCCCTGTTTATTACACGTATAGGAATGAACATGCCAGACTTAGCGAAGCTCATGAAGAAACGCAACCTTTTGCGCCTGATCGCTGCGCTTGTCTCTTAAAGAAACGGGAAGACTAAAGCTGCAGCATTTTCACGGCTCAGAAAAAGCTCGCATAATGCCACACAAAGCACCACTGCAACAGACGCGATAGCTGAGTGCACAATATTTGCCGTCAGGAACGCGCAAAGTGCGCAGAAGCTCACGGCCTCTTTCACAACATGGTGGCAAACGCCGCGCGCATCTTTTAGAGCGCAGCCTGCCTGTTCCTGCGTTGAGCGTCGGCGTTTCTACTCGGCGTAACCGAGCGAACGAGCACAGCGCAGAATGAAAGAGCGAAGCGAAGCTCAACGAGCGATGAAAGACGGTGATAGCGAAGAGAGCGCGAGGAGGAACGCCGAGGAGGGGAATGCAGCGGAACCATGAGGCGGAAAGCGTAGGAGGAGGGTATGGCGGAAGCGTGAGAAGTGTAGTGCCGCTCAACACAGGCGACGACCGTTACGAGAGGGCGCCAGAATAGCGCGCTGTCGTCTGTTCACCGATGTCATGCAGCGAGCGCGTCCGACGATACTATATATGGGAACAAAGCGCTGCATGACCGGAGGTCTGTCTGCGGCGGCTGCTGTGAACCCACGCGCTGCCCTCGCGATCTTCAGAATAGCGAGGCAGTCGCGCCACACTTTGCTCCGTTTGCAACATGCTGCACGAGACATTGTCCACGCCAGCCAATATCGGGAAATGAAAAAACGTATATGGCTGCACTCAAATTTCGCATTAGGGACTATCACAATCTCCAGTGAATTTTTCAGAAAGCCAATGTCTGCTACTTGCTTGCGCTGGTCAGAACAAAAAGTCCGCTGACAGCGCTGAGAGTCCACAGACTGTCCGCGACCTCCGGTCTGCGAAAAATTAACACAATTCTGGCAGCTCTCGGACTGGTGGGCGGAGCTTCCGAAATAGCCCGAGCAAAATCGCATGTGGCACAGCAGTCCCAAGCAGTCGATGACTGTCAGGGACTGTTAAAAGAACAGTCCCATGGCAATCATGTAAAATAGGAAATATTAATAAAGTAATCTTTTTGTGTCGCAGACGCATATACACGTTCCTGTGGCTGTATCCTGATACCGATGCTCCAAGTGAGAGTGGAACAGTGCTGCGTGAAGGCAGCCCTAGATTACGAAGCGGAATTTCCAAACAGTTTTTGTTGAGTAGAGCACCGCCGGCAAGATAATAAGATGATACATGGATTCCGGCTCATTGCAGAGGTAGCATAAAGTGCATATCGCCAGACCACATCTGTGGAAGTAAAAATTATAGGCGGTGGATCGAATATGGCAACGTAGCCTTGAAATTATACTTCGAATCGTCGGTTACGACACCATTGTCGGTTACAAGACTAATTTAGATGGATAAAGTAGATATTTCAGAGAGGCTTTTTCGGTCTTCGGTCAAAGGAAACTTGCTATATCTAGCCGTAGGGATTTGCGCAGTTGCCGGTAGCACATATATCACAGAACTAATAAAGAGGATCGTTCTAGAGAATAGGCTAATTGATTAAAGTGAACGTCTCAGTGGCCCGGTACCCATACTAAATGAACTAAGCTAAAAAGCGGCGGCGCTTCTGCATAAAATGTGTTAAAAGCTGCCGAATTTGACGGTTTGATGCCAGTTTCAAAGGTGCTATTTATCGCTTCCGCTGTCGTCAGAGGACCATACAGAAATACAAGTCTCACCCCAGTAGTCAATGCACGTTTGGCGGCAGTAATTAATTTTTAATTGCACACTTCGTTAGCACTGAAAATCGAACTTGTGGGAGTTTCACCTTCATCGCTCGAGGTACGTGTGAGCTTTTTACACAGCTGTCAAAACAAATGTCGCAGAGGTCTCGCCACCTTCCTATTCGCCCCCCCCCCCCCCTTTCTTTTATGGAAGTGCACCATTGTCTATGTATTTGCGGTAGAATGTCATTGCAGGCTGCTACAATGTTCACAGGCAACAGTGCATTCAGTCTAGTTACCGGGTTTTCACCACATCAGGGAGGTGCCAGTACAGTTCATATAAAGCATCAGTGATAAAGCAGGCGAAAGTCACGAGGCACAGATCCAACGGAAAATGGCGAACACACGCTATGTCTTAGTCTGGTTACTAACACATATGACATGAATAATTAGCCTACGTTGAAGTGGAGGAAACGTATGGCAGGCAACGGCTCACAAAAGCGTTGTTACAATAGCATGATTTAGCGCACACTACATCAAGCTTTATGCAAGTGCTAAATCATCAGCACTTCAGTATCATGGCTGTGCGTAGGAATAGTCTCTTAACCTAGAATAATCCTGAAATCACGAAGTCGATACAACATAAAGCGTGAATACGCAGGTAATAGAGCTAAAGTAGGAAGAGAAGGCGTCGAAAGCATTTAAGACAACATATATTGTTCTAGTAGCTAGAAAACAAATGCGCAAAATACACTTCCGAATCATTCTCTAAAGAGAAAGAGGAAAAATACCCATCTCGAAAGATGAATATAAGTTGCGTCGAATTGCGCGGAGAGAGAGAGACAAATAACATTTATTAGCCCCGAAGGAACTAAAGCCCAAGTCCGGGCCTCCTGGTAGGCTCATGCCTCCTGGCCCAGAACGTTCTTGACGTGCTGCACCAGAAGCGGCCACCATAGTTTTTCAAACCTTCGTGGGGGAGTGGTCCACTCCTCCCAGCTGCCAGGACGCTGGTTGTGTGGTAATTTGGAAAGTATGGTGTTTTTGAACATGGCGTTTGCAGGGCACTCCCACAAGATGTGTTTATTTGATGGATAGGCCCCGCACTGTTTACAAGTGGGGGAGCCTGGGTCCCTGTTAATATAATGCGTATAGTGTGATGTGAGTAATGTGCGTGTTTGTGCTTTTCGTATGATTGAGGCGTCCTCTCTCGAATGCGTGTAGGATGGTGTGTTGAGAATTGTTGATGCTTCCCTGCGAGACTTCAAAATATGTATCCTTTCTTTCCGCTGCATCTTCTGCTCTTCCCTGGGGTTGTAAGTATCTTCAACAGGCCAAAGGATAGGAGGTCCCGGATTTTCTGCGCGGGTGAGCTGGTGTGCTCTTACATTTCCTCGCAATCCTTGATGGCCTGGAACCCATTGTATGCGTATGCGTAGAAGGGGGTGAGCATGCATGTACATGTGGAGCTTTGTGCGTATGTGGTAAGGAAGGTCATCATTTTGAATGTCTCTGCAAGCGCTTTGACTGTCTGTTCGGATTGTGATTGTGTCAGATGTGTGTGTCATTTCCGTTATGGCGAGCATTACTGCCAGCAATTCCGTGTCGTGAGGCGTTGGGACTCCCAAGTAATTTTTCACAAGCATCGAGTCATGGCCCACGACCGCTGCTTTGCTGATTTCGGCATTATGACTGGCATCTGTGTAGTACGTGCTTTTATCCTCTGTCCTCTGCATTACACTTGTTCTTTTTGAGCGCCTATTTCGATTCTTTTCCGGGTGCATATTTTTTGGAATGGGATCTACGGCAGATCATCATGGTGGCAGATCATCCCATGGTGGTAGTTTCGGGGGAATTGTGGGTAAGTTAGCGGTTTCGTATCCCAATCTATTCAGTATTCGTCGACCCTGATTAGATGATTTAAGTCTCTGTCTCTGTATTTGTGCTTGATTGTGCATGTCTATTCTGTCTTCTAGTGAGTTAAAGAGGCCGGTTGCTTCAATTTTATGGTTAGGTGCAAACTTAGGAACTCCCAGGGCAAGTCTAGCACACTTTCTAATTATAATGTCTATATTTTTGCGCTGAGTGCTGGTTATCTTAGCGTATGGTAGATAGTACATTATCCTAGAAAAGATCAAGGCTTCTATAACCTTACGAAGTTCGTGTTCTTTCATTCCTCTCCTTTGTCTAGTTATTCTACGTATCATTGCAAGGATCTGTTCCAGTTGTACGGTCAGCTTCTGCACCCATGTTGATGCTTTACCATTGTCCTGTAGAAAAAAAAACCGAGGATTCTTATTGTATTCTTGCGGGGTAAGACTGCGTCTTTCATTCGAAGTTTGATTAAATTTTTATATTCTTCGGCTCGCTTGCTAACGTCTTCACTAATGATAATATATTCTGATTTCTGAGGGGAACATTCTAGCCCTAGTGTTTCGGCGTAGTCACGTATAGTATCTAGTCCACATTGAATAATGTGTTCTTGCCATCCTGGTGATCCTCGACAGCACCAAATAGTTATATCATCGGCGTGCAGATTATGTTCTAGGTTTGGTATTTGTTCAAGTAATGCAGGTAGCTTCATCATCGCAATGTTAAATAAAGTCGGCGAGAGAATAGAACCTTGGGGTGTTCCGCGCGTGATTGGATGGCTAGGTGATACATATTCATCAAGTTTCACTTTAACCGTCCTTTCACTTAGGAAGTCCTTAACATAGTTGTATACTCTAGGCCCAGGTTTAGTCGACTTGAGGTTTTCTAGAATTGCGCGGTGGGTGACACTATCAAAAGCTCGTTGCATATCGACCCCTACGATTGTTCTTAGCTGAGCTGTACTTGGTAAATCGAACACCTGGTTTTTGATCCTCAGCATAGCGTCCTGAGTGCTAACATGTTTTCTGAAGCCTATCATTGTCTCGGGTAAAAGTTGAAGGCCTTGCAGGTGCCACTCAAGACGTTCTAAAACCATCTTCTCCATTAATTTTCCTATACAGGAGGTTAATGATATGGGCCTAAAATTGGATACTTTGTCGGATGGTTTTCCTGTCTTAGGAATTGGTATTACTACTGCCTCTTTCCATTGTTTTGGAATTACACCTTGTTCCCATGCTTTGTTTATATGTTCCAGCAGAGCCTCTTGATAATTATCTGGCAAGTTTCTCAACATTGCGTACGTGATTCCATCTGCTCCAGGGGTAGTGTTCCGTTTTAAGCTCTGCATGGCGGCATGTAATTCACGAAGGGAAAAAGGCGAGTTGATGCCTTGGGCATTGTCGTTACCAGACTCGTCGTAATCTGGTAAGGGATGATCGTCGCTTTTGATTGGAAAAAAGGTATGCAAAAATTCTACAGCGAGCTCCTCTGCATTTTTATTTTCCAACATTTGCAGTTTAGTTATCGCGTGCCTTGGTTTCGCCTGGCCTAGAAGGGTCCTCAATATTTGCCAAACCTTCGGAGTATGCAGCTGTCCGTTAAGCTGATCACATGTTTGAAGCCAGTTCTCGTTGGCTAATTCCTGGGCATAATATTGTGCTTCTATTGTGATTCTTTGAATTGTCTTGCGTAATGCTTTGTTTAATTTATTCTTTTTGTATTTGTTGATTAACCTGTGGCGCTTGTCCCAGTGATTTAAGAGATGGGAGTCAACATAGGGGTGATCTTCATCTTTTCCTATTTCCTTAGTGGTCTTTTTGTACACAGATTTGATATCTTCTAACCCAAGTATCTAAGTCATCCCCTGGGTCTCTCTGTAATAGTTGAGCTCGCATATCGTCCCATTTAGTAATCTTTGTTTTACTAAAAGTTCTGTTTTCGGTTCGTCCTTTTTTCACTATAAGCTGCGTTGTAAGTATAAAAAGTTGTCGCAGTTTCACGCGAAAGGCGAAGCATCAATTGCGATAGCAAATTTGTAGAGAGCTATACGGAGTAAGTATAGTAGTTTTATGAGCTGTATAAACTTGGACATGCAGCAGCACCGGCAACACACAGAACTGTTGTCGACGCCGTCGGCGTTTTGCCCGCGTTCGCACAAAACGCGCGCGGCGTTGGTGAGTGTTGCAGGAGCCTCTGGGGGCGGCTCGGAGGTTTTCGACGAGAACAGAACGGGACACTCGTCGAGCAGCGTCGGAAGTCTTTACCACCTTCTCGCCTCGCAACGTTTTTATATAAATAGGCACTTGGTGCCGCAGCTAAACGTCGCCTCCTTTTCCTCCCCCCCCCCCCCCCCCCCCCACGGCCTTCCGCGTGTCTGAAGAAGTCGCGTTTGCTCTGCATATATGGTGATTGTAAAGGAGGAAAGAGACGCTTAATTCTGCAGCCTTTAAGGGAGCACGGCGCAGAACGCGCGTTTGTTCGCCGCCTTGCGTTCACTCCCCGTGAAAGCGCGCGTCCCTCGCGCCCTTTCACTCACACATACAGCGTTCGACGGCGCGCGGCGACGATTTCATCTCCATTGACGTCATACGGAACCTCACGGCGACGGCGACGGCGACGGCATAAATCTGCTTTGGAGTGTCCATATAATTGCTATCGCAATAAAATGATCGCTACCCATGTTCTCTAGGCTGTTCTCCCACACAGCATTCATGGGTCCTCTGAACCATGTTAAGTCTGGGTTCGTGTCTTTCTCGACGCTGTTGCCTGTTCTAGTAGCAATTGTGGTATCATTTAACAGAGTAAACTGTACGTTATTCATAACGTATTCTAACTTTCTGCCATTCGGTGCCGTCCAGTCATATCCCCAAGCTTTACTTGGACTGTTGACGTCCCCTGCTAAGAGAATGGGGTATTTTTTTAGTCACCACCACGGCAATGAGACTCATCATGATACTTGGGTTGGCGATGAGCGTCGTGGTGTGTGGTGACATTTCCCGGATCGTGGTGCTTCCAACTGCGAACCAGAAGTGATCAGTGAAAATTCTCGCTGTACATTGCAATTTGAAGTGAACTCGGCCCTCTGCTGCCTAAACTTCGCGTCTTATTATTAAACAACTACATTGATCCAGATATCCTACCGAAATAAGTTGTACTTGTCTGCTTTGTGAGTAAGTCTGTGGCGCGTTTACACGACTACAGTTTTCTGCGAGAAATGCATGCGGTTTCTGATGATGATGATTTAATGACATCCCCTTTGAAACGGGGCGCTGACAAATAGTCCCCTTGCCTGCTTGATCTAATCAGGTATGCTGCACATATTTTTATGTAGTATTTTTGTATACGTCACCTGAATATTTTCGCCCTACTTCCTCGAAATAAACGTTGTACCACTACCTATAGGCACCGGGCGGCCGTTGTAAGGCGCCAGCGGCGCGCCGGCGATATGCTGGCGAACAGCGCCGCGAACGGCAGCCTGTCGAAGCACTGGCATGTGAAGCAGACGACGGGACGAAGGCGCTCGGTGCTTCCAGTGATTTGTCACTGCGGGTTTTAAGGGCTGACGCACCGGAAAACACATTTTCGTGTGTCTGCTTTTGAGAAAGATCGTCACTTGTACGAGGCAGATCACATGCGTGGTATCAAGTAGTATATAAAGCAGAAAACGAGCGCAAATTGCGATGCAAATGCACCACGCGAACGGAGCTCCGCGGCGAGCTAAGACATGGAACTCCCGCAGTTATATTCCAGATGTTATTTTGCTGTGCGCGTTAACATTCTCGCGTATTTAATCATGTAAATAGGCGAAGAACACAAAAATTATGGAGAGAAGAAAAAAAGGGAGACATACGTCTTCCTTATTCTGTTTCTTGAGCTGCTTCGCCGATCGGACATGTGTCAGTCGTTCTCTGTCCGTTGGAGTTCTGTTATCTTTGCAAAGCTTCCCCATTCTTAATTGCTTATAAACTAGCCCAATCTTCAGTCACGGCCCATTTTATATAGCTTAGCGCGACGGGAGCCGTCGGTGGCGGCGAGTGTGAAACGCCACTGCATTGCCGTTCGCCGTCGATGCACAGCACAGTCGTGTGCCGGGCGCAACCAGAGTTGGGAATTGCTAGGAAGGAAAATGTACATTAAAAGGAAGACTGATACACTGATAAGACTGCAAAATGACTACAAATCTGAGTGTTCGACTTCGGTGCCCAAGCTCCGGAGCCGTTACACTGCGGAGGCGAAGACAGGCAAGTGGGACACGAAGCTCTTGCGTATGAACGGCTCTTTTATTAACGTTAGAACAACTACATCATAGCAGATCAGCGTCGGAAATGTACAGTGCCCAGCGATTGAAGCGCTGGCAGGGCGCGGCTGCCGCCGTTTTTTTTTTTCGCGCCACAGGTGAGCGCCGTGGGACCAAATGCAGTCATAATGCGTTACGAAGGTTCTCGCTTTCACTATAAACCATAATGCATCAGTTTGGCGTCCCCAACGCTTCCAGTCAGTGCAAAAAGCGCTGGCGACCATGCGATTCGAGTATCGCGTTTCAATTGCTGAGCACTGTACGCGCTTTTGCCTAAACACCGCACATATACAGACTTTCCGCCTGAAAAACGCCATGCCGCGATGAACAACGATTGAATTGGTTGTCCTAACCAGCTTCAGTCATGTTTCAGTAACTGTTGGTGCACCCAAAACGCAACATGTTTGATCAGACTTGGTTTCACGGCAGCGCCTGCTGCGCGCGGGCCGGCCGCCACATGCCATTACAGTCGCGGCGCAGCTGCATGGAGGCGCCACCGGTCCAAATTCATCCCGCGCCCGGTGCGAATTAAGTGATCCGGTTGTACCAATTTCTTCCCTGATTTTCTTCCAACATTAGTCTAAGCGTCTCTTGCTTCTCTCGACTGCTGACCGGTTGATGCTTCCGTGCACTTTAAATCCAAGCGCTTCTGGGAGGTCTACGTTACCCACGGTTCTCACAGGGTGAATCCCTTCGCATTCCATTAGGATGTGCTGAGTGGTTTACGGATCTTTTCTGCAGCATACACATGCCTCATCTAGTACCGAACATTTGCTCCGATATGCTTTTGTCCTTAGGCAACCAACTGGGGCTTCTAATAGCAAGGCCCTTCTAAGAGTAAGTGCCCTTTACGTTATCGTACAGATGTTCCCTTCTAATTTCTTCTTCTTGTAAATCAACATGATCTGTTTCTTTTTTTTTCATTCTTTGCGGGCAATTGACTGTCTCTCCTGGTTGTCTATTTGCAGTTTGAATTTTCCTGTACTTGGTTGCCAACTTTCTTGACCTCTTCCTCCATTCTGTGTCCACGCTTTTCATGTACAAATACTTGTGAACTTTAGCGGCCCATTTATTTTCATCCATGTTCCGCAGTCTTTCTTGAAAACTAAGTTTGCTCTGTGCTTCTCGGACTTCAAAAGAGGCCCAAGCCATGTCACCCTGCACTGCCACATTTGTGGTTTTACCGTGGGTTCCCAAAGCCAACCAGGCTACCAATCTTTGGGTAACTTCCAACACCGATAATATAACCAATTTTAAGCATAGAATGGCATTTGCGAATGTTAGCGCTGGAACCATTACTCCTTTCCAGATTCCACACACCACCTCATACTTATTGTGGCCCCAGAGTGCTCTGTGTTTCATTATTTCTGCATTCCGCTTCCCCTTTATTTTCAGATTATTTTGGTGAGTGCTTGAGTAAGCCTTTCCTTCGTTTATGTATACGCCTAGGTATTTATTTTGTTTGACTATGGTTATGACTTGCTGTTGAACTGACACCACGTAATTACTGGTCTCTTCAAGACATATCATGATTCGCGATTTCTCTCTGCTAACCTTAAGGCCTAGATTTGTCGCAGCGTTGCCACATATATTCGCAAGTCTCTGTAAATCTGTCGTATTACTAACTGTGCATTTACTGTGTAAATATGTCATACTCCTTGTTGTCAATATGGCGTTGTTATCAATATGCTCTGTGCAGCTCGTGCGATTCAGCGAATATCTATTCTAAAATATATTGAAATTTTGTAAAGCTTTGTGTTGGAATGCTCTGTACAGCTCCTGCAGATCAGGGAATATGTCTACTTCAATGTACTGAATTCTTGTAACGATTTTGCTGTTCATTTCTTTTGTCCTACTGTATATCGTACTTTCCACTCCAGCCCAAGGCCTAACACTAAGGCCGGCAGTATCCTGTATATAAATAAATAAATAAATAAATAAATAAATAAATAAATAAATAAATAAATAAATAAATAAATAAATAAATA
The DNA here is from genome assembly GCF_013339745.2 of Dermacentor silvarum. NCBI lineage: Eukaryota > Metazoa > Arthropoda > Arachnida > Ixodida > Ixodidae > Dermacentor > Dermacentor silvarum. Next base: position 49,756,444 of record NC_051155.1, read on the forward strand.
AATAAATAAATAAATAAAACTATTGTCAGCTAGTAGAACTAAATCGTCCGCCTACATCAGTCCAGAGACCTACTGTGGCACCATTTCTGTATTACGGAAGTAGGATAAATCAAACCCTAATCCGCTGTTGTCCAGTCGTCTTTCAATGCCCTTAATATAAAGCGTGAACAACCATGGAGACATAGGACATTCTTGCTTCAGTCCCTGGTGAATTCCTACTTCATTACCTTTACGACCTTCATGCATACAACTTGTACTCGGTTGTCTCTGTATATCACCCGCAGTAGCTCCACGGAATGTCATCTATGCCTTCGTGCATAATATACCATAGCAGCTCTCTGTCTACGCTTTCATATGCTCCACTAATATCTAGAAATGCTACCAATGAAGGTGTTTAACCAGGCGCCCTCTATTGCAAGCTTGGGCTACTACTTCCTACTACTTCCGCTATTTGATTTGGATGCAATATTTCCAGGTTATAGTGCGTGGTTCGCTACATTGAGTGCTCTTTCACGCATTTAATAATAAAGAGCGATATTTTTATCAATGGGCTCTCTTTCCATGGGACTTCTTTTGGCGTTGAGGTTAGTAATCGGCAAAAAGCTGCAACAGTAATCCATAGCATAGAAAAAGCGAAAGCAAATGGCTTGAAAAAACGTTGAAGTTAAAAACTTCCGGAACTATTTCCAGTGTATCCGACGCTCTATACACTATAAGAAAAATAGCTGCGTAATGTGTATGAACATTAATTTTGCATTACTGGTAGTATAGTGTCCTGTGCTAAGGTGCAGACAGACAACACCTGTTTCTTTTTTTTTTTTCGTTAACTAAAACAGACTTGAGATATAAAAGCGTGCCACGAGGACGTGGTTTTAAAGCATGAAATGATTAATCATTTCCCGCCGCCGACAACGGGTGCCAAAATTTTAGCTCCCGTTGTCGGCGACTTTCACGTGACCTTGAGCCAAAAGCCAGAGCCGTTATCCGGGCACTCATTGTTATAAGCTCGGAGAGGACATTGGTTTGTTCTTGGTGAACTTCGAGCGGACATGCGAGAAGCAAGGGTTCTCTCGCGAGTCGTGGCCACAGCGTCTGCTCACACTGTTATCGGGAGAGGCAACGGGCGTAATCGCTCGCTGAACCAGAGAGGAAGCTGAGGATTATGATAAGGTACAGTCCAGTCTGCTGAGAAAGCGTAGGCTGTCAGCGGAAGCGTTCCGGCGGAAGTTCCGCGAAATGGAAAAAGCTAGGAATGAGTCCTATACAGAGTTTGCATATAAGTTTATGTCAAACATGGAAGAATGGCCCAAGCAACAAAAAGCCTATGGTGATCACGCGAAGGTTGTTCAGTGCTTTGCACTTGAATTTTATAACCGGTTACATGAGAACGTGAGGTACTGGGTTCAGGATAGGCCAGAAGTTAGTACGATAGCTAGAGTGGTTGAACTAGCCGACCAATTTGTGACGCGTCGGGCTCGCGAAGTCAGCGACGGTCGAAAAAGCGATCTCAATTTCAAGTTTGGCCGGCCGAAGCTAAGGCCCGAAAAGAGAAAGAATGAGCCGGTAATTGATGGTACCTCAAAATGTAGTACTTCCGGGTTGGAAGGGACCCCTGGAGTTACAGCAGAGTAGCAAAAGAAATTGGAAAAGAGGAAACCCTTTCTTTGGTACAACTGTCATAAACCAGCGCACATTGAGGCGCATTGTGGCGATGTGAAGATAGTGTTCTTATCGGTTGGTTACAATGAAGAGAACATGCAGCTGCTCGAACCGTATATACGCGACCTTGAGGTAAACGGGAAACCATGTCACGTGCTGCGCGACTCCGCGGCTACCATGGACGTGGTTCACAGCTCTTACGTGGAACCTGAAATGTTCACGGGTGAATGCGTCTCGATAAAGCAAGCTGTAGGAACTCACAGTGCATGTCCTCCGGTCGCAAAAGTAGCTGTTAAAGGTCATTTCGTTACAGTTGAGACGGAAGCTGCCGTATCGCCTACGATTCATACGCATTACCCTTACCTGTTCTCAAACAGATCGGATCAGCTTCTGCGCGAGAAAGGGCTAATGTTCGAGGAGGCTAGCGTGATGGCACAAACGAGACCGAAAGATCGTGAGTTAGCTGCAAAAGCAGTCGCGTAAACGGCGCTAAGTGAATTGAATGACGACTCGCAATCTCAGAAAGCGGAGATCGAGAATGCCTCCGCGTTGTAACCTCAAGAGTTTGGATCCGCGCGATCAGAAGTACCCGTAGTGGAAGCAGCCGAGTTATTGGAAAAGCAGTTGTCAGATTTGACTGTAGCGCCCACGTCGGAAGGCCTACAGCGGCTGTTAGAGATCGAGAGTTCAGCCGTGATTAAGGAACCAGTCTCTAAAGCGCAGCTGGAGCCTGAACAAACGACGGCGTTGCAGTAAGCCCTACAAGATTTCCAGGATTTATTTGTAGATAGGCCAGGCAGGACATCGGTTCTTACGCACGACATAGAGCTCACTTCTTCGGAACTGGTTCGTTCAAAGACTTATCGAGTGTCACCGCGCCAACGTGATATTATGGATGCGGAAGTGAAAAAAATGTTGACTCTAGGTGTGATCGAGCCTTGCGAGAGCGATTACACCTCGCATTTGATCCTGGTTGAGGTGCCCGACAAGGAACCGCGTCCATGCGCAGATTACCGCAGGCTAAACGCGATCACTAAAGATCAAATTTATCCTATACCAAACATCGAAGAGCGCATTGAGAAGGCTATAGTAGCGCCCGACTCATTTCGAGCACTAGATCTAGTTCGAGGCTACTGGCAGTTTCCGCTCACTGAGCAGGCTAGCAGATATGCCGCCTTCATATCGCCGTTGGGAACGTTCCGCCGTAAGGTCCTAAGCTTCGGTTTGAAAATAGCCCCGTACTATTTTTCAAGCCTTATGGACAATGTTTTGAGGGGACAGGAAGAGTTCGCCTTGCCGTACTTACATGATGTCCGGATATATTCCGCATCCTGGTCGGAGCATATGCAACACCTGAAAGCAGTGTTGGCTTGCTTGCGTAAAGCCGGCTTAACCGTCAAGGCAACAAAATGTCAGATGGTGCAAGTGGAAGTGATCTATCTCGGTCATGTGATCGGACAGGACCTTCGCCGTCCCTCTGAGCTCAAGGTGGCTGCGATACGAGATTTCCCGCAGCCCCGTACAAAGATCGATATCCGATCTTTCTTAGGGGTTGCCGGGTACTATCAGCGGTACATCCCGAGATATTTTGAACTAGCTAGCGCTCTGACTGATGACTCTCTACGAAAAACTAAGCCACAGAGCGTGCTCTGGGACGAAAAAAAAAAAGAATCGGCTTTCAACGCCCGAAAGAGTGCGCTGACGAGTCAGCCCGTGCTAAGATCGCCAGACTACACGAGGGAACTTGTGGTTCATTGCGATGCGAGCGAGCGAGGCATGGGCGTCGTACTATGCCAAAAAGAAGAGAGCGAGGAGGAACACCCCGTCTTGTACGCAAGTCGGAAACGCACCAGTCGAGAACAGGCCTACAGCGCTACTGAGAAAGAGTGCGCCTGTCTAGTTTGGGCTGTTCAAAAATTGTCTTGGTATCTTCCGGGCTCGAGGTTCACCATCGAAACGGATCATTGTCCTCTCAGATGGTGGCAGACGACTTCCAAAAATGGTCGCCTCCTGCGTTGGAGTCTCGCTTTGCAGCAATATTCTTTCGAGATACGCTATAAAAAGGGAACTCTCGATGGAAATGCCGATGGCTTAAGTCGAAGCCCCTAGATCAGGAATCGGTCTCGATCGTTTCATCCAAAATCGTGTTTTATTGCGATAGCAATTGTATGGATACTCAAAAGCAGATTTCTGCCGTCGCCGTCGCCGTGAGGTTCCGTATGACGTCAATGGAGATGAAATCGTCGCCGCGCGTCAAACGCTGTATGTGCGAGTGAAAGGGCGCGAGGGGCGCGCGCTTTCACGGGGAGTGAACCCACGGCGGAGAACAAACGCGCGTTCTGCGCCGTGCTCCTTTTAAGGGCTGCAGAAGTAGGCGTCTCTTTCCTCCTTTACAATCCCCATATAGTATGTAGAGCAAACGCGCCTTCTTCCGACGCGCGAGAGGCCGTGGGGGGAGGGAAGGGAGGCGACGCTTAGCTGCGGCACCAAGTGCCTATTAATATCAGAGGCTCCGGCAACAGTCACCAACGCCGCACGCATTTTGTGCGAACGCGGGCAAAACGCCGACGGCGTCGACAACAGTTCTGCGTGCTGCCGGTGCTGCTGCATGTCCAAGTTTATACAGCTGATAAAGCTACTATCATTACTCCGTATAGCTCTCAACAAATTTGCTATCGCAATTGATGCTTCGCCTTTCAGGTGAAACTGCGACAACTTTTTCTTCATGATGTAAGATTGGAAAGGTTTTATTTTATTGCGATAGCAATTATATGGACACTCAAAAGCAGATTTCTGCCGTCGGCGTCGCCGTCGCCATGAGGTTCCGTATGACGTCATTTGGAGATGAAATCGTCGCCGCGCGCCGAACGCTGTATGTGCGAGTGAAAGGGCGCGAGGGGCGCGTCTTTCACGGTGAGTGAACGCACGGCGGAGAACAAACGCGTGTTCTGCGCCGTGCTCGCTTAAGGGCTGCAGAAGTAGGGGTCTCTTTTGTCCTTTACAATCACCATATATGTAGAGCAAACGCGCCTTCTTCCGACGCGCGAGAGGCCGTAGGGGAGGGGGAGGGAGAGGGAGAGAACAACTTTATTAAAAAAAAGACCCCAGTCCGGGTCCACCAAAACGAGCGAGGCCTAATCTTCAGACAGGCCCAGAAGTTTAAGGTGTACGAGCAGTGCTTTCATAATGTCTGGGGAGGAGTCCGCCAGCCACTCCTCCAGGGTCGCAGGTCTTCTTGTAGTAGGTATTTGACTGAGGCTCCCGCGCATGGCTGCATGGGCACCCGGACAATCCCACAGAACGTGGGCGTTATCCGGGAAACCACCGCATGCCACACAGGTGGGAGGCCCGTCATTGCCTTGTATGTAGTGCTGTATGTGGGGGGTCAGTAGAGAGTGTGTTTGCGCACGCCGCACTAGGGCCGCCTCGCGTCGCGTCATGGAGTGGGGTGGATTCGGATAAACTCTGCAGTTGCTACGCATTTCGTCTAATCTTTCGCGCCGATCGGAACGTGCCAGAGCAAGTAATTCGGTACGGTTCAGTGAATCCGGCCACCACAAGAGAGGGCCCGGGAGACTTGCGCGGGACGTGGCATGTGCCACTTCATTCCCTCTAATCCCCGAGTGACCAGGTATCCATTGTATCCGCACACGCATGGAAGGGTGGGCATCAAAGTGGTTAGCTAATGCTTTGTAATGCGCGTCTGGAATGTCACCTGTCGCGAGGGCTCGACAGGCTGCTTGACTATCTGTGCGTATCAGTGTATATTACGGGCATGCGGGTTGGGCATGGTAACGGCCTCTACAACGGCCGTGATTTCTGCCAGGCGTTGCGTGCTAATGTTGTAATGGAAGCCCCAGGACCATGGTACTCCTTCGGACGCTATCCCTGTCCGGTAGCCCTCGCAGCTCTGAGAAGGAGATGCGTCCGTGTACAAGATCCACTCTTCTGTGTTTTCGTGGAGATGTTGGGCTCGTGCTTGTCGTCGTCCTGGCTGTCTGTCTGGGTCCATGTGTCGTGGTACAGGTTCGACGGCGATCTGGTCGAGCGTCGCCCATGGGGGCCGGGTTGCTTCGAATGCGGATGGTGGAGGTATATCGTAGCCCAACTCACTAAGCAGGGCGCGTCCTTGTGCAGAGAGCTTGAGGCGGGTAAATTGTGCTTCACGGTGAAGTTGAGCCAGCTCGTCGAGTTTAGGAAGAATCGCCGTATCTTGAACCCTTGCGGACTTGGCGTATTGTGGGGTACCCAATATTGTACGAGAGATTTGACGGAGCATGGTTTCAAGCTTAGATTTTTGCGTCTTAGTAATTTCCATATACGGGTATTGATACATGACGCGGGGTATGGCTAGGGCCAGGGTCATGCGCCTGAGTTGATGTTCTTTGATGCCTCTTAGCTTACGCGTAGTGCGTTTCAAGAGGCGGCGAACTTGTTGTAATTGTTCGGTTGTATGTTGAAGCCATTCCTTGGACTTGCCGTCGTCTTGCAACCAGAAGCCTAACACCTTTATGTAGAGCTTCCTAGGAATGGGGTCATTCTGTATGGAGAGTGTAATGAGCTGCCGATCTTCCCGAGCCTTTGGAAGTTTCCCGTCCGTGACGACGATGTACTCTGATTTGGCATTGGATAGAGTGAGCCCTCTTTCATGAAGGTACCGAGCTGTGGTGTCAACGGCCGACTGTAGTGTGTGTTGTATTTCTGATGGTGAACCTTTGCAGGTCCAGAGGGTGATGTCAGGGGGAGGGAAGGGAGGCGACGTTTAGCTGCGGCACCAAGTGCCTATTTATATCAGAGGCTCCGGCAACAGTCACCAACGCCGCACGCATTTTGAGCGAACGCGGGCAAAACGCCGATGGCGTCGACAACAGTTCTGCGTGTTGCCGATGCTGCTGCATGTCCAAGTTTATACAGCTGATAAAGCTAATATCATTACTCCGTATAGCTCTCTACAAGTTTGCTATCGCAATTGATGCTTCGCCTTTCAGGTGAAACTGCGACAACTTTTTTGTTTACGCAGTTGGTTTGTCATGTCTTGTGAAGCGCGTAACAAATTTATATATGTATTTAGTGCTGCTGTAAGTTGATAAAACTGTCTCTGGCCCCAAGCCTTTGTACAGGACCACATTAAGTACGCTAGTTACTGCCAAAACAAGTTATAAAAATATTGTGTCCGATTGATTCCTAATGTTTCTTCACAATATGACTCAAGCTGTAACTGCTGGTACACTGAAGTTTTATTTTTGCGATAGTAATTACAGACACACTCCAAAGGTGATTTCTGCCATCATCCTCGCCGTCGCCGTGAGGTTCCGCATGACGTCAATGGCGATGAAATCGTCGCCGCGCGCCGTATGCTGTATGTGTGAGTGAAAGGGGGCGAGGGACGCGCGCTTTCACGGGGAGCGAATTCACGGCGGACAGCAAACACGCGTTCTCCGCCGTGCTCTATGAAGGGCTGCAGATTTAAGCGTCTCTTTCCTCCTTTACAATGGCCATATATATAGAGCAAACGCGACTACTTCTGACGAGTGAAAGGACGGGGGGGGGGGGAGTAAGGAGGGGGGGAGGCGACATTTAGCTGCGACAATAAATGCCTATTTATATAAAAAACGTTGTGAGGCGAGAAGGTGGTAAAGGCTTCCGACGATGCTCGAAGAGTGTCCCGTTCTGATCTCGCCGAAAACCTCCGAGCCGCCCCCAGAGGCACCGGCAACAGTCACCAACGCCGCGCGCATTTGATGGGAACGCGCGCAAAACGCCGACGGCGTCGACAACAGTTCTGCGTGTTGCCGGTGCTGCTATGTCCAAGTTTATACAGCTGATAAACCTACTATCCCTACTCCGTAAAGCTCTCTACTAATTTTCTATCGCAATTGATGCTTCGCCTTTCGGGTGAAACTGCGACAACTTTTTTTGTCATTTCTTATAGCGATCTTCAAAAGGGAGATACAGGGCACCATACAGCGCCGTATTTTGGCTGCTGAGACAGGGTTTCAACGCCAGCGGTCCGTGAGTTGGCCGCCCATTTGCAGCCGACCACTTCGACACGACAAGAAGAAAAAGTAGCGACAGACGCTGAGCGCGCGGCACTGCTGGAAGAAGAAAAGCGGTGGAAGGCGGGGGCACCACAGGCAGCAAAAGACGCCATATGGTAGTCATATCATGCGCACATCTACTCTCGATTACGGGAGAGCCATCATCTTTTTAATTAATTTATCGTAAGGGCACATGCCCGTATTTGTCACTGCAATAGCAATATATATCTAACGAACCACACAAGGACGGTACAGTGCATTAGGGTGAAAGAGGAAGAGGAAGAATAAAGGAATGTTCGGGCGAGCAAGTTTGTTTCCGTCCGCAACCTCTTGCTCGCGTCACACAAGTCCACAGGATGAAGACCTGGCAGCCACCTCGTCAGCCGCCCATCAACATGGAAGTCTTCCACGCCACGCTGTGAAACCTCAGCGCACAGATCCACCACCGCAACAGACCAGCATCATGACCGCACCATCGGAACGCCTTGGACGTCCCCAAGTACTCTGGATGAGTGGACGATGGGCCCGTGGAAGATTGGTTCCGTCTCTTCCCAGCAAAAGCTGAAGTTCTCTATGGTCCACTTGTAGGAAAACTTGTTCACTCTCACTTGAGTGTGGCACCAGCTCTCGGTCACGCGCATGTTGACCCCGCTCTGCGGAGGCCTAGGCTGCAGGCGGGGATCGGCCACGCTTGTGGAGAACTGTGGCCGTACCTCATCGCACGCAGCAGAGGCAAGGCGCCGCGACGAGCGTTGGCCCCTTCTTCCGTCCATGGCTGCGACCGGTAGGCGGGTTCCGTCTCTTCGAGCTCCACGCATCCGCTGCATCATGGTCGGAACGGGAGATGGTCGCAAACTTCAGTGATTGAGTGAGAAAAAGAAGCCAGTTTCACAGATTTCTGCTAACGGCGTTATTATTAACGAACAAAAAGGCATCGCCGAACAATTCTATATATACTTCAACCGCGTATTTTCTGCTGAAACCGATGGCTTTCCCGCTGCCACAGACACTGCAATTACAAAATTTTCAGATAATACTACCTACCCTGGAGTGCTCTCCATGCTACTTAACTTGAAACCTAAGACTTCTTCTGGACCCGATAACATACCAAATGTTTTTCTTCGCCGATACGCCGAACCTCTCGCAAAGTACCTTGTAATCATATTTCATGCTTCCTTATCGTGTTCGAGTTTGTCGAAGGACTGGAGGACAGCCCGTGTGGTGCCCATTTTTAAAAAAGGTTACCGATTACTTTTAGAAAACTATAGCCGGATCTCACTAACGTCAAGTTGCTGTAAACTAACTGATCATATTATTGCAAAAGCTCTCCATGAGTTTCTTGAAGAGAACAAAATTCTAACCAACTCTCAACATGGTTTCAGAAAGCGATATTCTACAGCAACACAACTAGTCACGGTAATTCACACTTTCGGTTCTTCCATTGATAATAACAACCAAATCGATTTAATTTTTCTGTATTTTAGTAAAGCCTTCGATAAGGTACCTCATTCCAAACTAATATTTAAGCTAAAGAACTATGGCATACCAGAACTACTTGTTTCATGGATTGCTCAATACTTAAGCAATCGCGAACAGTTCATAGATATAGGTTGGCATCACTCGGCCTGTCTTCCAGTGACATCTGGGGTACCACAGGGAAGTCTGTTGGGCCCTCTGTTGTTTCTCCTGTAAGTGAATGACATTGTTGATGTTGTAAAGCCGAATGTTCAAATAAGACTATTCGCAGATGATTGTGTCTTGTTTAAAGAAATTACCGACACTAGTGACCAAAATGATCTGAACGATAGCCTCAGTAATATTTCCTATTGGTGCACTCAATGGGGGATGACCTTGAATGTTGAAAAAAAGTGTTCTTCCGATTTCCAGCAGGAAAACATCCCTTTCTTATAGTTATATGCTAGGCTCCTCTGCAGTTAAACAGGTTACTAACTATAAATACTTAGGTGTCACCCTTTGGAGCAACCTGTCCTGGAATCTTCACGTGCAAAATATATATTTCTCTGCTTTCCGTAAACTGTGCTTTCTAAAATAAAAGCTTAAACACGCCCCATCCTCTGTTAAACTGCTCAGTTATTACTACTTAATTCGACCGAAGCTCGAGTACGCCTGTATTATCTGGGATCCCTATATACACTCAATGTAACATAAAGAAACTTGAACGAATCCAAAGACAGACTATCCGGTTTGTTTACAACAAATTTTCCACATTCGACTCGCCAACTGAACTAATGAGGTCGAATAATATTCCTACCCTTGAATCGCGTCGAAAAATATTACGGCTTGACATTCCTTCTCAGTTACTTAGTAACAAATTGGCACTTGACCCGGCATTGTATGTAAGTCCGCTAGTAACAAGACCTACTCGCCAACATCACCAAAATGCTCTAACCCCCTATTTTGCCCGAACCAACCTATTTAAATCCTCTTTCTTTCCACGCACCATTAATGACTGGAATGACTTGCCTTTATAAAACTTGTAACACGATTGTTTATTTTTCGTATCAGCATTATTGCCGTATTGTTGCAGCATTTTGTTGCATTGACATTATTTTACTTCTTGTGTTCTAATATTGTATTTTATCCACCCTGCATGGATTTCGTGTCCGCAGTATGTAATAAATAAATAAATAAATAAATAAATAAATAAATAAATAAATAAATAAATAAATAAATAAATAAATAAATAAATAAATTACGTCACCAGTGAGGCATTTCAGTTCTACTTCACGCACATTTTTGCAAACAACAAATCGTGGGAGAAAATCAAGCAAGAGATGATCAGTCGATTGAAAGTATACGCTGCAGACCCCCTCGTTATCCAACAGATGGAGGAATCGCAACTGGGTCACCGTAGTCACCCGCACACTACACATAGCGATCATCATCAGTGCCAAGCAAAGCCACGCATGACTAGATCGTCACCAAGTTTGTCATATAGTAATACTCCCGCAAAGATGAAACAGAATCGCACGCCTAGCATGATTTCAACACGCACAACGGGCATAGTAAGGCCTCCGTTCGCTGAGCGATATCCAAGCCGCCTCGCTTCAAGACCAAACCTTCGACCAGGTTTCACTGCCGTGCAGGAATCGCGAATACGTGCGTCTTCATCATGGTATCATACTCCTACCATCGCGAATGCATCAGATGCGTTCACTGCGTCTTATACGTGCGACCCGCCACCTGGTTTCAAGTCGCACAAGTCCTCTATGACGCTCATTCAGCAGCGCGTGCTTCACAGAATTGCTTCGTTCGCGCATGGCACCTTGAATTTTCCAGAGTCGGACTTGTTACTGGAAGCGGATGGTGAAGTCACGTCTACAGTGACATCATACAATGAACGAACATCCAAGATTCCAAGCTGCATTAATTCAGACTACGGTACCGTTCACACCAGTCTAGGATAGAGCGCTGCTATTACTTCCAGCGGTGACATGAAGCAGAGTGCCTTCCCGGAAGGAAACCACGGCAAGCGCGCACGTTTTTTCAAAAGGAATACAATTCACTTTCGGCAGCAGCAGATAAGCCACGTTCGTTAGGCGACCAAACCACTTCGCAACACATAATATTTCTTCCGCGCACAACACCACAACGACCCGCTGCCTCTGCAGAATCATCGCACCCTGCCATATGACAGTAGCACCCACTCATTATGGCGTCCCAGCAGCCTCAGAAGAACCTCCTGTGATGCCTGGCACAATACCCTTTTGCCACCTGTCAAGTCTCCCACAAGCGAGCACTGTACCAGCTACCAACAGATTACCACGTCAATTTGCAAAACATATCAAAGGCTAATTCTGATGGAAACACTACCTCAGCAACTCCCGCCGCAATATGAGAAACATCATCAACTCCACCAACAACGTCCTCAACCACGACGACGACGTCGACACAGACGACGACACAGAGCGTCGCCGGAAGAACAAATGCATCATCAGAAAAGACGTCAATCCGCAAGGAAAAAAAAAAAAAAGAAAAAACCGAAGGTGAACTCGACGAATACTACGTTTTGCAAGAAAGAAATGTCGCCGAACACACATTCAGCACCACCTATCAGGGCTGCTCCCAACCCAAGGATTCCCGCGACAACGCTGTGCACGACGACGGAATGGACACGCACATACTCTCCCGGCATACCGGACCAACGACCCAATCCACCGAACGTTCGAGCAGGAGACACCGTGTGTCTGCTAGTCGCAACATCGGAGTTCCCGCGGCTGTCCAAACCTTTCTTCACCGGGGCATGCATATGTCGTCCGGAGTGCAACAGCCATCCTCGGCTACCTGAGCTCTTCTGGACGTCACAGGACTGCCAGGCTGACATCGTTCTTGTGAGGAGATTAACACGATATCATCCGCCCCTATACCTACGACTCTCTCGGGGGGCGTAACGAACCACACAAGGACGGTGCAGTGCATTAGTGGTGAAAGAGGAAGACGAATAATGAAAGAGTGTTCGGGCGACCAAGTTTGTTGTCCTCCGCAGCCTACTGCTCGCACGCACGCACGCACGCACGCACGCACGCACGCACGCACGCACGCACGCACGCACGCACGCACGCACGCACGCACGCGAGCGATCGCACGCACACGCATCCATATATATATATATATATATATATATATATATATATATACACGAGTGAAGAAGTAGTCAAGCAATAAGTTAGAATAATGCAAAAAGTGTTGTAGATCTGAACAGTCATCATAACATTATTATACTCGCTTTACACATATTTAGCCCAAGAATTTTACAGACGCAAGGAAAAGTGGAAGTTAAAAAAAACATCAAAAACCTAAAAATAACTGCAACTTCTCAATTCATGAAACGTGATTGATGGCGGATGCAATGTTTTTCTGAGAGCTGATTTCAATGACTAATGACAAGCAAGAGTGGTGAAAATGTAAATAAGCACGCGAGATTATAGGCTGGACTTCGAACTTCATGATCCAGGGGAGGGAAAACGCGGTGGGCCGGTTTATTATGCAAGGCAGCGAAGGAAGACTGACTGTGTTACAGATTATGAAAATAATGATAGAAGATTAAGTAAAAGACAGCTTATTGCGGTAGCACTTATATGCACAATCCAGGTACATTCCTGCTGTCGCCATCACCGTGAGGTTTCGTATAGACCGTTTCATCGGCGAGGAGTAACATAGCCTCGAAGCAGCGAGCCGCGCCGCGATTCTCCAATTCTCCCACTGGTATATATGTGCGGATTGCCGCTTCTTCCAGCGGTAGCTTGCAACGGTAGCCGTGTGATTCCGAATAAGCACGATTTTAACGTGTTCCGTCTGTTCTTGCTGCGATGTCAGACGACTCAGGGTTAACGGGCTACTACTGCGCTGTATTCGGCTGAAAACACAACTTTCGGAAGCGAACGTGAAGGGCGACTTCGCGGACTCCGCCGCTGCGGTTGCAGACAAGCGTCCGCTCTGGACTGCCAGTATAAACAGAAAGGACTTCCCACCGTCACCATGGCTCAGCGGCTAAGGCGTTGCGCTGCTGAGCACGAGGTCGCGCGATCGAATCCCGGCCGCGGCGGCCGCATTTCTATGGAGGCGAAATGCAAAAACACCCGTGTGCTTCTTTGTAGTGCGCAAGAAACAACCCCACGTGGTCAAAAAAATTAATCTGGAGCCCTCCGCTTTGGCGTGCCTCATAATCAGAACTTGTTTTGGCACGTAAAACCACAGAAAAAAAGAAGTAGTAGTATGTTCTGTAGATTGTTTGCATTGAGCGCACAGGGATGAACTCGACACCCATGATGAAACTCGGATATGAACGGAAGGTGTGTATTCGAGTCGGTCAACTAGTCGAATGGACGAAGTCAACTATTTATTCGTGCACGAACGTTAAAATTTATCTGTTCAATTGTTTTCTCAGGTTATCATGCTTGGCAACCAATGTTCTGGTGGAAGTTGGCGGGGGACATATTGTCACGAGCCCCGAGAAGTAGTCTTGAAGGTTTAATAAACCGTAGAGCAGCTGGCTCTTGGAAAACGCGACCGTCGGAGCTGCCTCGAGCAGGGAAGGAGCGTGCGGTCTTTTTTGTTCCCTCGAGCTCGACCCACTCTTGCCCTCGACCCAATACCTACAGGTGGCAATATCCCCCTTCCGAGCAAAAGCATTGCCTCGATGCTAAAAAAAAAAATAAGCGTTGAAGAGAAAGAAGAAGAAGGCAGGCAAAGCGAAAGTAAACAAAAAAGTAAACGTCACGCCGACACACTCAATAAACGAAGAAACAAGCTCCGGAAGATAAATCAAAAGTAGAAACAAAGAAGGGAATGAGAGAAAAAACGACAAAAAAGAAGTTACGGACGCGCAATGTACGGCTTCATGCGCAGAACATGAACTATGTCTGAGCTCGGTTGTCTTTGTGTACTACTCCGTGTCTGCGATGTTGTTTCCGGAACAACTTCGTAGTTTACGTCACTGACACGAAGGAGCACTTTATACGGTCCGAAATACCGGATCAGCAGCTTTTCACAGAGGCCACGTCGGCACGTCACACAAACTTTAATTGTCCCCGGGGTTGTAGGACACGTTCCTGTGGCGGATGTTGTAGCGTCATGCATCTGCCTGCTGCTGCTGGCCGATATGCAGCCGCGCGAGCTGCCGAGCTTCCTCAGCACGCTCTGCAATTTCCTCGGCGTCAGTTGTCAATAGGTCAGCGTCTTGACACGGCAGCATAGCGTCGAGCATCTTCTGGACTTCGCGACCGTAGAGAAGGCAAAAGGGCGTGAGGCGCGTCGTCTATTACGCGGCGGTGTTATACGCGAAGGTCACGTAAAGCAAGATCCGATCTCATGTTTTGTGTTGGACGTCGATGTACGTTGCGAGCATGTCTGTGACCGTCTTATTCAGTCGCTCGGTAAGTCCATTGGTCTGCGGATGGTACGCGGTTGTCTTGCGATGCCTGGTGTTGCTTAATTCAAAAACTTCGTCCATAAGCTGCGTTGTGAATGCTGTCCCTCTGTCTGCTATTACAGTGGAGGGAGCACCGTGACGCAAGACGATGTGGCGCATGAAGAATTGCGCTACCTCTGAGGCCGTGGCTCGTGGGATCGCCTGCGTTTCAGCATAGCGTGTTAAATAATCAGTCGCCACGATCACCCATTTGTTGCCGTCGGCAGGCAGAGGAAACGGTCCAAGAATGCTTGCCAACCAACAGAGGGCATGGTGGTCCGTCACTACTTTGAAGGGACAACCATAGAGATAGGGGCGAAACTGGTGGGGGCTTCGGCGTCGCTGGTCGGCTGGGTTGACCGATGCTGGGCGCCCTTTAGTCGCGGGAATGCGTTGACGAGGGACAGGGGGGGGGGGGCGAGTTGTTTTGGTGTTGCTGACCTAGAGCGGGGGCTCCTTTCTTCCCTTCGTCGCGTCTGCAAGGCCATGAATATACAAAGACGGAAGAATGCCCGGATGGTTTCTAGCACACTCCGTAGGCGGTGAAGATGATGATCGAACGTTTCAGAGAAGATGATCACTTCCTCCAGGTACACACGACAGGCCTGCCGCTTAATCAATTTTCCCAACCAGACAGTTAATTCTGTCGAAATGTTTAGCTTCAAGCCAAAAGGAAGCACTCGTAATTCACACAGAACATCTGGAGTCACAAAGGCTGTTTTCTCGCGATCGCGTTCGTCTACCTCGATTTGCCAGTACCCGCTTTTTAAATCGCGAGAAGAAAAATAGTGGGCACGCCCTAGTCTATCTAACGAGTCGTCGATACGCGGCAGCGGGTACACGTCCTTTTTAGGCACGTTGTTGAGCTTGCGGTAGTCGACACAGAAGCGTAGCGTTCCGTCTTTCTTTTTGACAAGACCGACCGGAGACGACCAGGGGCTGTTGGAAGGTTCAATGACGCCATCATCAAGCATCTCCCGGATTTGCGTACGTATGGCTTCGCGTTCTTTTGCCGACACGCGGTAAGGCTGCTGGTGTATTGGGCGTGCGTCTTCGTACGTGATGATCCTATGTTTAGTTATGGAAGTCTGGCGTGCCTTAGAAGAACGTGCGAAGCAGGTCCTGAATTCAAGCAAGAGCTTGCTCAGTGCTGTCTGGCTATCGGTGGACAGTTCAGAATTGATGTCGAGATGGCCCAGAGACGTGTCTGCTGTCTCCACTACTTCTGATGTGAAACAGTTGTTAACGTTTGCTACTGCGTCTGCAAACGCTAACGAAGTGCCGCCGAACAGGTGTCGGTGCTCGTAGCTAAAGTTGCTAACAAGCAATTGCGAATGACCAGCACGAATCTGTATAACACTTCGAGCCACACAAACAACTTGCTTCAGTAGGTGTTCCAAGTTACTTTTGGCCACCGCTTCGCCATCACGTAAGGCACAGCATGTTACGTGGACGAGAACACTGGCTCGTGGAGGAAGCATTACACTGTCTGCACAAACACGAAGTACGTCGTCGCGCCGTTGGCCGTCTTGCATGTCGATTGCTCGTTCGGCAGAGAAAGTGATACGACGCTCTTGCAGATCGATAATCGCGCCGTATTCCTGCAGGAAGTCAACCCCAAGAATAACGTCGCGGGAGCATTCGTGTAAGACAAGGCAGCTCGCTACGAATGTAGATCCTTAAATCTCATCTCTAGTCGTGCAGGCGCCCAGTGAAGTAACGACCGTGGCCGCCAGCCATCCGAATCTGCGAGTTATGCCAGGGCGTGATCACTTTCTTCAACTGCGTTGATATTTTCCCGCTTAGTATCGTGTAGTCTGCGCCGGTGTCCTACTAAAGCACTAACGGCATAACCGTCAATAGTCACTGGTATATCGAGCGAAAGCTGGTCGTCCCGTTCAGCTGCAGGTGATGTCGGATTGGTATCTTTCAGTAACTGCGTCCGTCAGAGGTCTTCAGCGCTTCGACCGTCAGCGACCTCGCCCCCAAAGATCGCCTCAGTTAGTTTTCCCGGCGGGGACTGGTCGCCCCCTCGGGAGAATAGCGCTGGGGCGGAGGTGAAAATCGTCTCGGAGACGGCGATCGCGACTGCCGCCTGGCAGGCGGTGGCAAGCACTGCTGAGAGAGATAGTCCTGAATGTCCCGGGGTCGCTGGCCGTATCGGGGCGGCGGCGAGTATGCGGAAAAGCCGCGAATCCCTAAGGCGCCGGTATGGGCACTGGTGGTACAGGTCAGCTTCACCGCAGTGGAAGCACAGAGGCCGATGATCGGGTGTGCGTCAAAAATCCGACTTCCGAGGGGGCGAGCGTCTGTAGTCGACGTAGTGAACCGCTTGCTCCGAATGGTGGGCAAATGGAGCGGCATGAACAACGGGCGGCGTCGTGTACCCAGCGTCGTAGTACGGTATCGGCTGCGCCGACTGAACTGACACGGTAGGAGGAGCACGAACGAACAGCGGTGGAGAGGAAGCAGGGCGCTTTAGGGCTTCCGTGTAGGTCGCACGGGGGTATTCAGGAGGTACTGGCGTGGCGTTAGCAGGAGGCAAGGTGTCACGGATTGCCTGGTGCAGTTCGTCCTTTATAATGCTTGCTATGGAGCTTACCGTAGGTTGCGGTGTTACGGAGGCCTTCTGCAACTCTTCACGCACTACAGAGCGGATGAGTTCTCGCAGAGAGTCCCCGTTGCTTCCTATGGCCGTGAAAATGTCAGCAGCAGACATGCTGTTCGCTTGGCACTCACCCAGTTTAGAGTGATGCAGAAGCATCTTTTCCATGGTCAGCGGCCTCGGACAAGAACTCCTGCGACCGTCTTCGGAGGGCTCCGTACGAGGCCAGCGAGGAGTTGCTCCTTGACCCCGCGCATCAGATGACGTAACCTCTTCTCCTCCGTCATTCTTGGATCCGCTCGTCGGAAGAGGCGCGTCATGTCTTCGACGTACGTGGACACAGTTTCGTTTGGCAGCTGGACGCGGGCCTGAATCGCTCGTTCCGCTCGTTCGTGGCGATCAGCACTGGTGTACGTCTCCAAAAGCTGACGAGAAAACTCGCACCACGACGTCAGTTGCTCCTCGCGGTTCTGAAACCACGTACGCGCGCCGTCCTCCAGGTAGAAGTAGACGTGTCTGAGTTTTTCCGTGTCGTTCCATTCGTTCATGGAGGCCACGCGCTCGAAGTCGACCATCCAGTCCTCGGCGTCTTTGAACACTGTGCGATTGAAACTTCTTCGGGATCCGTGGGCTCTCAAGTGTGTACCGGTTCGACATCGTGCTTCCCGTACCGGTTGGGGCGGTTTGAAGGGAAGCGCTGGTCATACCGGTTGATGTGGTGGGAACTGTAGCGTCGACGACTTCTGGGGACAGTCCCCTGATGCTGCGCCTGGCCCGATGCACGGGATTGTCGACAGGCACTGGATTCGCAGCACGGATCCTTGGAGGGGTCTTCAACATCCGTGAGCACGCTTACCCAGCTCCTCCACCAGTTTGTCACGAGCCTCGAGAAGTAGTCTTGAAGGTTTAATAAACCTGTACAGCAGCTGGCTCTTGGAAAACGCGACCGTCGGGGCTGCCTCGAGCAAGGAAGGAGCGCGCGGTCTTCTTTGTTCTCTTGGGCACGTACTGTTTTCATAATATTGCCACCTGTAGGTAGTGGGTCGATGGCAAAACTATGAAAACAGTACGTGCCGAAGAAGAAAATGAAGCTGTATTCTTTTTCATTTTGTAACCAAAGTCACTTCCACCGTAGGCCTGCCACCCCTAGTTCATATCGCTTTCCCGTGCTTCCGAATCTCGCCGGCAAGCTGTCTGGCCGACGTCCCGCATCGCGCGCTGTATTACTTCAGATAATAAAATTGCAGTTGCAGAGAGTAGTCTGTTCGTTTTTCAACTGCCATGAGTCGGCAAGGTGTCCTCGCACACGCACCACTCGAGACCTTAGAGTGCGCACATTCTTTGAACGCGTCGCGTGCGTCTGGCTGATCGGGGCATATTCTCGGCCATTGGCGCAAGGTCGTTTCATGGAGTACTCCGTGTTAACGGTCCTCCCGGTCGAGTTATTTCACAGCTTTTTATTTCGTGTGCTGGGATACCTGGTAACCAACATTTAACACATTGTACCGCGAAACTTTTAGGAGCAGGAAATGTACCAAAACTTGTTTCCTCGGTGCTTCGCTAGTTACCTGCATTGGTATTCACGCTGGTTCGGCACACGGCGTGGCACACGGAGACACCTCTGATTGTTCTCACCTGATAAATCTGATAAATCCGTGACGTGTATGTCCAGCGTTGACCTTAATAGAAGGTGAAGGTTAGACATACAATGATAACACGTTGATCGTATGTTACGTGTCGACAATGTTCAGACTTGACTCGCCTCCTATATTTCTATCGCGGGTAGAGCTGTGGCTGCGCCTTAGGGCCTGGCACCGTTTGATATTGTCGCTATATTGAAGCTCAACGCTAAGTAACGACGCGCTAAGAACTTTCCTAATCACAAAAACGTGTTGAGACCTCGCAGGCAAACGCTAAAACTTGCAACTCGGGCAGGCGCGCGGCCCCGGAGGCCGCGCGCCTGCCTGTGCCGTTGT
This sequence comes from Dermacentor silvarum, assembly GCF_013339745.2. Classification (NCBI taxonomy): domain Eukaryota; kingdom Metazoa; phylum Arthropoda; class Arachnida; order Ixodida; family Ixodidae; genus Dermacentor; species Dermacentor silvarum. The sequence goes on from NC_051155.1 coordinate 49,775,653, forward strand.
ATCTTGGAAGCCATCCGCGTCGGGGACACAGGCTGCCGTACGCTGTTTTCGCGGCTTCGTTCGCGTTGATGCGAGACGCAGGACGAAGGTAAATTCACTCGCTGCTGCTGCTGTGCTTCCTCACTCCGGCGCTTTGACAGCGAGTTTCCGCGGTGATTGAGTGAGATGTGTTCATGTTTGCACCTGCGCGCATGACACCATGATTGTCCATTGTGTTAGTATGCATATGTTTATAAGTTTATAGGGCCGATAAAACTAATATCCTTACTTCGTATGACTGTCCACTAATTTGCTGTCGCAATCGATGCTTCGCCATTCGTGCGAAAGTGCGACTTTTTTTCGGAAGATGATAAGTTTAGGGATTCCTTTATTTCTGTGATACTCGATGTTCGTGAGTAGTCCCTGAGAATAAATCAGATACCAATATTGTTACGGGCCGCCTCCTTGCATTAAGGAAGAAGACGACGATCGCCGAAAAACGCTGCGCGTGTTCAGCCATCTTGGCCATCTCTGCCAACAATCCCTGTACATAAATACTATCCCTTTTTTATCTATTTGACGCCCCGTCGCACATTGGTGGAGGTGCTGGGTATTCTCGCCAGACGACGGAGCTACGAAGCGGTCGGCGCTGCGGTGCGACCACCATGGCACACCAACCGGAATCTGCTTCTGCACCGCGGACACCGATTGTAGTCGTCCAACCCCGAGACCCTGGAACGTTCAACGGCACCGGTGGTGTCGACCTCGAGGAATGGCTCACGCTATACGAACGGGTGAGCGACTCCAACCACTGGGACCTGACAGTCATGCTGGCCAATGTGGTGTTTTATCTCAGGGGAACGGCGAAGTTATGGTATGACAGTCACAAGGCCGACTTTGGGAGCTGGGATACATTCAAACAAAAGCTCCGTGACCTGTTCCGTAAGGCCTCCAGTCGAAAAATCGCTGCGAAGCAACAGCTGTCAACTCGCGCCCAGACGTCCACGGAATCGTATTTGTCTTACACACAGAATGTGCTGGCGCTGTGCCGTAAAGCTGACAGTAATATGTCAGGAGTCTGACAAGGTTGACCACGTCCTAAAAGGGAAAGTATTTATGTACAGGGATTGTTGGCAGAGATGGCCAAGATGGCTGAACACGCGTAGCGTTTTCCGGCGATCGTCGTCCTCTTCCTTAATGCAAGGAGGCGGCCCGTAAAATCTAACGCCCCGGCGGGCTGAGCTCCGTCTCGGCGCAGACTAATTACACGAGGAGGTGACGGGAAAGTACGGCTTCAGTCGGGATACGTGCACGATGTCACGAGATGGCAGGGTAGATGGTGAAGAACTGTTCAGTGGGGTGATTTCATAGTTCACGTCACTAAGTTGCCGTAAAACTGTGTATGGCCCGTTGTAATGCGACAAAAGCTTTTTGGAGAGACCAACGCGACGAGAAGGGGTCCAGAGAAGCACAAGAGATAGCGGAGAAAAAGAGAGGTGCCGGTGGCTGTGGTCATAACGTTCCTTTCGGCATAATTGTGAGTCGGATAGTCGTTCATGAGCTATTTGACGTTCCAGATGGGCTCGCGCGGGAGCATCGCGGGCATACTCTGTGGTATGTTGTAGAACAGCAGCTAGGAGCGTGTCAAAAGGCAATGCAGGGTGGAGCCCATACAGGTGGTAAAATGGTGAAAAACCAGCGGTGTCGTAACGGGAGGAGTTGTACGCGAACATGACGTATGACAAAGCGCTGTCCCAGTCCCGATGATCGTCAGGCACGTACATCGACAGCATATCGGTTAACGTGCGGCACAGCCTTTCGGTGAGCCCGTTGATCATGCGGGTGGTACGCAGTAGTGAGCTTGTGCTCCACAGAATAGGAACGAAGGAGGTCATCGACAACTTTCGACAAGAAGTAGCGGCCTCGGTCTGTGAGCAGTTGCCGAGGAGCACCATGAAGAAGGATGACGTCATGAAGGAGGAAATCGGCGACGCCAGTGGCGCAACTAGTCGGCAAAGTGATTATTTTGAAGTGATTGAAGTTTATTTACGAGGTAAAGCTGTTGAGGGTTCCAGATTGGTGATGCATATTCCATTTTTGATCGTACTAGTGTTTTATAGACCAAGAGGTTAGTACATGCATTAGCTTAATGCAGATTGCGCCGGATAAACCAAGTGATTTAGATGCCTTGCTCGTTACGGTATCAATGTGATGATTCTAGGTTAAATTTGTCGTTAAGTAAACTCCCAAGTATTTTACTGTGGTTACTGCTTGAATAGGCATACTAAGAAAATAAACATGTGGCTCTGAAATGGTAGTTTTAGTAAATGTGATGGCATTAGTTGCGGATACAATTATTTTCATCTGCTACACCATTTTGTAAGTTGCTAAGGTCTGTTTGCAAGTAGTGAGAATATTTAGAGCTATATTATACGCACTCGTCAGCGTATAATCGAATCGTAGACGACACCTTACTGTGAATTCTTGGCGTATATTTAAAAACAAGATTGGGCCGAGGACTGAATTCTGTGGTACTACTGACTTTGCTTGAGCTAAATGGGAGGAGTGGTCATTAGTGGTTACTGCCTGAAACCGGTTGGTTAGGAAGAGCATCCCACGCGTAATGCGAAGACGTGGGCTCGTTCCCCACCTGCGGACAGTGTTTTTTTCATCCATTTTCATTTCCTTTAATTTATCATTTCTTTAATTCATTAAGTAGTACAAATAATTTCCCATATGTTGTCCTTGATGTCATTGTTTGTTGGCTTCCTATGATACGCAGGTATAGCAGTGGCATGTAAGTGAATATATTGTCACTGGCAACGCCTCAAGACACTTTGAAGGAACGACTGAGACCGCTGCCATCCATATGCTTATATGATCCCAGGGACCTCATTTTTTCACATTTCGCGGGCTTCTTTCAGAGCCTGGAATCAAGAACCACATGCAGAATAAACTGATGAAATTAACTTCATGGTGTGTTTCTGAGAATTTTCTAGAACTTTTAAGTAAGACCTATGAGAGAAAACGAATATTCAAAATTATACCCATATAAACGTATGTAATTAGTAAACTAATCGCAGAGCAAGAATAGTTTGAGTAGACGACTATGAGCGAGGTACCATTGGTCTTATTCACTTAAGGTTAATCACTATTTTTTAAATGCATTGTTCAATAAAGTATAAAGCGCATGCACGCGATCTTGCGCGCGGCAGCGACAAGCGACGCGATGGAGATAGTTGTCGCGTTCGCTCGTCGCCTACAAGTCGTACCGCATGCGAGCGACGAGACGAGCGACGACTTTGAGCGACGTATCCTCGGTGTTGCCGGTATGAGGGCTGCAAGTACTCCCCAAAACTGGTGTGACGCGTGCTTTATTAATTTAAGTTGATGTGTTTTAGTGTAAAGAGCAGCATAAATATTTCTATAGGTCTATGTTATTATCCTTGCACGTATCAAAATCTAGTTGTTTTCTCGTTCCGTGCCACAATCGGTAGTACTTGACTGATGCATATCCAGTTCCTGCTTCGCGCTATTGGCTAGTCACTCATAGCACTTCCGGGCGACGAGCGAAACATTCTAGATTTCCAGAATGAAGCGATCGAGCGACAAGAAGAGCGATCTGTTCGTACGACGGCCTGTTTTGTCGCTCGAAGCCGTCGCTCGTCGTCGTCGCGCAGAAAATCGCTCTCATGCGGTGTGGGCTTAACCTGATGCACTTGGTATATATGATGTGTTCAGATATATGAAATAAACATGACTATTATTAATCTACAGAACTGTCGTCAAAAAACAAGACAATGACACAGGACACAATAGCGACGCGAACTCAACATGTAGTGCTCACATCGAACGGAACTCTTCCTACCTTGGCTCATGTCACAACTGTCTGGCCCGGCATCCGACAGAGGCTGTGCTACCTGAAAAAAAAAAGAAGATCGGCCACGATACAGCGAGAGAAGAACTTTGTGAAGTTTGGTGTTGCTTTGAAGTAGCCTTGTGTCCTTTTGTGTATGTGCATTCGAAAGCGCACAAAACACTACGCCAAGCGACCGAGGGTGTGCGAATATTAAAAATTCTGGATACTAGAATTTTTGTCATTCGATTGTTATTTGATTTTAAAATTTATCATTCGAAATAGTCGAATATTCATTCCTGTAAGAATACTATAAAGAATTATTCAAATTTGTCGCACTCTACCGATGCAAGTGGCGACCCATTTAATAAGTTTGCTACAGAAGAACTGTGGCTGTACCTCAGCGAATGGCATACATGGAAGAGATTACTTCTTCGCAGCAGTTCCCAATTGCTAAATGCCAGAGAATGTGCTCTGCTATAGTACTGCACACAGCTCGTTCGACGAACAAAACGCTCTGTTATACACGTGCGTCTGGTGAAGTGCCATTTCTTTGCTTCACTGGCGTCACTGACATGGCGCACAAATGCAATCATCATTCTTAGGTTTTTCATGTACAAACTTATCATTTTACCTAACAGCGAGCTGTCAATTGCATTTTATGTATGAAATAACGCACACAATCCACCTTTTTTTTGCCAAACGAAATTCTCGCGACCTTTGTATTTTACTATGTTTACAGATCGACAATATTCGACATTCAACTTGATATTCGAAGGGCGTATTCCTCGAAATATTCTTATTCGATTCGACGTGAATGTTTTGCCATTCGAACACTCGTAAAAACCAAACATTAGCGCTATGTCCTGTTCCCAATTTCCATAAGCAACAAAGTCTGCTGTCAAGCTAACTGTAGTTATAATTAAGATGACTGCTACCCTAGTATTTCGCACTTATGTTTGAGTAATTGTACTTAAAATAACTAGAAATTATTCTTGATAAATAAGATTATTGAAGGAGGACACAATGTGAAAAGTAATCGGAGATGGCCTGTTGTACTTCCGTGCGTGCATAAGTTCTTAAACGGGTGCGAGATTGTTTCAAGGGCACCAATAGATCGAGGTTGGTTTTCAAGCTAAGAGGAAAACACATATTTCTTGTTCCGACTGAAAATTTAACCAGGGCCATAAAGCTCGAAAAAAAAACATAAAAAGCAGAGAGTCGAGTCACTGCTGTGCTACCACCATTGTATGTGCGAGAAAACCGTCGGCTTCACAGAAAAAAAAAAAAAGATGTAGTACGTGTTTCTCAAGGGACACTTTCATTCACATGTTATGGAAAATTTATTTCCACCTTAGTGAACACTCCAGGAACGGCGAGTTTACTAGGTGCCAAGGAAAACCAGAATCTTTCGTAAGGACCAGCGGCTCGTCCTGTACGGGAAACATCTTTACTTTCACGAAAGTAAAAATGAGTGCGCCAGACAACCTTGCTTTGTCCTCGCTGATAATTATGAAAATTTAGAAACTGACAACTCTTGACTATACTGTATACATAGTATTTTTGCTTGCACAAAGCAATGTTATTGTTTCGGTGCTCTCGGTTAGACCTTGGTGATTGCATTTATAATTTCGCGACATTTACAGTACATCAATCCGATCCCCCGCTGCCTCGTGCGAGCTTCTTACAATCTTACTTACTTCTGGTTTTCTTATATTAAGAGATGCCCGCGCATCCTTACATGTAATTTGCGAGGAGAAGCGCGTCTTATTTGTGTAAAGTCGCTAAGATATGTGTTCTGTCCAAGTCTGGGTACCCGGGCCGCTTTTGCTGGAAGTCGAAACCACGACGTCGTGACGCAAGGAGCTTCTGCGTCACCGTGGCTTGTAGGACCCGTATACCCCCCTTCCCCCCCCCCCCCCTTTTTTTTTTCCGTCACGGTAAATGTCGTCCACTCACGGGTGACGCCCGAGTGCTCTCTGTCCAAGGCGACAGGACGCTTTCCTCGTGGATGGCGTCGGCGTGTCGTTCGGGGCCAGCGTCGTAGAGACGGCGCATTCGCAAATGCGGCTGGCCATCCGCCATTGACGGCGGCGTGCACAGCGGAGGCGAGCAGACGGACACGTGTTTATCGTCCGCCGCCGGAGATGGTCCACCAACGGACGTCGCTAGAATCCCCGAACCACGCACAGGTACACTAGGTGACGCTACCGGTGTTCCGATGGCGGTAGTCTTTGGCCCCGAGTTCTCGGCGTCGTCGCTGACCACTCCAGCGTCGTTCAAGACCGGCGAAAAGTGACCTGCACATTTATAACCACACTCATGTCGTTCCACTCCGTGCTAGCGCACTTCCGCACGCAATAGGCAGATAGCGTCGCAAGGTAAGCAAACCTGAACAGCAGAAGAATCTGGATAAAGTGAAGCTACGGTATAGTTAAAAGTGGAGAAAATCATCCCTACAGCTGAAGTCCCACATGAATCTTTACATGTGGATTATTCTTTCAATACCGTAGAGGTGGTGTAGCGATGAAACCAAAATTGCTTTGGGAGAAGAAAACAAATATTACGAAGGCTTTTTGGGAGCGTAACTCTAACGCCAACGCATTGCGCAGCAAGTTTGCAGACTGATATATCAGAACGGTCCGTATGCGTTTTAATGGTTGAGGCGAGGCCGAGCCTTCGTCAGATCCTGCAAAACACTTTTAGCCTAATCTTCCGCGCAGTGTATACTGTGAACTGAAATAAATTGTTTTGTTGTTTGTTGCAGGAGTTCGGGAAATACAGGCCGCTTGCATAAATGTAATAAATGTTATTGGGAATATAAGATAAATAAAGAATGAGTCGGCGATCAACGCAAAATTGACGATGTCTACCTGCGCAAGCAATGTATCGCTAGAGATGTGTATCTTTACTGCACTGACTGTTGGAATTTGCCGAACATCTTTGCTCAAACACACGGTAATTCACAATCAGAGTCGGGGTCAGTCGACAAAAACTTCCCACAGCAGCCATCTCACAACGAAAGCCGACGTTAATGCGATTAGCACTGGAGCAGTGTAGTGACACAGGGTATCGCCACCGCGAAAACGCGTCTTGCATGAAGCCTGTATGCAGCCAGCATCAATGATGATGATCATAATGATTTAATGGCATCCCCTTTGAAACGGGGCGGTGACAAATAGTCACCTAGTCTGTGTGATCAGGTATGCTATACATGGCTTTCATATAAAATTTTTTGTGTAGAATTTCATAAAATCAGGTCGTACCAATCTAGTCCCGGCTTTTTTTCCCACCAATACTCTAAACGTCTCTTGCTTATGTCGATTATTGACCGGTTGATGCTTCTGTCCACTTTAAACCCAAGCGCTAGTGGAGGGTGTACGTTACCTGCTGTTCTCAATGGGTGAATCTCTTCACATTCCATTGGGATGTGTTGAGTGGTCTCGGGATCTTCACTGCAGCATACACATGCCTCATCTAGTTGCGAATATTTGTTCCTGTATGTTTTGGTCCTTAGGCAACCGGCTCGAGCCTCAAATAGCAAGGCACTGCCCCTTGTGTTATCCCTGTTGACATGCAGCGCCATCTGGCAGCGAGTGTGCTAATATGTATTCAGACAAGATTGTCCGAATTTATATGGTGCGGGTTCGATTCAACCATGCAGCGGAGAAATTTGAAAGAATATTTTTATTGTTGAAGAACGTCAGATAGGCAGTGGCACCCACTCGGAATCGCGCACCCACTTGGTATCGAAAAAAAATTTGGCTGAGCCAAAAAATGCCCTGGGTATGTGTCGCTCTTCAGTGAACCTCTCGGCAATTGGTGTCGCTGAGTACGTGCCATTGCATATGCGGCAAACGAGGAAACAATCCTCGGCGTTCGCAGACATCTGCGCGCCGCGCGTCTCGAATGCCATGAGCGGACTTCTCGGCTGCCTCACTAGATGGCGCGCCGTGTCTAGAAAGAAGCAATATAAGTACCTTGGCGTACACATAAACGATGTAAAGAATTACTCATGCAACCACCAAGATAGTCTGAAAATAAAGGGGAAGCGAAATGCAGCAATAACGAAACACAGAGCACTGTGGGGCCACAATAAGTATGAGGTGGTGCGTGGAATCCGGAAAGGAGTAATGGTGCCAGCGCTAACATTCGCAAATGCCATTCTATGCTTAAAATTGTATATCTTGTCGGGTTTGGAAGTTAACCAAATATCAGTAGGCCGGTTGGCTTTGTGAGCCCACGGTAATACCAAAAATGAGGCAGTGCAGGGTGACATGGGTTTGGCCTCTTTTGAAGTCAGAGAAGCACAGAGCAAAATTAGCTTTGAAGAAAGGCCCAGGAACATGGATGGAAATAAATAAGCGGCTAAAGTGCACAACTATCTCTACTTGAAAAGCGCGGACACAGAATGGAGGAAGAGGTCAAGGAAGTTGGCAACCAAGTAGAGGATAATCGACACTGTAAATAGACAACCAGGATTCATCAGAAAGAAAGTGAGAGAAATAGAGACCGTGAATTGGATGCAAAGAATTTAAACAAAAAGGACACTGGAGATCAATACCAGGAATCTGGGACATCGCCGAACAGCGCCTCTAGCGGCCGCCTCTGAAAACATGCGCATTTTCTATGGGAGAGCGTCGTTTTTCCCAAATAACTAATCATAGAAGCTATCTTTCAAAATATTACCGTGGAAATAGGCTCTAGGAGCTTAGCCCGACATCTCATGCAAGCGGTACCATTAATTACGACAGAAAACCCGTTCCAAATTGCGGGCGAAGTTCGAAGTATGGGAGTCTATGGAAAAGGCCAAATTTTGGAGGCTTTTTTGGCCAGTAAAAAGCAATTTGCGATGAGCCTATTGCATCGATCGACGTATTATTGGGGATTTATCAACTTCAATGACTCGGCTTTCAGCTAGTTGCAGCAGCAACTCTTGAAATGGCAAAAAAGTCGTTCCAAAATGGCAGTTTTCATAACAAGGTCGCAGAATTTATTGTGGTACGTATATAAACCTAGTTTTTGCCTCCGGCAGCACTCAAACCGATAGCTGAGCGTTCTGCGCGACCACCGATTAGGATCGCTGATACCACGATTGGCAGTTCGCAGGTTCGAAGCCAGCGGCGCCGCTATTTTTTTTATCACTTTGTCGCTGCTTAGTTTGGCCGTTTCCCGCCAGATGGCATATTCCGAAACGCAGGTCATTTAGTTGCGGTTCTTGTTTCGTTTCATTCTACTGTACCAACGTCTTACTAAAAAAAATAGCTGGCTGGTTTCGTGAACATGCGAACGTGCTTCCAAACTTCTTTTGCACTTTAGGTGTAATGTATTTTAGACAATAAACCCAACTTTGTGTTTTCAAAGTTGATTTCTTTCTTAAGGCAAACATTTATGAAGACACTACTAAGAAATATTTTTGCCTATTCAGCTATGTCATGGAAAGGCGTGTTTGTGCGACTTTTGTTCAGCCTGAAACGTACCACAAAAATAAATAGCTTCCCGTGAGTGCAATTAAAAGACGCAGAAGTAGAAAACTTGGCTGCAGCCCCAGCGTAGTATTCTTACAAAGGAATACAGAAGCTATTTGACTGAGTATATTTGCATTATATCAAAGCCGAATTTTTGCGTACCGGATCTTCGGTGCAAATGAAGGCTGTCCGAATTATTTCACAAGCTTTTTTGCTTAGTACAAACCAATACCTCGAAACATAAACATTCTATCCTCAATATGCAGCGCACGTGTCTTATCATTTGAACCATTCCCATATACCTTCACGAAATTCCCGAAATACTAAAGGTCTTCATATCCTTTTACCACGACGTACGCAGAGGAGTATTGGAAATAATGCGAAAAGACACCGGGGCGTGTTAATGTAGTTTGTCGTGTAGAAATAGAGAACTATTCCAATCACAGACCACACTCTTTTTGAGTTATGCCCACAAAGCGTTGCAAGAAGACATTTTTTTCGGCTAGAATCAACAAAGTTACTATGGCATTCTGCTGTTCTGTTCTTAACTAACTCTATTGCTGAATCAGATCGCAGCACCATGATATAATTACTGGTACAATTCTTCAGTAATTCTGTAAGAATTTTCTCCTACGCTAAATGTAACGTGTTTCGACAATAGAAGAAACATGAGAAAGGACCGTGAGGCTTGCAGAAATGTTCCCTTATTAGAATCGTTTATCAGCCATATCGGTACGGTGGTATTGTCATGATCACTCCAGCGTCCACGGACACCATTTATCACTTTACTGCCTGTAAAAAAATATAAAAGTGTCGTTCCTTGTGCGTGAGTAGCACAATCGCAGCTGATCCTTTCATATGGGCCCACTAAGCTACACCTTCCCTTTTCTGCCATGGTGCCACAAGAGATGTCAATTTCACCCTTGAATTTCTCCCTTTCAGTTTGCTAGAAAGTATAGGGACGTACACAAGACGAACAGGCGAAGTTTTGAAGTAGTTCTGAGATTTTGTAAAATTTCATAGGCAATGTTAATATCCTTTATTTGTTTATATATTTATTACACCTGATTGGTGATAATAATGACGTGCTACATAATAGTTCAGTTCTTCTACTTAATAAGTCATGTCTGAATCTGCTGTCCTGAAAATTAACCAGGTGTAAGCACTACATGACGTCGGCTGAAAGGCCATTCATTAAAAAAAATTGTGTGCAGAATAAAGAAAATGCAGGTGTTCAATCGCACAGTCGCCGCCAAAAGTTTACGCGGCCGAGGTTCTGCGAATAAGTTCATTTTCAACGCAGCTACCCCGCAGCCAGTAAAACTATGCAAAACTTTTGTTTTGTTTACTCTAGACCAGTATACGCTGTAAATCCGAATACTACGATGCGTGACTAAGACGTAGAAATATAAATATTTTTTCACCTTCCGGGGTACGAAAGCTTGTGACGCTGACTATACGTTCTGAAGGCGAGGTTGCTTTTTAGCTTATTCGTGATGACAAGCGCCGAGCTCTGGGTGATGGGATATTGGAGCGTATAATTGTAGAACTTGTGCAAGCTCCGGCGACTTCACGACGCAAACCTAGCGATAGAAGCTCAGAAGGAGGAATAAACATTTATTGTAGAGCCAGCACTTTATGATGGCCGGGCCTAAGCCTCCCATGAGGGGACGTCGAGGGCTTGCCTCGCCGCCGCCTCACGGGCGTGCTGGGTCGCCCAGGTTGGGTCGTCGAGGGCGGAGCTCCGCAGAGCCTCACGCAACCTCGACGAGGGGGTCGTGGTGTTAATGTATGTGTACAGTGCTGGGCACTCCTACAGCACATGCGGAAGCGTAGCCGGGTGAGTGTCACAGCACCGGCAGTTAGGTGTACTGTAGACTTCAGGGAATATAAGGTGGAGGCGGGCGAGTGAAGGGTACGTATTTGTTTGTAGCAGACGCAGGGTGGTAGCCTGCGCCCAGCTGAATTTGGGGTGAGGTGGGGGGAAAGATCGGCACAGCATCCGTTTAGTTTATTAACACTGATGATAGATGAATAGTCAGAGTAAATGAATGTTACTGTCTAATTCTGGACAGACTCGAGTGTAATGTATACGTTCTAGATCACTGTAGGTTCCATACTAATTCCATAGTACGCATTCCTATTCGAATTTTGGCCTGTCTTAAGCCTACCGAGTCTTAAGTAATCAAAATAGGTAGGAAATTGCTTCTTGGGATGTAGCCGAGGCCATGGTAGATGTGATTAGTAATGCTCTATATGTGAGTAGGCTGACCGGGATTATTACATGAAGTGCGCCAACGTACCTACGTAAAGCCATGGTGGAAATTATGGAGCCCTTTATTGTAAATATATTGAAGTCATCTGAGAGTGTCTCTGGTAAAAAGTTATAAGTTTATTAATATGAGAACTGATTAGCCTTCTGTTAAGCTGTTAGGGAAAATGCCATGTACGAAGTGCTATTGTGGTTAAAATTACAACGTTATCCTCGCTTCGAAAAGAAAGTGACTGTACAAGTCCATTTTTCTCGGGCGTTCATGTCACCTAGGTACCACCGCCTGACCCAAGACCTTTATGTTTTAAAATCTGCCCCGATGACGTAAGTTACGTTGCGGAAAAAAATAAATACCCTTTCTAAAGAATGAACCATAACAGCTTCCCGACAAAGCGCAGTACGTTGCCGCAAGTCGTCATTTGTGATAACGATAAGAGCGACAGCCCGTCGTTAAAAATGACTTGTCACTCCCCGGTTTTTCTTTTTTGCTCAAGGATGCAACTAACCCGTACAAGGGTAATCCCTCCCTTCGCATGATGCTTTCGACCTTTCTGGTTCTGGACAAGCGCGTTGTTTGTGTATATTTCAGGCGCTTGGCATCGAAAGGCTTAAACCTTTAAACAGCGAAAGGCTGTCGCAGTCGCTTCGGTAGCTGCACGGAAAGCGCGGACAATCAGTCTACTTTCAGCACACGCGCTCTCAACCAAGACATATTTGCGAGAAAGGGGCTCCTATATTACCCATAGCGAGAAATGTATCCACAAATTACACCTCATTATCCCGATGTGTTTATGAGCCGCACTCTAGGCCTGTATTCCGTGTTATGACAAAAAATATAGTTTGTACAGTGTCAGTAGCCTAAACATAAAACAGGAAATTGAAGTCATCACATCAACTATCATATATCATAAATTGAAAGAAATAAAACTGAAACTGTACTTCATAATACTCGCACTGCAAACCTTTATGCATGTGATTCATTTCAATTTCCTATCTGTTCCAGGGTAGAAATATGCTGTTCAGTTGGTAAACACAGATTTGCAAAATTTGCTAAGAATTTTTGCCTCCAACATATGTTCCTATTGGTCATGCACATTTCTATCTATCAAATATATGGTCGAAACATCACAAAGTCGAATTGTGAATCATTTAAAAGTTAAACTGGCTTCTCCACATAGAGGAAATGCCGTAGGAATTTGAGAATGTAATAATACACAATTATTTGGTTGCATAAACTTCCTGGCTATAGGCATGTAATGAAAAGCTCAAATGTATTACGCGGCTTTGTCTTTTCGCAGCAATTTCATTCACTGCATTTATAAAGCAATGTAAGTTTTTTTTTTAGCGCGTGAGTCCAAAAACACATAGCAACTTATTTACCAAAGCGATATAAGTTTCAAAAGCTTGTTAATTAGGTTGTTATTTGAGCAAATAAAACGAGAGACTTTCATGCACAGACAAAATAAGCGGCTAAGAGGAACAACTGACTAGTTATTTCAGAAGAATAACTGAGTTTAGCTACGTAGTGTTAAACTATGTAGCTTTAAATAATGCGCATATTTTATACATCGCCGGATAGGGGTCATTGGAGATCGCTGGGCGAGGCCTTCGCCCTGCCATGGACATAAATATAGTCTGATGATGATGATGAAACATTGCCGGAGGTGACCACCTCTCATCCAAGAAACGTTTTTTACAGTTTAATAATTTATTTATTTGCGCCGTCAGCACTCGAAGGGATTACGGAAGGAAGTGGGTTGAGCAGGCTAAACAAATAATGCAATGATTAAAAAGTAAGTTTCTAATCATGTAATTTTAGCTGGTGGTACGTGGAAAAAAGTTCAGTGCGCACGACGAAGGCAGCTTTACAATTATACCATATTACCTGACCTTACAAAGAATTTAAAAGGAACATAGTAAGTAATTAACAAATTCAGATTACACAACGTACTAGGCTATACAGCCACGCTGACAGAACATGCATTTATGCTAACCATATGATTGCGTTCGAGCGTCGTCGTATTCCTCCACAGCTGGCGCGTTTGCACGCTCGTGCTCTGCGAGGTGAACAGGTTTTGCGTGCTATGAGAGCGAGAGAGAGAGAGAGAGAGCGACGCATTCACGGAGCGGGTCTCCTGGAACGCGGTGTCGGTGTTGCAAGCTGCGCTGTGCAACGCGCAGTGTCGGCCGTAAGTCCGAGACGCGCGAAAAGAAATTATCGTCCACATGAGTAATAAGATGAAAAGTTCGCGCGCACTTCCGGAAATGCTGGGCTACGATCACACAGCTTCGCTGTTTCAAGCGTTGCGCGGCCGAGTGCAAGGTTTTTTATTAGCAATATGTGTGATATTATTGAACCGGGATACAATTTTTGTGGATGATTGTGTACTGTGTGCAAGGGCATCTAATGAGTCATTGTTTTTATTGGCGGCCGACTTGAAGCGCGTATAAAAATGTTCTGTCACTAATAGCATGGCCCTAAACATAAATAATTATGCAGACATTAGCTTCACTACAAAATGTTACAAAATCAGATATAAGTATTTGTTAAGTGGCCAGTTGAAATAAAAAAAATAATTCACCTGTGAAATATTTAGGGCTTATGCTGTCAGAGGATGGCTCTTGGTCATAACATCTAAATACCGTAGTTAGAAATGCCGGGCATGCCCTTCACTTGCAACAAAGTTTAAAACACATAAGTATTAACGTAAAAGAGCAGCGTAAAAAACAAATTTTACCAAAGTTGGTGTAGGCATGCCCTGTGTTGAATGCGGTTTCTGATGTGCATATCAATGCAGCATTGGGTGAACGTTAAAGAACCCCAGGTGAACTAAAGTAATCCGCAGTCCCCCACCACGGCGTGCCTCATAATCAGATTGTGGTTTTGGCACGTAAAGCCCAACAATAATTTTTTTGTATATTAATGCTCTAGAAAAAGTCCAATTCGTCGCGACACTGTTCGACCTGGGGATATACAACCACTTTCTAAGTGCAAGAGGAAAAAATAACTTGACTGGATCCTTTTGCTTGAACAGGGAAGCAGGTTACGTCTTAAATTGTTTTACTCAATCTTTCATAATCATATTGACACGTATACACGTTTATCTTTCACCGGTGACCACTTTTCACCGGCTAACAAATGTTAAACGTAATCGGTAGGCACAGGACGCGCAAGCAGGTATCGGAAGTTTCTGGAACGTTATCGATGCTTCTATCCGTTGTCTCTTCTCACCGACGCTCATGTCATCTGATTGTATGAGCAACGCGAATTATTTAGAACTTTCTGGAAGACACGCGGGTACCACGGATTTATTCTGGGACCTTCGATGACTCATGTATAAAAGCCGACGCGTTTCGCCGCTGATCATATTTCAACGATCGCCATCTGTGTTCGCCGCTTTCGTTGTGCTTCGAGTGTAGCTTGATTTTGTGGGCCTGCAAGGGTTCGCCGTCAGCGCGCCACGTCCACAGCTTGGCGAGCGGTCACGTGACATCGCCGACTACCTCGCCAGAGCCCAGTGGCAATCACGACGACCCTCACGCTCGCCGTCACCAGGCCGCTACATCTCGCCGCATCGCCGGCTGTATGCCGGCCCAACCCGGAGCCGATCTCCTAGCCCTTACCCGGGGAACTAAAGGCAGCAACCGATGGAGGTGCGGTTGCTGTACGACGCAATGCTGAAGATACTGCGCCGCCGACGAACTAAATTCGCGACTCATCATGACGAGGTATTAGCATAGCGCCTGGCAAGAGCCTTGACGACAACACTTCGCCACCGAAAGTAGACATACCAACGCGACGTAGCAGCAGCGCAGCAAGCCGACGCAGCCGTGATCCGACGCCACGACTTAACCGTAATGCCAGACGATGGTCTACCGATCTAGATGTGCTATTCGATGGTCATAACGTCACCGCTCTCGTCGACACTGAAGCCGACTATTCCGTCTGCAGTGGCGAGTTCGCCGCCAAGTTGAAGAAGGTGAAAACGGCCAGGCAAGGACCCGATATCCGGACAGCGGGAGGCCACCTAGTAACGTCGGCTGGAATCTGCACAGCGCGAGTCACGGTAAACAACGCACTTACCCGGCGAGCTTCGTAATCCTGCAGCACGGCTCCAGGGATGTTATCCTAGGCATGGACTTTCTAAACCAACACGGTGCAGTAATCGACTTAAGGTCCAAGTCGATAACGCTTTCAACGCAAACCGCGACACCACCGGATACAAACACCAGTTACCATGCCTTGAATGTGCTAGAACAAGTCACCGTTCCGCCTCGCTCCAGCGTAATGATTTCCGTCGGTACCGAAGTGCCTACAGACATGGAGGGTGTCATCGAGGGCGATCATCACTTACTGCACGACCGTGAAATTTGCGTCGCTAGAGGCATAGGTGAGCTACATGAAGGCAAAGCAAGAGTGATGCTTACGAGCTTCAGCCACGAATACAAGCACAATAACAAAGGCACCATGGTCGCCTACATCGACGAAATAGTACAATCCAGCGGTGCTTTCGCTTCACGGATTCTAGTGCACCTGCAACGATTACTGTAGTACCTGAACCAACTTTCGACGTCAATCAGAACCTTCCCAATCATAAGAAAGAATAGCTAAAAGCTCTGCTCCTGCAATGCAAGAACTGCTTCTCGTCGTCGTCAAAAGTTCGACAAACCTCTGTCGCCAAGCACCGCATCATAACCGACGAATATGTCCGCCCACTCGGTCAGAGCCCCTACCGAGTTTCGGCGCGCGAACGCGAGGCCATAAGGCAACAAGTCGACGAAATGCTACGCGACGACATCATCCAGCCATCCAAGAGTCCGTGGGCGCCCCCGTGGTGTTAGTAAAGAAGAAGGATGGAACGCTACGTTTCTGCGTCGGTTATCGTCGCCTCAATAAAATCACGACGAAGGACGTATACCCTCTCCCACGTATTGACGACGCCTTGGATCGACTCTACAACGCAAAGTACTTTTTGCCAATGGACCTCAACACCGGCTACTGGCAAGTCGAAGTCGACGAGAGGGACCGGGAGAAGACTGCCTTTATAACACCAGACGGACTGTTCGAGTTCAAGGTCATGTCGTTTGGTCTTTGCTGGGCACCTGCGACTTTCCAACGCGTCATGGATAATGTACTGGCAGGCTTGAAGTGGCAGACTTGCCTCGTCTATTTGGACGACGTCGTTTGCCTCAAGCTTCGAGGAACACCCCCGGCGCCTTCAAAAGTTCTTCAAGTTATCAAGACCTCCGGACTCACGTTAAAGCCAGAAAAGTGCCGCTTCGCATACGAGGAGCTCTTGTTTTTGGGCCACGTCATCAACAAGTCTGGAGTTTGCCCTGACCCACAGAAAACTGCGGCCATCGCTTACTTTCCTCCGCCCGCCGACAAGAAGGCAGTCCGTAGATTTATTGGACTGCGCGCCTATTACAGGTGCTTCGTGAAGGACTTTTCACGGATCGCTGAGCCACTGACGTACCTCACGAAGGCCGACGTCGAGTTCAACTGGGAGACGCCACAAGTCGAAGCATTTGAAGAACTGAAGCGACGCCTGCAATCGCCGCCAATACTTGCACATTTCGACGAAAAAGACGATACCGAAGTGCACACCGACGCAATGAGTGTAGGACTCAGCGCTGTGCTTGTGCAGAGGACTGACGGACTAGAAAGGGTTGTAAGTTACGCTAGCCGGTCGCTGTCGAAGGCGGAAACAAATTATTCCACAACCGAAAAGGAATGCCTCGCCATCATCTGGGCTACATCAAAGTTTCGTCCCTACCTCTATGGCAGGCCCTTCAAAGTTGTCAGCGACCACCACGCCTTGTGTTGGCTAGCTAACTGGAAGGATCCTTCAGGTCGCCTCGCAGAATGGAGTCTGACACTTGAAGCATTCGACATCACCGTCGTTTACAAGTCCGGGCGAAAGCACTCTGACGCCGACTGCTTGTCTCGCGCCCCCGTTGAACCGCCGCCACAGGACGACCAGGATGACGACACTTTCATGGGGCCCAACAACAACGAGCTGACCCGGAACTAATGAGCCTTGTAGAGTGCCTGGAAGGCAAGACCGTCATTGTGCCCAAGGTGTTCAGGCGAGGATTGGCGTCGTTTTTCTTGCAAATCGACATTCTCTTAAAGGCGAACTTCTCGACTGTTCGAGCCAACTACCTCCTCGTGGTACCCTCAGCATTGCGTCCAGAGGTTCTGCGAGCTCTCCATAGCGACCCAACGGCTGGACACCTCAGTTTTTGCCGCACGCTCGCGAGGATACAAGAAAAATACTACTGGCCTCGCCTCTCTGCCGACGTCGCCCATTACGTAAGGACATGCCGAGACTCTCAGCGACGCAAAACACCGCGGACAAGGCCAGCCGGACTTCTACAGCCGATCGAGCCACCTTGCCGACTGTTCCAGATGATCGGGATGGTCATACTGGGGCCTTTCCCGACGTCGACGTCCGGGAATAATTGGATCGTCGTAGCTACGGACTACCTCACGCGCTACGCCGAAACGAAAGCCTTGCCCAAAGGCAGTGCCGCCGAGGTAGCCCGATTTTTCGTTGAGAACACCCTCCTGTGTCATGGCGCCGCAGAAGTCCTCGTCAACGACAGAGGTACAGCCTTTACGGCAGAACTAACTCAAGCCATCCTGCGATACAGCCACACAAGCCATCGCCGAACCACCGCCTACCACCCGCAGACGAATGGCCTCACCGAGCACCTAAATAAGACCATCGGCGACATGCTGACAATGTACGTCGACGTCGAACACAAGACGTGGGATGCCATCCTTCCGCACGTGACCTTCGCATACAACACGGCCGTGCAAGAAACGACGCACGTGGCGCCGTTCAACCTGGTCTACGGAAGGAACCCAGAAACGACGCTTGATGCCATGCTACCGGACGTCACCGACGAAGAAAATCTCGACGTTGCCAGCTATTTGGAGCGTGCCGAAGAAGGCCGACAGCTCGCCCGCCTGCGCATCAAGAACCAGCAGAGGACCGACAGCCGACACTACAATCTTCGACGACGCTACGTCGAGTACCAGCCCGGCGACAGTGTTTAGGTCTGGACTCCGATACGCCGACGAGGACTTAGCGAGAAACTGTTACGTCGCTATTTCGGACCCAGGCGCGGATCCAGGGGGGATGTCCGGATGTCCTGACCCCCCCCCCCCCTCAGATTTCTGCATCGCCCCCTCGCTGACAGGGGGATGGCCCTGTCGCAAAAAAAAAGTATCGCCACCAGCATTCTTCAAAATTATTTTTTCGCGAGTACCAGTGGTATGAGCCATGTAGAAGTAAAGCTAGCTCGCTCACAAGCTTAGTTGTATTCCGTAGGGGTGTGGTGTCGCGAAGTTGCCGTAGCTATTTTTTCTCATGAACACCTTGGACCTCCTGGCGCCGGCCGTGCCTTACTCTTCCCACCGGTGGCGTCGAATGAACGAGGGGTCGTGCCTTTTGCCAAGCACGCAGATGTCTGCGCGAGCGCCTTCGCAACTGATCAACTCAGTTCCCGATTGGGGTGTCATCGGTTGCCTCATTGGCAGTCATCGGTTCCGCGACCAACCTGCTTAATGAAAGAGATCTCTCGCTGAAGTGTTCATATATAAATAATAACAACTAACAGCTAAACTAAGAACTTCGCATAGGCAACTTTTTTTTAAACTGTAGCACTCAGTGTGATCACTGGTTTTGGCACGTAAAACCCCAGAAAGAAGTGTGATCACAATTACACGTTGACAATATCCAGTACGAGCACAGTATGGTTCGTACGCTCAAGTTTTTCATTGTAACTTCGCAGTTTTATTGTCGTACATTAAGCATAGGAGGCTCAAAGCCGTCGGATCCGTTTATCTGAGTGGCCGTTCTCGCGGAGCGGGGCGAAGCCTCGAGCAGCGGCTGCGAAGAGGGGGAGCGTGACGTCAGCGGCCAACGCCAGGGCGCGGGCGTTGGCCGCTAACCACGCGTGGTTAGAGAAACGGGAACAGATGCGCGCCTTGTGTAAAAGGATGACGTCGCGTGGGAAGCAAAACATGTAGACGCTGGCTCGCGCTCTCGGCTACTAGGCCACATCGTTCTTGTAGGTGGCGTCGTGAGTCTTCTTCATACGCGGTGATTCGCATATCGTAAACAACCAGCGTAGTGGTTGCCGCGTTGGAGCTCCAAAGCAAACGAAGGTGTCTCAGCCGAACACAAAGAATCTTCTTAAGGAAATCAAGATGTCCCAACAGAACTCCAAAGATGGACCCGTGCTTACGCATTTATAACAAACCTGTGACAGATCATCCCAAATTTTATTTTAAGAAACAATACAGGCTAGATATACCGGGTGTTCAAAATTAAGCTTTATGGTGTTCTTAAAATTAGGCACTGGGAGGCACGTAAAGACCACCTGGGCAAATAAGTTATGTGGCCAAGGGGACACAAAGTGAGATAATAATTATTGCTGTCAGCAGCCGAATATTACCTAAAATTGAATAATTAACTATTTATCGACTGCAGTAAGTGTGTATGTTTGTATTGAAAAGTTAGAGGCAGCCGTGTTTCTACACAGTTTCACTTAATAGAATTCTTCTAGCATGTCTATTCTCCAAGATATCCAACTCCAAATTTTAATTGTCGTTCGCATGATTACGCATGCAAGAGAGTGAGGATTGGCGCAAAGCTCCTCCATGATGTGACGCGGCTGTTGGGTGCGGCGTTTAGTCTGACAACGCGGCGGATGCATTGGCAAAGATAATAACTGTCCCCCTTCCCCTGACGGCTGGCGAAATAAAAGAAATCGAAGAACCCGTAACCGCTGTCCTAACACGCGACCGCGCAGCCTGTAAAGCTGGCGGCAGCTGCTATGCCGAGATAATGGTGCGAGCGGAGAAGCCGGAGGGCAATGCGCGTGCGTAATGGTGACTAGACGACCGGGCATGGTCATTTCCTGGGCTACGCAAATAAAGTGACTGCTGATTTCCAAGTATTGTAAGTTTTATTGAAATTAAAAGCAACAACTACACCATCAACAACAGAAACCTTTTTAGCTATGCTAACGAATATTTCATATATACTGCCGTTTTAAGTTTGATGTTGTCATGCACGAATTTCATGACAACACTTCACCCATCAGGATGTCAATGCCCTAAAAAGGTTCAAAATGCCTCCCTTCTACAGCAACGCAAAGCATAAACCACTCCCGCGTCAATTCCATAACTCTTCGCTGTACGACAATAGGAATTTGGAGTCGGATATCTCGGAGCACGAAAACGCTAGAATAATTCTTCCGACCGATACTGTGTAGAAACACTACTGTCTCTAAGTTTTCAATACAAACATACCCACTTACTGCAGTCAACAAAAAAATAATTGTTCAACTTAAGTGAATTCGGCTGCTCACAGCGATAATTATCCTCTCACTTTGTGCCCACCTAGCCACATAAGTTATTTGCACAGGTGGACTTTGCGTGCCTCCCAGTGCCTAATTTTAAGAAAACCATAAATCTTAGTTTTGAACACCCTGTATTATCAGGCACAGCCGCCAAGCACATGGCTGTATTGGGTAACGTCCTTTTCCTTTATGCTCGGAGAAACCGATACCTGGCTTCGCTATAGGGCTTCTTCCTCTTTCTGGGGTTTTACGTGCCAAAAACAGTTCTGATTATGAGGCACGCCGTAGTGGAAGGCTCCGGATTGATTCTGCCAACCTGGTGTTCTTAAACGTGCACTACAACGCAAGCACACGGGCGTTTTTGCATTTCGCCTCCATCGAAATGCCGCCGCCGCGGCCGGGATTCGATCCCGCGATCTCGTGCTCAGCAGCGCAACACCTGAGCTGACTGAGCCACCACGGCGGGCTACAGGTGTTGCTCTAGCCGTATAAAACGCGGGTTTATCGTGAGCAGAAACAGTGCATTTCGGTAAATGGGAAAGGCTACTATCATCATCATCATCATCATCTTTGACAGAAGCTGACCCCCCCCCCCCCCCCTCAGAAAAGCCTGGATCCGCCCCTGTTCGGACCATATAAGATCATCCGACGTATTGGCACACTGGACTATGAGGTCGTGCCAGACGGCATTTCGTAATCACAGCGGCGCCGGGCACGACGTGAAGTCATAGAGTTTCTCACTATAACACCTAGAGGGTAAACTGGCGCCACCGTCTATGCGATTTTCTTAAAGGGCGCCGTGCCCTCATGGGAATGACGGGATATGTGTCTGCGAGGCTTGTGTTGGCTGGTGTTGTACGAGGCCCCGTCTAAAACGTGTCTATATGGCTACACAAATAACGCATTCTTAAAATGAAATCTACATAAAAGGCTTTCATTCACCCATATTACATCTCCCAATAAAGTTTACTCACCTGCAATGCAGAATCAAGCGAAGAAAAGTAAGAACAGACGACAAGTTGTTCCAAAGCGAGGGAGAATCTTTTCGTCTGCCCTCCAACTTTAGCGGCCAGCTGATACTTTTTACGTTCCATAGAATTCTGCATTGAATAGTATGTCGTCAAAATTAAACAAAACATGTTTTTGTGTAATAATAAAGCTAAAGCAGTTTTTACGTGCTGTTTTAGCAGGAAATGAATCATTGTGACAGACGGAACGCTGCTAGCCAGGCGCGTCTTCAAGGCGTTCTGGCTCTCCAAGAACGATGCCAATCCGAAGTCACAATATACCGGCATTCCCATGGATACCACCGCGCAGCAGCGCCAGTTTTCCCTCTAGGTAATATAGTGAGAAACTCTACGCGTGAAGTCAACCATGTGGTGCGTCTTAGCCCTTTCTACGCCCGCTGACGAACTTCGGTACTTTGTTACTTTGTTATTGTTTGTTGTTGTTTTTATTGCGATAGCAATTATATGGACACTTAAACCGGATTTCTGCCGTCGCCGTCGCCGTGAGGTTCCGTATAGATTCCAAGGGCGATAAAATCGTCGCCGCGCGCCGTATGCGCGAGCGAAAGCGCGAGGGGGGGGGACGCGCGCGCTATCACGGAGAGCGAACGCACAGCCGAAAGCAAACGCGACCGTCGCGCGAAAGGCCGTGGGGGTATGGGAGGGAGGGAGGCGGGGCGACGCTGTGCTCCGGCACCAAAGGCGTATCTTGCAATCGGGCGTAAGGGGAACTTGCCACTCTATCTCCCACGCGAAAGCAGCAAAGCGGTAAGGCAGCGCGGGGAGGGAGGGGGGGGGGCGCAGCTTCTACTCTGCCAACAACTCCGTTCGTACTTTGCCCGGCTGTGGCCGTCGCCCGCACGGTCTCCTATCTCAATACGGCTCTGACCTTTGTATGCGCTGTGCATCCGCCGCTCAGTTTCCTTTGAAGCGATAGACCCCACGAACCTTGCCCGCTGCGGCAGCTGCGATTGCTGCCAACGTTTTGATAGTCGTTGTATGCGGTCATTCAGTGTGATCTATTCATGTTTGCTTGTGCGCGCTGACACCACGCTTGTTAATTCAGTTAGTAAGCGGATGTGTCCAAGTTTATGCAGCCGATAAAACTACTATCCCTACTCCGAATAGCTCTCTACTAATTTGCTATCGCAATTGATGCTTCGCCTTTCGGGCGAAACTGAGACATTTTTTTTCTCTCTCTGTACGCGTGGTTTTGTTTTCGCTTTCTTGTTTGTATCATCGGGACGATGCTTTTTAAGGGGAGGGTATTGACACGTATATATGTTTATCTTTCACCGGCGACCGCTTTTCACCGGCTAAAAATGTTAAACCTTATCGCTAGGCACAGGACGCGCCTGCATGTATGGGAAGTTTCTCGAACGTTATCGATGCTTCTATCCGTTGTCTTTTGTCACCGACGCTCATGTAATCTGATTGTATGAGAGACGCGAATTATCTAGATCTTTCTGGAAGAGATGCGGGTACCAGGGGTTATTCTGGGGCCTTCGATGACTCATGTATAAAAGCCGACGCGTTTCGCCGCTGATCAGATTTCGACCATCGCCGACTGTGTTCACCGCTTTCGTTGTGCTTTGAGTGTAGCTTGCTTTTGTGGGCACATGTTCGCCCAATAAAGAATCAGTTTCATCATACACAGTTTTACGACTGTTTACTTCAGCGTCACTACTACATGACAGTATGGGAATCTGCTGATCAGACTATCTGAAGTAGAGCACTGCACGGGCCGGTTTTTCAGGTCAGGGCCTGGCCCGAGCCTGAAAGTACCATTCTTTGGCCGGCCCGGTTCTGTTCTACCCATTAGCCCTTTTGCCTTTACGAAGCTAGCTCGCGTTCTCGATTATTGTGAAGATACTGTCATGTGATCAACGGCCGCTGGGCGGTCTTCAAGCTTCATCATAGCAAGTTTTTGCCCTGCATCCCTTCTTTATGGTTACTTGATAATTTAACTGTGAGAGAAATGAACATTTCATTACTAGCCGAACACCCACAGATTATTATGTGAATATTTGGTATGAAAACAAACCATGCAATGGATAGGAAAATAGGGAGGGATCAGGCTGGCAACAACCACCGGGAGTGGGAGAACCCCGGCTTACATTTAGGGATGCAGTTGTAAAAAAGCACATCGGTTGATCACCATGGTCGTGCTTTAAAGTGTGCGGCAACATACTATAGCGAAGGCATAGGTGAACACTACCATACACGCCGCCGCCCGCCATTTAATCTCACTTTTTAATCTCATATAGTCATTCGGGTGTACCTACAGTGATAGAACTCGAGCCACTAATTTTGGCGCGAATGTAAATTTAGATACGCTGGTTACTGGTTTTCAGAAATACGATAATACACGGCCACTAGAAGCTTTTTTTTTCATTAAACAGAAATTGTTGACCCACAAGGCTAACTCTCATCATATTTTCACGCGGAACATGCCATCTTTATTGCTTTATTCGGCTTCATTACAATGATGTCAATTTTTCAATCGACAATTTAGGCACCCTTGTTTAGAAATATATGCAAATTTAGACTCTGTCTAATTGTGTTTCAGTACAGTGCATCTAACAACGTAGGCTTTCCTTGTTTTTTTTTCTCCGCCAGATTAAAGTATGATCTGCTTGCTTATTCACGTAAATTCGCAGACAACGCACCTAGTGCTACAAAAATACATACAAGGCTGCGAACACGAGGGTCGCGCCACTGAATGAGTGGAAATAGCATTCAAAATAAAAATTTATGAGGCAATAAAGTGCTTTGCATTTCTGTTTTGTTTTTCATATTCCCCTCCCCAATGTTGAGAAATTTTGCAGCATCCGCGTAGTCTTAAAACATTTGTCCAAGAACAATATACACTTGAAAGTCTCAGTTTAATTAGTTGGGCTAATTGTGATATAGCCTACGGCAGAATATTCAACTCGCTTGAAAATATAACGAAGAAAATTAATGGAAACCAGTAGTAAGTTGCCCTGTGCCTTAGGACACAAAAAAGTTGCAAATTAACTTTTCAGAATTTGTTTGCTACAATTTTATCAATGTACTCTAAGTACTTCTTGAAAAGTTATTTAATTTTTGGTTTTTCGTTAAAATGATCATGCCGAAAATCTAGATATTTTTGTGCAGCAACAAAATATTGCCGTCGACTCTGCCTCCAGGCACGTCTTCCGCTCTTGAAAAATGTAAGGAGCTCTATCGAAACTCATCTCATTGATTCCCGTTAAGGATAGCTCGGATACCTGAGACAGCCTAATGAATGTTTTTGCAGCGAGTCTCGCACCAATCCAATAGTTTTCAATTTCTTAGCGCGACTGCAATGCATATATATTTCTAACTCTTTGTCAGGTTTATTAAAATCTGTGATGTCTAGCAACTGATGAAGTGTGCCTTTCGCCGCTATTCCCACCCACCCAAATGTGTTTCTCCTAGTCGATAGGCGGCGCCGTTGTCGAAATCATACCGCTACCTCCATCAAACTTCGGGTCGTCCGTCACATGCCTGAGCACGATCACCTCTAGGAATTCGAGGTGTTAATAGGCTGGGAACAATGTGGACAAGAATTCGTTAGTGTCGCGAAGACAAACGAATTCCTGCAGAACCCATGTTAAGATGATTATCGAAGTTAATGCGATTAGCATTTACGCAATCTAGCGAACAAGAAGCGACACACCGTGTTAGCTAAGACATCTTTGTTTAGAATCCGTAGTGTTTCTCCTCATTTTCAAGTGATTCGGCTATATGCGGCCATACACTGTCTCCCTGATTGACCCGATTTGTTATGACCATCGCTCGCCAATGTTACCTCACGATGGTAGAACAAGGACCGCAGGCCGACGGTGTATGCAGTGATGACGATGGAATTCCGAGGTAGGAATGACGTTGATAGAACGACGAAGGCATATAAGGACGACGGCATGACGACGATGAGAGGATTCTGAAGTGACGGCGATAAAGAATTGCGACGGAATACAATGCCATGACACCGGTGTTCTAATCTCGATTGATTGACAATAATAGCACAATACTAGCGGAATGAAATAGAAATTATGCTGATGGAACGGAAGGTGGTATGACGACCAACGCATTTAGTAATTTTTAGCCAACCAGACACGCTTCTGAATAACATACCAGCCTGCTCCCTTTCTTTTCTCCTATTCCTTCCCAAGACGCTTTGCAAACATATCATCTGCCGTTGAGCTCAGTACGCCAGTGCTCTAGCTCATTGGGCCACGATCACACGTTTACAAACGTATCTTGCCAACAAGTATATTATTCAAGCTCAAACTATGGGGAACATTGAGCTTGGGGGCTCCTATCGAAATACATGGGAAATCGGCAATAGTTTCTCAGAGCAACCGATGCACCAAATCTGATGAGTTATGTTGAATTTAGAAAAAAAAGTTGAAGTGTAGTGATTGCCGAAAGGGATATTTTATTATAGGCTGGTCTACCTTTCTTACGTCAAATTTTAAAGAATTGTCAAAATTCGAAAAAGAAAACTTGGCGTATAGAGCTATGTAGCTCAGCAGCTAAAAATGATATCGGAATTCTGTAAACTGCACCTAATAATACATCAAAAGCGGATAGCAATCATATATCATACACCATCCTGAAATATACCACTATGTTGTGAATGTTGCATTTGCAAAACCCTTCCAAACATAACAAATTCACGTAAGTTTTAAGTTAAAGCAAAAAAATTGTTCGCTTTTGATGCTCCAACGGGTGCCGTTTATAGAAATGCCATATTTGTTTTTAATGGCTGAGTTTCAGATTTGTAAACTTCATGCTTCAATTTTTTTTATTTGCGAACATCCTGCAATTCTTTGAAAACATTACACTATCTAAACGAAAATTCTATTTGCTGCAGTCTCTGCAATTTAACTTTCCCTCTTAAATGCAACACATTTCATTCAAATCGGTTCAGCGGTTTTCTCATGAAAGCATTCATGCATTTTACATGTATTTGATAATCCGGCATCGAAGAAAGGCCCGAGCTAAAGCTTCCTCTTAAACAATGGATCACGCCAGTTTTCTAGGAAACCCATGAAACAGAACCCTGACGTATACGCAAGACCATGGCCACAGAGGTGTACAAATAAAAAGTCTGCTCAAGGAAAAAAATATATATTCATCGGAAGCTTCGCGGAAGCCGTTATCTCAATCAGACATCTCTCCAGAATGCGGACGAGCTTTCTGCCGAAGTGTCTAGCAAAACCGTCGATTCATTGTCAGTAGAGCAAGTAGCTGGCCGTCTTCTAGATAACGCTGATACACAAGCGCGCTCGTTTCCAAGCACCAAGGTGAAGCCACAGCTTCAGGGTGTGTTTCTTTTTATTGCGCTTTCTTTAGTTGTGCGTCATAGCATACGTCATAGCGGGAATTTCGAATTCTTTAAGGTCGATACGCCACGTGGTGGCGAAAAAAGGAAACTGTACGAAATGTCCCTAATTCCTGGTATTGGAGGGTCCTCAAGGTAGCGTCATGGCGTTACTCGTGGGCCACGTCCAAAAGCTGGGAAATGGACAGAACACTTGCGGAAGCATCCGTGTCGGCGTTGGCGGGCGACGTTGAGGCGAGGGCGAGCGAGTATAGCGGCGAGGAGAGGTAGCGGCGTCGGAAGCGTCGTAGATGCGACGGGGTGAAGAACTGTGGGGCGAACTTGTATTCCAGAACGTGTTTCGAGGTGGGGACGACCAACGGCTACGGCAGTGACGGGAAACGTGACCGATTCGGCCGCAGCAGAAACAGATCGGCCTGTCATCAGGTGTACGCCAGTCCGATGGATTCCGGGCACTGTAGGGATAACGGGCACTGGAGAGTGGAGCGCGATAGGACCGACGCATAGGGGCAGGGCCGGGGTCAGGACGACTCAAGGAGCAGGCGCTGGGGAGACCCATATTAGCAATTTCCTGGCGAACCACGGATTGAATCAGCGATATCGTCTCAGCAGTGTTGGTCACGGTGTAAGATATATACTCTTTAGGTGGGGACACTTCTCGGCTTGCTTGCGAGGCGAGATCGACCAGATAAAGTAGCAAAGGCGCGCGCCGATCGGTCAGGTGCCGGCAGCGGATACCTATCGGCGGTACGATGCAACTTCAAGACAGAAAAGGTTTTATCTAATGTTGCTATAGCAACCGGCGCTTCTGCGCCGCCGTATCTGCTCCGTCAAGGCGATGCCCTCTTCCCTCGCGCCCCTCACCACGGTGACCTACTTTCACGCGTCGCGCAACCATTTCGGATTTCCCGCGAATCGCCCGGTTGCTATAGCAACTGTAGATAAAACCTTTTCTGTCTTGAAGTTGCCTCGTACCGCCGATAGGTATCCGCTGCCGGCACCTGACCGATTGACGCGCGCTGTTGCTACTTTATCTGGTCGATCGCGCCTCGCGAGTGTCCCCACCTAAAGAGTATATATCTTACACCGTGGTGTTGGTCCAAGACGTCGGTTGAGGCGAGACAGGAAACGCAGCTTCGAGTTCGCGGCGCACAATGCGGGTCACGTTTTCACTTGGTGGTGGCACGCTAGATTGGTCGGTTAGGTCGGTGCAAGTAGAGGTCGCTGCAGTATTTGGAAGCCGTGTAAACTGATTATGTATACGGCGGCTCTTCGCCTGCTCGAAACGGCGGCATTCCTTCATGATGGCGTCGACGGTCGATAAGTTTCTGAAGACCAGAAGGTTGAATGCGTCGTCCGCGATACCCTTGATAATGTGGCCAACCTTGTCCTCCTCTGGCATTGACGTGTCGATTTTATGACAGAGGGCGAGGACGTCCTGAATGTAGAAGACGTACGACTCGGTAGTAGTTTGGGCACGCGTGGCGAGTTGTTGCTTGGCGGCTAGCTGTCGACCGGTCGGATTGCCAAAAACGTCGGACAGCTTCTCTTTAAACAACTCCCAGCTGGTGAGGTCTTCCTCGTGTGTATAATACCACGTTCGCGGTGTTCCATCGAGGTAGAACACGACATTGGCCAGCATTATGGTAGGATCCCACCTGTTCACATTGCAGACGCGCTTGTACATCTTTAACCATTCTTCTACGTCAACATCATTGAGGCCGTTGAACTTGCCGGGGTCTTGCGGCTGAGGTAGAGCAACGTACTGGGTCTGCGTAGTCGGCGATGCAGCTGCAGACGCGGTGCCTGCCGCTGAATGCATGTTCTCGGGCTGGGTGAGACGTCCGCTGTGGAGCTCCGTGGCGAAGACGCGTACCCCGCACCTCTCACCAAAATGTCACGGGTATAAACTATTTACAGAATGTATTTACAGGAGATAGACAGCAGCTGAGAACACAGAGAGGCTGTTGGCACTTCGTCCTCTTCTCCTTCGTAGACCTTGTCTGTTTTCCTCACCGTAACAATATGTTCAACTTATGATCGAATAGCTACTCTAACCCCAAATAAAGCTAAAGTTGAATTTGTAACCCGTAAACTGATACAGTCGAACCCGGATATATCGAATCTGAAGGCGATCACAAGAAGTTCGTTGTATAGGTGATTCGGTATATAAAATAATAGGCCCTCAGGTAAGCGGTGGCTTACCGGTTAGTGCATCTGAGAGTCGCTAACTTACTGCACGCAACATGGGGGAAAAAAGCAAGTACACTTTATTTACCCGCAAAAAAAATGCTGGTTCACTTTCAACTTCATTGAAAAGTCCAAGCTGATTCTTTCTTTACACTTGTAGCGGCCATCGCTTGCGGAAAATAAACTCGTGAATAGGCACTCAACCCACACTACGACGCCTCCAAAATCGGATAGAAGGAATGTTGACGTCCGAGGTAGCATGAGGGCTAGCTGAACAGCCTGACGGGGCTCAACTGACTGCACTATCTCTTCTCCACCTCCAGGTGCCAGAATACCTCAAAGTGTACAAAGGAGTGCACTATGCGGTCTTCTGCGTGGCGCCGCGTTCGATATATCGAATGTGCTGGTGAACGAGCGTTCTTTATACGCGTGCACCAGCCCGATACATTTGCATGGAATTTTCAAGGGGATTTTACAGCTGTTCGATATACAGAATAATTCGTTATAAGTTGGCTTGATATATCCGCCTACGACTGTATCTCCGTCCCCATATATATGGCATCGTATTGATCAGCTGTACAAAATACGTATCAGATTTAGTCACATTAACTTCCTTCAGCTCTTTCTGGCCTCACACAGCCCTTGAATGGTATGGCCTCCCCAAAGAAATCATAAAGAGTACAAATAAACTTAAGTTTCATGCAACATCAACTACCGTACGTTGTGTAATCTGAATTTGTTGATTACTTAATATGTTCCTTTTAAATTCTTTGTAAGGTCAGGTAATATGGTATAATTGTAAAGCTGCCTTCGTCGTGCGCACTGAACTTTTTTCCACGTACCACCAGCTAAAATTATATGATTAGAAACTTACTTTTTAATCATTGCATTATTTGTTTAGCCTGCTCAACCCACTGCCTTCCGTAATGCCTTCGAGTGCTGACGGCGCAAATAAATAAATTATTAAACTGTAAAAAATATTTCTTGGATGAGAGGTGGTCACCTCCGGCAATGTTTCATCATCATCATCAGACTATATTTATGTCCATGGCAGGACGAACGCCTTGCCCAGCGATCTCCAATGACCTCTATCCGGCGATGTATAAAATATGCGCATAATTTAAAGCTACATAGTTTAACACCACGTAGCTAAACTCAGGTATTCTTCTGAAATAACTAGTCAGTTGTTCCTCTTAGCCGCTTATTTCGTCTATGCATGAAAGTATCTCGTTTTATTTGCTCAAATGACAACCTAATCAAGAAGCTTTTGAAACTTATGTCGCTTTGGTAAATAAGTTCCTATGTGTTTTTGGACTCACGCGCTAAAATAAAAAAAAAACGTACATTACTTTATAAATGCAGTGAATGAAATTGCTGCGAAAAGACAAAGCCGTGTAATAGATTTCAGCTTTTCATTATATGCCTATAGCCAGGAAGTTTATGCAACCAAATGATTCTGGATTATTACATTCTCAAATTCCTACGGCATTTCCCCTATGTCGAGAAGTCAGTTTAACTTTTAAATGATTCACAATTCGACTTTGTGATGTTTCGACTTTGTGATTTGATAGATAAAAATGTGCATGACCAATAGGAACATATGTTGGAGGCAAAAATTCTTAGCAAATTTTGCAAAATAATCTGTGTTTACCAACTGAACAGCATATTTCTACCCTGGAACAGATAGGAAATTGAAATGAATCACATGCATAAAAGTTTGCAGTGCGAGTATTATGAAGTACAGTTTCAGTTTTATTTCTTTCAATTTATATACATGTAGTGGTGAGTGATGCACGTTAATTCATGTT